>NC_092827.1:78446764-78764576 GCF_039878825.1 Excalfactoria chinensis
AAGGACAAAATAGCAATTGTATTTACCTGTAGATCAGGACTTCATCATCCGAGCAGTTATACTGCAATTGATACATTTTTACCCGAGGGGCTGACTTGCTCACCGTCCACTTCACCAAAGCTGAGGTAGTGGTCACTTCTGACACCAGGACAGCCCTTTCTGGTGGGCCTTTTGTTTCCCCTCGATTAGACTTGCTGGAGCTGGTGATGTCTGAAAGCCTGGACTTTGGTGGGGCAGCTCGGCCTGTGCCATTGCTGAGATGAGGGAGCTGAACAATTGAGAGCTCTATTGTTGCAGTAGATTCTCCAGCAGCATTGGCTGCTATGCACGTGAAAGTCCCATAATCCTTGGATGTGGTGATGAGAATATCTAAGGTGCCATTGTCATAGACAGATGTCCTCGAAGAGTTTCCGATGAGGCGGTCATCAGGGGCCACCCAATGAATGATGGGTGTGGGATCCCCAATGGCTTTGCATTTCAGTGTGGCAGTTTGCCCTTCTAACACCAGCAACTTGTGAGTATGTTGTGTGATAAGGGGAGGTTCACAAACAAATTCTTCCTCCCGTACATACCAGAAGTACCTTCCTTTTAGACTCGGAGGAGAAGCACAGGTTTCCATATCATCATCCCTGTCAAGTCTCCTCAACCACAACAGCTCACAGTTGCAATGCAGTGGGTTACCCCCGAAGCTGAGAGACAAAGGTGGAGAAAACGGTGTAACAGCTAATGGAATTACTTGAGATCTGGCAAAGATAGGGTCAGGGGGAAGCTTCTGAAGTCTGTTGGATGTTAGATCCAATCTGGCTAATTTCTGAAGATCTGCAAACGTCCCCTCTGTTATATAGTCTATCAGGTTATGATCTAAACTGAGCTGGTGCAAGTTTATCATCTTCCTTATAGATTCCCAGGGAATGCTTCGGAGGTTATTGTAGGAAAGGTCTAAGTCTTCCAACGTCGGCAAAAAGTCCTCAAAGGCTTCATCAGAGATGCTGGTTAGCTGGTTGTTGTTTAAAATCAAGTGCTGAAGGTTTATTAAGCCTCTCAAAATATCTTCTCCAATGTCAGGCAGCCTGTTGCTGTCCAGATGTAAAGACCGAAGGCTCTCCAAGTCAGTGAAAGAGTACGGCTGTATATAACTGATGGTGTTTCTGGACAATGTGAGGTCAACGAGCCCAGACATATTGGCAAAATCCTGTCGGCTGATATTAATAATAAAGTTTCCCCCAAGTCGAAGCTCAACAGTCCTTCGGTCTATGTCTAGAGGTACAAACAGTAGACCCTTTGAGGGACACAAAGTCCCAAGCGACTCAGACAGGTTCTGACAGACGCAATATTTGGGACAAGCGTTGACCATGACAGCCATTCCAAACACCAGGATGCCACAGAGCAATTTTTCCATGGTAAATCACGTAGCAGTACCTGCAAGAAATAGAAAGTGTTAACAAGGAGCATCAGAAGTTATAATACAGGTACCCTTCATCTGCATTTTATCCGATATCTACTTCTGGAGCCATTACTCAGCCCCTTCTCTCAGGAGTCACTTTCACAGCAGTCAGCACTCTGAGACAGAAAGGTTAAGTGTTACAGCAGCATTTCCCCCAGTCATGCATTTGTTTCTTAAATATGTGTGATTCCAGAACTGAACAGAATAGGAGTTCTTGGAACTTCTGCCTGCTAATAGATTATTGCAGCTGTATTTTCTCTTGTTACAATTTTTTAATTTTTTGTTAGGTAGAGGACAAATCTTGCTGTCAGGTTGCAAGGTTTATTTAAAACTATGAAAGATTTCACTTGGAATAGCGCCTGCTTCTTTGAGGGTAGAAGCTGTCTTATAGTAATTACATATTGCTACATAAAAACGTGGAATTAATCTTAAGAGTTGAAAGAGCTGATTTTATGGATAAAAATAACTACGTATTTACCCTTTAGTGATATGGTTCCTAATGACCATGTAATTATATCTGGTGAGTCCTGGGGCAAGTCAGTTCACTTGCCCACCCCTAATAAAATTCAAGATAGGCCGCTTAGGAAGCAGAAATCTCTTGCATAATCATCACCTGGAATCACCCTATGCTCAACCAACCTACAGGAAAGATGACATTGTATAACTTTAAAGAGAGAAGAAAAAGGGAAAACAAGTTTCCTTGGGCTCATTGCAAGCTTTCTGATTCCTGTATGCTCTCACACTAAAGCCCTTCCTGCTGTAATCAGAGCAGAGCTCCTAGTGATGCCCACAGCTGTGCCTTGCTTCCCACACGTTTTCATTTGTACCATTATCTCTTGCCCCGCCTCCCCCCAAAATCCAATACCCTTTTCTGGTTTGAACTGTAAAGTATGCTTCTTTGAAAAATAAACAAAATTATTGGAGTCTCCTCTGGAGTTATTTAGGACCTTTCTGGACACTTTCCTGTGAGACCTATTATAGAGAACCTGCTTTAGCAGGGGAGTTGGACTAGATGATCTCCACAGATCCCTTCCAACCCCTACAGTTCTATCATTCTGTGATTTACAGGCTGACTGTGTGTGCTGACTGTGGCTGGGAGGAGCCCTCAAAACAATAAGATGTGAGTCATACTCATGCTTTATCATTTGCCTCTCCAGTGCTGACCTTCCAAGATGCCACTGCTGGATTTTCCTGAGGCATGACAGAGGGCTGCTCTCAGTACACACATAGAACTGATCTCTGTGCCCCTACAACTCACTGTCATTTCTGCTGAATAACAACTATCTACCTCCTGTAGCACCTGCTGCAGAGGAGTTCATGATGGTTCCCTCAGCAGGCATGTGAGGTGTAAAGTCATGCTGTTCCCTGCATTCTGTAGGTGGTGGATAGTCACCTGTGCCTAAGCTGGTGCTGTTACTGATGTACATGTGACAGAATAACATGCAATGCCTCATAATAGCTTTAGTATTTAGTAATATGTGGCCACTAAAATGTTAGCAAACACATGACACAAAAACGTCATGGTGCCACTAGTTATATTTCATCTGTGTTGTGTAAAATTAAAATAAATTATGAAGGTCAGTTTTTAATCCAGTAGTAAAACACTTCAAACAGAGAAGAAAATCTGTCACCTCCATCAATGTTTTTTAGCTCTTAAAATCATTTTTTCCCTCTCCTTGGGAAAGAAACAGTAACATGAGCCCTATGTTTGGGGCTGTACACACAAGAATCTGCTTCCTCTCACAGGTAAGATGGTTTGGTTTCTCCTGCTTAAAACATGGAGTAACATGGAGCTGTAGATATGCAAGATGCTGTGATTGCTAAACTATGCATGGTAGTTCAGTTATGCCAAGGTTTTCTGCATGGCAAGTGGTAGTAATTATATAACACTATTGCTGTTTGTTAGGAGAGGAAAGGATTGAAGCATCTGCATTTGCTGAACTTTGCAAACACAATAAAAGCAAAGTACTTTTAGAAAGGATGGCTTGAGAAGGCTAATATTTTTTACCTTCAGGAGTAAAAGAAAGCTACTGAATAAAATGTTTGGAGCTTAGCAACTAAGTTACTGATGCAAATCTGCAGCATACTTAGCAAAATGCTGTAAATATCCCTTATATTATCAATTAATATTTTACTAACAGCCAATTGGCTTTTTGAATCTTAATTATAATTGTGTTCTGCAGCTTTAATTTAGCACATTACCCTACCAGCTGAAATTATATACAAAAAAGCAGTTTAAAAGGGGGAGAAATAGATACAGTTAATTAGTAATAAGCCCTTTCATAGCTTCTCCTTCATCTACATTCCCACCCTCTAAATATCTATTCATAAATGTGAATGCACACTTAGGAGAGCAGTGTCTCCTTTAAGTGTCCCAATTCTCTAACCACATTTTTTCCGGATGCTGTTAAATATCACAGAGCTTTGGGGAGACAGTTGACTCTAAGCATCAGAATGAAAAGCATTTATAAAAGAAAAACTGGGGGGAGGAACAGAATTTAATTACAGAAAATAGGGACTGCAACACCGAGAGGAGACTATGAAGCAGGAGATCTAAATGGCAAAGTAAGCCCTGATGGGGAAACCATCTGTGGATGGATTGAAAGCTCGTCATCTCTCTGTGTGTGCTTGCATGTGTGCAAGAAAAAGAGGCAGAGAGCACATTATTTGCTTTTATCAGCAGAAGAACAAATCAGTAACATCTGCACTAGGATGCAAATATCATCGCTGTTGTCACTCTGGTTGTTGAATGCATTTGAAAATATTAACGTAAATACTGTTTGTTTGAAGAGGACATTTCCAGCCTTTGTGATCTGTTGCCTGCATCTGTACTTCAAGCTTCTGAGCCTGTCCTGATGTGACAAAATCATGACAGAGCAAATAGGATACACACCCAAGTGTTTACAAACAGCAGATTGGAAAGAGCTCTTGTGGGCAGGACTCTTTAAAGAGAACATCTGGGGCCTTTTCAGGACAACTGCTTATCTCTTTCCCCTCCAGAAAGGCAAAACACATACACCGCAGACATGGAAAGAATATGGGAGTCTATTATATGACTATCTTCTATGATCTAGTCTCTCCAACAGAGTCAAGGTAATTGGTAGCTGCCAAGGAGATGGATGTATAATAAAAATTGTTTTGATTTCAGTTCTGGTAACATTCATACAAAGCAGAATATGAATTGTTAACTTTAGGGTCTGTTTTTGCCGAGAGGTTTGTTCACCATGTTCCCAAATCTCCCATGACCTGCAGCACCAAGTATTTTACAGGCTCGTTGTGATAGCCCTGTGATAAACTAACCATTCTGATTTACATTTAAAGGGTATCCATCAGCCAACTAAAGTAGATTTCTCACAGGGAGTCAGTAAATCTGGCAGGGTTTCTCTCTCAGCCCAAGATGAAAAATAGTCTCCTTAGTCCTCTTATAACATATATTGGTATGAATTAATATGTGCAAGAGTCATAAACCTTGGTGTTTTGTATTCAAATTTTCCTCATAAAGATACAACTTCTGAGATTTGTCGTCTCATTTCAAGAATGCCTCTGAGGCATTTTTTAATTCTATATCCATTGAGCTTTGCATATAAATTCCAATAACCTTTGCATACCATAGCACCAAGTACAAGGCAGCTGTCAGACAAGAAAAGTACCACTGCAGTATGCAGGCTAGGAGAAAAAATAAATACAGAGGAAGGTGGATGGGTAGTGGCTCTCATTAGTCTATCTCCCAGTACACAGGGATAGAGCTTCCCAGGAATGTATGGATGAGTTATTACACTTTTTTCAGGTTTGTAGGTGCTCTTGGAAGAAATGAATTTATTTTTTTCTTCTCTTTTCTTCTAAACCTTCTCATATCTTATCTCTGTATTCATCGAACCTCTTGTCACTCTGTCTACCCTATACCTGCAAAGCCTGAAGGACTGCAGTGATGGGTGAAGTTTCATGGGTATTCTCTGAAGCAACTGACAGCACTTAAAAGGGGATTGAGTCAAGTCAGGACAAAAATTATTCCTTAATCCTTTACATTTCCTTTAACTATATGGTAGAGGTATCAGTATGCCCTGATCCATACAGTTATTTTATGTCTGATTCATCTAGTGATGACTAACACCTCTGCATCAGAATCTGTCCTCAGGACTTCACAGATTGAAACAGTTTTGTTGTTCAGCCACTGCTAGTTTCATGAGCATCTCTGAAACTGTATAGGTGTTGAAAGTTGGTCATATGCAGATGCTCACAGGTTCACAATCAGGATACTAACAGTAATTTTACTTATCTTTTGTCTTTTGTGTTCACCTAGGTTTTAGTATTCCTCTGGGGGTAAAGCTGCATATTATCAGCTGTATATATGTACACTGCAATTTAGATCATATATTATAGCTATGCCTTTTTGAGAGCTGGCTTTATTGAAAAGAATTAGCATTAGCAAGTGAAATGCTTGCTTTCTCCAACTACCCTACCTTTTATAAATCACAGAGAGGAAGCATTTACAAACACATACTATTTCAAGTATTCATGACTATCCTTAGCAAGGTCTACCCGCATTAATTTGATCAACAGTGCTTCCACAGTGTCTCAGTTTCAGCTGGGATGGAATTGTTTTCTTCACAGTGTCTGGTGTGATGTCACATTTTGATTCTAGGGGAAGAACAATGCTGATAACACACCGATGTTTCTAGTTGCCGATGAGCAGTGTGATACAGAGCCAAAGCCCTTCTCAGTGAAGGACCCAAGGAGCTGGGAGGGAACAAATTAGGACAATTGACTTAGGGCAAAGGGATTTTGCATACCACATAACATCATGCAGAAGGAGTTCTGAAGGGGGCGGCAGGAGTTAATTGCTCTCTCATGCTGCTCAGGGGGCTAGCAGAGCATCAGTCAAAGGGTGGTAATAATTATTGTCATTCTTCTTTATCTTAGTAAATAGTTTTATTCCAACCAACAAGTTCTATCATTATTATTTTAGTTTTTATTCTTTTATTCTCTTTCCCATTCCACTGGGAAGGGGGGGAGTGAGCAAACAACTGTGTGGTGCTCAGCCACCTGCCAGGTTAAACCATGACATGCAGTAACACACCCCTGGTGAATTTTAGTAGATTCACTTCCCTCTGTACAACATATTCATCAATACTATCACCACAAGGTTCATTTATGCACTTCATTTCATTGGATTTCTGTCCTTTACAAATCACTCAGGATCCATCCTCTCTCCTCTGTCCTTCCCAGGCCTGGAAGCTGTCCTTGTTTGGTCATGTTTAGGAAGAGCTCTGTTAAAGAGGCATATGCCTCCAAATGAAATTAACTCATAGGATGGCCTTAAATGTGAGAACATTTCTTTCATGGATGGATATCAGAAAACGGGATGTGGAGCAGAGATAAGGATAATCCATAAAAAAGCAATTTTCAAGCAGGTTCACTTTATGAAGACTGATTTAATCCGCTCAAAAAATTCCTAAAGAAATAACCCCAAATTTTCTTCTGCAGAGCTGTCTCAAAGAGAATGATATTGGTCTCTTTCAGTCTTTCATTGGAAAAACTTATGTCTGTTTGTTTGCATCGCTTGGAAAAAAATTCTCACTTTTCATAATTGCTTATCTTTTCCTGCCTCCAGTCTTTTCTTTCTTTCAAACGCTAGTCTTACCCATTCTTTTATCATTCCCAAGACTACAACTACCCATTTATCAAAAGCTCAAATAACCAGTGTGGCTGGTCAGAGACAGGCCAGATGTAATTTAGTTGCAACATGAGCATCCATGCAGCACTAGGCTATGATCTTGGTGGAATGCACTTTTATAACCCACAAACACCTATTCACTTCAGGATTTTGGCAGAGGAAGTTCAGATCTCATAGCAGATTTTCTGCTGAAGTACAGGATGGTAACACTGATATTATCTGGAACAGAAGCATCAGAGCTTTAATGCAGATAAAAGTTTTCATCTTTCCAGCACTCCCAGTTTACTGAGTCATAGCACTTCTTTCACTGAAAGCAGTACTTTGCATAAACTTGCTCTTGTTCCATCATGGTTAACCTCTGCAATCAAGGCATTTCTTCACATTTTTTGTTACTTTGGCCAAAGAAAACAATCGTGAGCATGTCCATGAAGGTGTACAGATTGTAAATCTTGAAAGACAACAATAATCCCAACTGTTACCAAACAAACTCAGAATCAGTTAAAACATCAGTGCTCTGTTTCCATTTTTACTGCTTAGCTGAGCTCTTGAAATACATGCTAAAAGTTTCCTTCCTAGAGTCACCTTCTTCTAGTATACAGGCAGTGCCCTGGAAAGAGTATTTGGATAAGTGTATGTGCTCCTGTATGTGCATACATGAGGATTTTGTTTTTCTTTTGAAGTGGTTCAGATCAAGGAGAAATATGTAGCTTACATGCCAAATATGTAGACCCCTGGTTGCTGAATGGTCTGTGTGTTTAACAGCCTTAGTGACCCTAGAGCACTTACATCTCCTATTCCTATGAAATTCAGCAAATGATCTTAAGCCAAG
Organism: Excalfactoria chinensis; assembly: GCF_039878825.1. Lineage (NCBI taxonomy): Eukaryota > Metazoa > Chordata > Aves > Galliformes > Phasianidae > Excalfactoria > Excalfactoria chinensis. The sequence continues at coordinate 78,454,712 of NC_092827.1, forward strand.
AGGAAACCAGGTGCAAGTCTGCTAGATCCTACTTCACTTTTACTAGCACCTTGCTGAAAAGAAGACATCCTCATAATCCATTTAGTTTTGAGAAATGTGCAAAATTAGTCAAGCTTCTGAGATTCATTTCCTGAGAAAATAAAATTTAGTGAACATATTCCATGTACTTCTGAGCCTGCCTGGCACTTTCCCACAACACATTTGGGACATTTTCATCACTTCAGATAAAATTTGCAGTACAGAGCCTCAGAAATATTTACTACTACATGCATTTCAAGAATACAGACCAAGTTTCAAGAAGGCAGTGGAGACGTTACCAGCTTTACTGGAGTTTTACAACGGAAATAATGTATCATGAGCCACACAGAATAGAGATGCTTTTCATATCCTGGTTGCTGAAAAGGGTTTAACCAAAATTAAACATTTTTAGATGAGAGGCCTTTTTGCTTCTAAGGTGGTCTGAACTGTACAGGTTTTCTGGTGTCTAGTAAGCAGCAAGCTCATTCTATGGTCCTAACAGAACTCAGTTGAAGAGTAGACCACTCATGCACGCACATCCTCGGGAAGACAGATGTACCACTAGTTCCACAAAAAAGTATGTTCCAGGCAGCTTGGCAAAGTAAGTGGTGATGGCACATTCAGAGAACCTGGATATCCTGCTCAAATTCATTTCAGTGGGTCTTAAATCCTGAGATATTTTTTTAAACAATCTTAACCTCATTCTGTTAAGAATTACTGCACTGCTGGTATAGTGGTGGCTACTGTTTCTGTAGCCACACTGCACAAATATCAACATTTTTAGTGATCTAGTTTACAAGAGAGTTTCTACATGAAGGATGCAGGCACCATCACTCCATTATGGCTAACCCCTAGACCTTCACTGATCTGGCATCACAGCACTTGAAACTTGGACTGAAAATACTTCATTCTGGGAGCACACAGGGAACAGAGTAAAAGAACTACAGGCTTCAAACGCTACTTAGCAATTAGCCTAAATCTCTTGTCTACAGAAGATGGAAATTTTTACTCTGAAAAGACGTTCACCTTCAATGCTAAGGTCAGTTTCATTTGTATGTGTCCTGAAGTTTGTGGTTCAGCCTCTGAATGCTGATTGCAGTTACTGAATTAACTCAGACCTATACTGTAAGTCCAATAGGCAGGATTGATTTAATCCTTCATTAAAAATTGTGCTATTTGAGGCAAATACCCACATAAAACACATAATTTCAAAATGAAAACGTCACATTTCAGAAACACTGGAAACAAATATTCAGAATGATTCATTTCATACCTTTCCTAAAGTACTCTCACAAAACCGTAACAATCATAAAAATATATTTGGTCAACATGGATTAATACATATCACTGGGTAAAACTTCTGGTCAAACAAAAAATTACCCAGCTGAGGCAGAACTCATCATAAGGCCCATTATAACCTTAAAAATCATGGCTAAACCTTGTTGACAAATGTGTTTTTATCTGAGAAATTTACCCTACTTGCCTTTAGTGACTAGAAATCATTGACTTCTACTGCCTCATTTGTTGAGACAATAAATACTGCTTAGCAACCAGAGTATTTTCTTAATAAGTATACAATTTAAATATGCAGGCAGTTGCATGCAAGCATACAAAAGAAAACAAACTGCAAAGAAAGAAGTTATTTAGAAAATTCAGGTGTAGGCATTTGGTAAACAGAGAGACTTAGGTAGCACCACTTGATACACACTTGCGCATCTATTTTGTACATCAGTTAGACGCAGTATCCCTTTTTTTCAACAGCAAAACACTGTCCCTGAAATGCCTAAGCCAGCTGATGAGAAGCTGCGTGTGGGCAGTAAGAGAAGCCTGAAGCAGCAGAGCAGCTACCTAGTGGCTCCAGGCCAGATGATAAAATAATAAATTTCCCAGGGCATGGGGATACATTGCACCAATAGCAGTTCAGGCTGGTTTCCTACAGGTTTCCAGTGCATCCACACCTGTGGTAGATGGTGACTTCTCAGTGACAGGGGCAGAGAATGCATAGAGCACTAATTTCAAGTGCGCTAACTAGAAATTTCTATTTTATTTTTATCTCAGACTATTTGCATGTCCATTCACTTTCTTCTGTTCATTTAATGCACCCTGTCATCTATCTTTACCTCCTATTTTTAGTGCTTTATGTCAATCTCTATCAGACCCAATCTACAAACTCATGAGTCCCTTTTCTATTTTTAACCATCCAGTTCATTTATTTATCTGGTTCTTTAGAGCAGTCCTGCATTTTGCTTCAGCAGCACAGGAGAGAAGTTTATCAGTTATTCTCTTACTCATTTTGAACTGCAAATGTACTAAGGAGCAACCTTCTCAGAGATATTGCCTATGATGTGAGATGTAATATTCAAAGTCTGTTCTCATCATTTGAATCCAAGCTCCTCTCTACTCAGCCATAACACCAAGTCCACAAGTTGCTCTAGCTTTCTCTAATTCTTATAAAAAACCTTTATATAATCTTATTTCCTTCCACATCAAAGGAAAAGGAAGACAATTAAAACTGGAATTCTCTCCTTAACATGAACTTGTTGCTTTTTTTGGGAAAACAAAACAAACAAAAAACCCATACACAGAAAAAACTCCTTTTTTGTTGTTGTTTCTCATAAATTTAATCATGGACAGGTCTGCAGAGACCTTGTCCTGAGAAAGATGGAAGTCTTCCAGGTGAGGGTAAAGGAAGATAAGTGGAAAGCAAGATAAGGATAGTTGTTTTTTTGCTTCTCCTGCTGTGTTTATTTATGAGTAAACAAAAGCTTTCAATCCCCAGGTTCTCCATATAGCACCTTTCACAGGCGCTAAGGCAGCAAAGAAAAACAAGAGGTATCTTAAAATTAAAATGAAGGGAAAACATGCAATAAAATAAAACATATGACCCCAAATATTTCAAATATGTATTCTGCTTCACTTTGCAGTTTCTGCTCACCAGCTACTCACAGAACAACAATCCTTTCAGATAAGAGTGGCCAGATGCTACATGCTGCATTTAAATTTATATTGCAAACAACAGGCTCCATTACCCATGGATTTTCTCATTGCATTCCTAATACTGTCTTCCTGCATGCTTTATTGTTCTTCATTACCTTATTTGCTCTTTGTTTTCTAGTGTGCCAACACATCCTGCTATGTATTTCAAACATTTTTATTTTTTATTTTTTCCTAATCTGCCTTTGACTAAATATCATTCTTCCTGCTTCTAAACATTCTCCGCTCCTCAAATACCATATCTAGAGCTTCTGTCTCACACACTCTTGCCTGTTTCTTTTTCCCTTTCTGCTGCTCCCCCTCTTCCTTCATTCCCTAATCATTTGATCACTGAAGGTCTTTGATGTGTGAGCCTTCCAGTTCAGGCCCAATTTAATTATGTTTTTTAGAAGACTGACCTCTCTGGTCCCAATTTGTTCAAGACATTTCCTTCATTGATCTCAGGCCAGATCCCTGCACTGCCCATTCTAAACCAGTATTCCTGATATTAGAAGCAGCTGTGTATTAGCTCTGAAGGTCATACTGCATATATCAGCAATTAATAGCACTGATTTATTTGCGGTGGATACAATATACTCTTCCTTGCCCTTAGGTCTAGATGCCATAACAGAAAATCAAGGGGAAACAATTAGAGGTATTCTCATACTGCAAGAGAAGCACTTTCTTCGCCATTCATAAGCATCCTCAAAGAACAGATTGCATTTTTCAGCAAATTACAAGACATCCCAAAGGTCTGTATGTTTAATTTCTGCTAGGCTATTATGAAAACAAAGCCCAACACTATGGGAATTTTCCTTCTTAAATTCAGCTTTTATTATCTACCACTTCAGAAATAGCTGGAAAGATACTTCAGTCTTTGAGGTGGAAAGACAAACGTGTGACTTCAAGAAAGATCATGAGCCCTGCAGAACATTTGCAAAGCAAAACATGCTGCATTAATGGCACCCAGAGTGGATAGAAGACAGCTCTTATAAATTTTATCAGTCTGATAGGCATGAAAAATTCACCTGTGTAAGAAAACAAGTAGTTGTCTTCTTCAGTAGAGAAGTACAAGCTTCATGTCTTCAGCAGAAAAAATTAAGAAAAACTGAAATGCAACATTTTCACCCCAGAAAAGGAAAACAGAAATATTTCAGCCAAGAAAATGGAAAATTATGTCCATGGTGACTACCATAATTCATTGCTTCCACAGAGTCTGCAGTTAGTGGAGAACCAGGAGGACATAGAGATCAGTGACAACAGCATAGAAATTATTCCATGCCACTGTGCGTGCTTAGGGAGCACGAGGTATGGCAAAGGTCTCTGAATTAGTTTGAGCTAATTAAGTACAGCTCTGTGCTTTACAGGATCTGCAGATGCCTCAATCCTCTTCACCAGTTCCCCTTAAGGATGATGTCAAAGCTAAGAAGACCAGCATGAACACATTATCCTTGCCCACTGCCAAAAGCTAACAACTGAATAAGAGCAGTTCAACTGCCGTGCCTGACTCAGACTGAAAAGCATCAAGGAAACTCAGCCCTCTAGACAAATTCAGAGCTTATTCTTGACCACAGTGTCCTCCCCCAAAGCTGGAGACTCAAACTGGCATGGTGTGTATGCTACCACAAGATAAGATGTTCTGGCCTCCAGGACTTTAAGGAGAGGCAGTGACCATCAACAGGTGTTTTCTTTTATGTCTATGAAATATTTTTGCTTGTGTTAATTTTTTTAAACATGGCTGAAAATTACTCTTTCATCCCTTATGCTATCTGCATACTTACGACCACTAAGAGAGAGAAATCACAAAAATCATGTAACAGAAGAGGTAAGGAAAATCAGAGAATCATAATTCATAAATAACAACTCTTGGATTATCTAGCCTACTGTCCCACTGCTCCCAGTGATGTTTATATGACCCAGGATGCTGATCTCTTACCTCAAGTAAGTAACTCCATGTCCTAACACCTTTCAGTTTCAGAATTATTTTATAATGCTCCAGCTCACCCCAGCCTTCTGATGAAACTGAACTCCTTGACACACACCCAATTCATTTTCACTTGCAAGAATGTCTACAGAGATGCATGTGTCCCCATAACAGCAACTTGAAAAGTGGGGAAGAAGAGGGAAGCATATATCCTGCGGGAAACAGCTTTCTCCTGCCTAATTTTTCCCTACTAAGACTGCCACACTTATGCCGGTTGGCTTATTAAGAATGTTACTCATCTGTCTCCTCCTTCTTCCGGACTAAGCCCTGAAGCCTCAATTGTCAGGATCTGTGGGAGGTTTGCATGAGTAAAATGTGAGTAAAGATTAAAAAGCATGGGCCTCTGAATCACAGATTTTTTGAGAAACGGAGAAAAAAAATGGGTAAAGAAACCCTCACCAACATACACCACAGTGCTAATTGGGAATGAAGTCTCACAAACATCTTAATTCTCTGACTACAGAGGGACCCAGTGTTAATTCTCTGACTACAGAGGGACCCAGTGGCACTTGCTGACAATAATAATAGGGATGAATATATCCTCTGTGACAGGTCCTCTGCAGGGTATCACTGCCAGGACATTATTGGGTATTTGCCATTTATTGCTCAAACAATCATCATAAACCTCTGAGCTGGCTGAAGAGAACTAAATGATTACGACAGGAAAACCGCCCCTGAAAGTAATTTTTGATTTCATTAAGATAATTTTTTCTTTCTCCTTTTTCAATAACTTGATTTCTCTTGGGTCTGTGACACACACTGGAGAATATTCATGCTCACTTTCCCATTTATCAGTAGTAAGGGTGAACTGTGGGTGTGCTAGATGCCATGAAGTCTCTTGCTTTCTTTGGTAACTGCAGTTACTAAACTGGAACAAATGAAAAGGAAACAAAATACAGACAACCGAGCTAAGAGTCAGGACCATAATTTAGTTTGTATGCTCTGTGTTGGCTGTCATCCCTCTCTGTTTTTTCTCCAACAACTGAAGAGGAAAATTGTTCTTCCCAATATAATGTAAGTGAGGAAAAAGAAAAAGAAAAAAAAAAAAAAAGATAAAAAAAAAAAGGAGAATAGAAAATTGAAAATATATCTTAGAACACGCTGATAGACCAAGGCTGGAGAAGAGAAGGCTTAAGGGGACCTTAAAAGATGTGATCGTAGGACGATTAAAAGATGATCCACAGTCTGCTCAGTGATATCTAGTGACTGGACAAGAAATGGACACAAATAGAAATACAGGAAAATTCATTTAAACATATAAAAACCCACCACTTTAAATTTTATTTTACCTTAAGGGCAGCCAAAATCCAATACAGATTTCCTAGGGAGGATGAGGAGTCTCCATTCTCAGAGATGCTCAAAACATGACAGAACACAGTTATGATCAACCTATTCTAGTTGACCCAGCTTTGATAAGACAGGTTAATTCAATTTTTTTGCAGAGCTGCCTTACAACCTTCATTATTCTTTGACTCTGCAATGTAAACTGATTACATACTTTTACCCTACAAATTTAAAGGGCAGTCCTGATCTCTGTGCATAGCTAGAACAGCTTTTGCCCTTGTGCTATCTGCAGTGTTACCTCCCTTACACACCACTTTGAACATAATGAAGAACAGTAACTAGTATGTAGTTATTAGCAGAACTAATAATGTACTTTATTCATAAGGAAAAATCATTTCTAGTGAAGATGATACTATAAAACTGGGCTTTATTCAGCAAGCACCTCTCTTCAGAACACAAAGTAAAATTTTCCTCCATCCATCACGCTTTGTAGCCCTGACTGAGGTACCCTGCTGAGACAAGAAGAGTCATCTTTAGTGGATCAATATTCCAGAAACAAAGGGGAGGTTAGATTACACTGGCTGATAAATTATGGTAAAGCTATTGCTAGAAATCAATCCTTTGTTAAAATGACTGAGAATGATTGCAACCAAATGATAGGCAGCAAGGATCCTAAACTCCCTCTTTAGTGTTTATTGTCCAGTTCAGAAATCAATTAAAATTTCAATATTTAAATTAATTATTATTGTTGTTGTTATTTTTCCTTTTTTAACGTAGGATAATTGTGGCTGCAGTGCAATCATCATCTCACTTTTTCCTAGGCCTGTCATATGGCAGAGTAGCAGGGTGAGGAATGAAGACCTTTGCTCACCACTGTAAGGAGGAATGTGATAATAATGATAAATTAAGCTTTGTTAAGGTAAGAAGACAAATGAAGTCTAGGAAGTTGAGTCTCTCTGGCTTGTACAATCTTTTCTACCTTGGTGTTTTCATGCATTTGGTCCATTGAAGCTGTGCCTTTTGCCTGAAGATAGAAATTTTCACTGGCAAAAAGCCTCAAATAACAATGAGTAATGACTTTCCAGAAAGAAAACAACAACAACAAAAATTGAGAATATAAAATAAGGATTTCAAAACCTAAAGAAAGTCTCTATCTTTAGAGCTGGCATAATGTAAAGAGCCACAGAACGCAGCAAGGACATGACAAACATCCTCAGAAAACAGTGTGAACCTAACCAGATGTACGGAAATATCTCCATGGCCAGGCAGTGCAATGAAGTAGGATAGATGAGAGACAAAAAGAAATCTGCAAACAGAAGGGAAAATCCTACACCAGTGATGCAGCTTTCAGGAGAAGCTGTGAACTGTGCAACTGCTCTGCAGAGCATAAACCTCTGAGAACAAACAAGGTTTGTTGCCATCTGTGGAACCGAGTATAACACTGCCGAAGAGACATACAAGCCTGAAGTATTTACTGCATGTTTCCTCTCACATGCAGAAAACTTGTGCCTCCATGTCAAAGCCATCTCACAGCCAAATGATTCCTCTGTAAAACCGTTTATAACCTAACAACTGTTTTGTTGAAGCATGAAAGAAATCCAGCATCTCTTAATAATGTTTCTATTGCATAGGTGCCCTCAGTTTGTAGGAATCTGCCATTCTTAAGATCCAGTAAGAGTGTTACTTATTTACCAGTGAGTCAGAAATCATGCAAGATCACATACATCTCCAGATTCAGATACTCTCACACTGTGCAGACACCTGACCAAGATGCAAGAAGAGATCAATCAAAGGGCAAAGCTGGGATAAAATAAATAAAGGCCTCATTTTATTTCAGGTGCCTAATTCACTACTTTCCAGCATTTCTTAATTGTTTATTTTTACTGGTTCTTTACTAGGGTTTGCCATTGCTGTAACAGATTGATGGCTTTAATGACAGGGCTGATCTTACCAAGCAGCCCCTGAGAATCTTTGGATAAAAACAAATTGAATAAGAGGTTTTATAGAGCAAACATGGAAGAAAATCACTGTGGACTGAGGACTGACTGCTTGACTCAAGTTATACCTCAATTGCAGGTAACTGGGAACAGACAAAGACTGCAGCATTCAGCCCTTAGTTAATCATTTCACAATGGAAATCATTGGTTTTAAAAAGGAAAAAAAAAAAAACAACACAAAAAACCAAAGAGGGTACACTGGTTCTATCAGTTTACTAAATTTGGTCATTGGAATTGCCTCAGATGAGATTGCCCATTTGAATTTCCCAAACATATGTACAATTTGAAGAAATTTCCCTTCCAACGGTGCTAAAAACAAGGTGAAAGCTAACTGTGATGGCTTAAGAGGGTGTTCTTAGGTGGACAAAAATTAATGAAACACAGAAGAATTATACAAAGCTTCCTGTTGGATATTTTGTTTGTTTGTTTGTTCGTTTTTAATTACTATTATTTTTAACCCTCTATTAATTGTAATCATTAAAAATTATACCAATGTGAAAACTGATTAATTTCAGGAACTTTCTGACACCTGAAACTAGAAACCTTGGAGATGTCCTTCATAGCCATGCTTCTGTGCATTTTCCATGGGTCTGCAAATGCAAAGGCAGGAGATAAGGCTGCATACCTGCAGCTTAACCTCACCATCATGTCTCACCTTGGCAGCAGTCAGAGCACATTGTGCCTAGGAGTCAGCACATCACTGCTATTCAATTGCTAAATCTTTTGCAGGGTATAATTTCTCAGATGAATGTAGGCATGTTTTAACAGAACTTTAAACAGAAAAAAAAACAAAAACCAAAAAACAAACCCCAAAACCAAGCAAACAAAAAACCCAGAAACAAAATAAAAATGAAATATATATAGCAATGACTAACTGCCTACAAATAGTTGAAATGTGTGACTTTGAGATGAAAAAGAATTGCTGAACACACTGCAGAGGTATATAAATCATCAAAATTTAGTACATACAAGATAGATGAAGATGAAAAGAAAATATGATCCTGTCATGCACAGGGACTTGTTTTCACAGCTTTGCCACAGACTACTAGCATTTGTCCTTTGGAAAGTCTCTTAATATTTTTCCCTGTGAGTTCTCAGTACTTAAAATGAAAACAAAGACTTTAACCCCACATTGATTTCTGTCCTTTCAACCCATCTGGAAGTAGTTTGGACTGAAATTGTCACTTTCTGTGCATTCACACTGTATGTTCTAATTCTAATTCCAATTGATTTGGAGACCTTTCAGCAGTGCCTTAATTAAAACATTATACTATTGTAAAAAATACCTTAAAAATGTTAAATGTCACGTTATAATTTATATTATGAACCTAGTAACACAATGTAAAGAATATTAATGTTTCTAAAAGGTTACACCGAACACCAGAAATTTCGTTAGAGGCAAAGGCTATCATAAGAGCAAATAAATAAATAATCACACAACTAGTAGCCATTTAGGAACTGCAGACAAGTTTCAGAAAAGCAACTAAGGCACCCACAGGCTATTAGCGTGGTTGAGAACCCCAGGGTACCCCACTTTTGGGAAACTGAGTCACTGATAAAATGTATGTGTATTTAGTTATGTAAGAGAGCTAAGCTTTTCTGGAATTTGGATGTACTCTCCCTGGAAAGCAACATGGATCACATTGTTAAAAAACATTTTTGAATGGTTTGGACGAAGCATATTCACAGTTCATCAGAAGGAGCACCTCAGGGTAATGAACAGTGACCAACACGCTAACAGAAGTACAGACCTCTACGAGCAAATAGGTCTTCTTTTGATCTCTCTCTTCAGTAATTCTTTTGTAGAGCACTGCCTTTTTTTTTTTTTTTTTTTCTAATGGCAAAACTAATAGAAGAAACCTTTCTTCTGTACAGTCCAACATTCACGCTGTTAATTCTTTGGAGAATAAACCTCCTTTATTAATATACCCTACACTCACACACATATCATATAATGTGTCAAAAGATAAGAAAGGAAAACAAAGAACTTGGGTGACATTTGTTGACATTTCCAACACAGAGGAAATAAACAAGTTATGCTGTTGCTGAATGTTAAAAAGGCTGTAAAGAATGAGTTTTCCCCCATCAATATCACCCTTGGAGTATTTTTAACACAGCCTGATACTGTGCTCCCTTGCAGGAGGTACTGCTGCAACACTAGGAGACAGAGATGGCTCCCTGCATATCTTTGGAGACCTCAGTGAAAAGGTCACTAGATCATTTATTCTAATTTACATTTTTAAACGATCAAGGTCATTTTTAAAAGAGAATAATCAAGATGTTCATACTGCACCTTAGCAAAACATCAGCTCCAAACAGAAATTAAAATACAAGCATTTTTTCTTTTTCTTTTTTTTAAATAAGCTTCTTTATTTTGTGTTTTTTTATTATTATTATTATTTGTGTTTTGTTTTTGTTTTTGTTTTTGTTTTTGTTTTTTTTTGAAATCATGTTAAGATCCCTTCAGAAGCTGCAAGAGAGAAGCATCAAAAAACTTAATGTGGCCTGAGGGTGGCTCACTACAAAGCCATGTACTAATAATACCTTACGTTTATAACTCTTTTCATCCAGAAGATGTGGATCCCCAGGCAGTGCAGATAGTATGTGTGTAGGAATAATAATTTTGAGCCTCCTTACTGACATGTAGCTGTTTCTGTGGGGGAATATATTGCCTCAACACCCAGGCCCAGAAATGACACCTGTCTATGGAGTCTGAGGTACACCCTGTGTTATAGAAACTGCATGGAGAATTTCCGTAGCGCAAAAAGCAAACAGACAAGCTGGAACTTGCTAGAAAATGGAAGCTATCATCCTTGCAGAGGATGCCCTGGAATCACTCGTGAACCTCCAAAAGAAGAGCTAGGTTGTTTCCAGAAGTTTTCTGGAGCTTTTTAGATGTTCTAGCTCAGCTATGGTGAGTAGAAGAGCTCCCACCTGCCAACCTAGCTCAGCTTCTCACCCCACACAAATCTTCCTGTATGTAGTGGAGCAAGCTCCTGGCCTGTTCTGATGAATGATCTCAAGTTATTTAGAACAACAGCACAAGCTTCATAATTCAGAGTGGAAGAGTACAGAAAAAACATCTCATTAAAAAGATGATAAGATCATGGAATATCCTGAATTGGAAGGAACCCACAAGGATCATTAAGCCTAACTCCTGGCTCCACACAGCACCGCCCAAAATTCAAACCATATTTCTGAGAGCATTGTCCAAACACTTACAGAACTCCATTAGCTCAGGGCTGTGCTCACTGCCCTAGGCAGCCTGTTCCATGCCACTGCCTTCTGGTACAGAACCTACCCCTAACACCCATCTGACTCTCCCCTGATACAGCATCACTTGCAAACTTCTTCAGGTTACCTTTAAGTCTTGTACCCAAAGTTAATGATGAAAACATTAAAGAGTACTACTAGTTTTTGAATGTATAAAAATGTAATGCTTGATATTTTACAGATAACTATCCATTCCATTGTACATATTACACATATATGCATATATATAGGGAAAAATTATCAACTTTTATATATCTCCAGTATACTGGAGATATATGTTTATATATCTCCAGTAAAAAAGAAATATATTCTCCCTGTGTGTAGGAACCTGTCCTTACATCTGGGTCCAGATACTTATTGGCATGACCAAATCAAAAGTCAACAGAGCAAAGATAATTTATTTCTGATGTGTCTATTTCTAGAGTTTTATTACAACAGTAATAAAATAATGCTTAAAAATGACCACAGTTCACATTATTAAGTGCCAGTAATCATGGCACATCTCAAAGCATTTCAGCTATTCGAATGAGGAATTTCACCAACAATCACATGCACACAGAGAAGAATAAGCCAGTGTTTTGACCTTCTATTTTATCCCTCGCAGGTCTAGAACAAAATACTGATTTAATGCTGCTCCAGCACATACACTTTCATGCTAAAACTGTTTGGGTATTTCCCTATTATGGAAACTCTTGTGTTTAAGATTATAGAAGCAATGTCCCTTTTCAGCCTTTATGAAAACAATATAACCACCACTAGTACTGTTTTTATTTCTATTCTTCCTCATTTATCACTACACTATGGCTCATGCAAGAGTTTGAATTTCTCAATTTTTTGGTTTAATAAACACTTTCTACAGCCAATAGCTTTATATTTGGGATACCGAACAAAAGGATAATTTAAACAGCATTAGAAACTGTCAATCATATTTTACCATCATCTTCCAGAGTAAGCTGGAATGCTGGCAATCATTCTATAGCTCTAGTGTCATTTACATTTTAACAAAGTAGCTTATTTACTGAAGTATACCCTTCCTCTTGCTCCTGGATTATGTCTAGTTGTACGAATCCTGTGTGTGCCAGATTTTGCAGATGCTCATTCCTTTTCTTTCTGTTCTTTCCCATGTATGGAATCTGAACTTTCCAATCCATTTGTTTCAAAAGATATAGACCTCTTTCCTCTGACTAAGCATAGTATAATCAATCCAAAATTCAGTCTGATGCAAGGGCCAAGGAATCACCTAATAAAGGTATCTGACTGACAGCTGGGTGATATGGGAAAATAGGGCACAACTGTCACTCATCACTAATGCTATTTACCACCGTCTCTATCACTGCACAGCAGAATCCCTTACAAAGACACTCTTAGGTGGGGCCAGTTTAAGTCTGTAACTGTGAGTACTTTATGATAAAATGCACCCAAGAGACATGCTGCTGCCAGGTTTGGCTTCTACAGCTACTTTGATCAATTTTATTTGATAGGGGCTTTCAATTCCACGAGCCATCTAGCATGAAAGTACATCATCTCAGATATGACTTTATGGTTTTTTAAAAGAAAGGAGGACATGGTACATACAGAAGCTTAAGTTGTAACTGGGTTTTCTTTAGCCTGAGGGCTTTGCAGCAGTCTCTGTCCCAGATTGGGTGTGGATTGAGGGCAGGAGGGCATGAGAAGAACCTTGCCCTCTCCCCATACAGAGTGGATGTTCTCATTGCTTGTTAGAACAGTAGTATGGGCTGCCCCATGTTATCACAGTGCCTGACAGTACCAGTCATCTCCAGGTAGCCCTAATATCCAGTATATTAGATACCTGCCTAAAACACAGTGCCTCCTTAATTTGCTGCTTATCCAATCTCTTCACTGATCCTGTAATTGATTTACAGTCTAAGTTCCTTTTGTCCTCATATCACATTACTATTCATTCTGACTGACTGGTGTATATTGCAAACTATCCTAAATTAATATTTGTTTTGCAGTTTCAGATTACCAAGCACCAGGCAGACCTTTGCTCATGTCTTTATTAGTAGTAGTTCTTTACTTTATGGGTTCTGGCTTTTTTAAGGTTTGACCAACTCTGTTACTACCACTTTACCTACAAAATTGATAATTGAAGAAGCTTTGTGATCTTTTTTAATGAAAATAAGTTACTTCCTCAGTTTTTAGAAGTTCACAGAAATTTCACAGTCGTTTTCCATTTTATTCCATTTTATTCCATTTTTGTGTGTTTTTGCTTAAAAGTTGGATTTTTCTTTTTCTCCTCATCTATGAAATTTTTTTCAGGGCAGAAAACAGAGATCATCTCTAATAAAGAATGAAGATAGAAAATCATGTTCAGAACTAAAATATTCTCTTGTCTTTCCCCCGGATCATTTACTCAAAACAATTTCATATAGGAGGAAAAAAGAAGAGATTTGCTTCAATTTTATCATTGAGTGAATCTTCAGTAGGTCTCAATCTATATAATTCCATTTAACTCTTGAGAATTAGGGAGACTTGGAGTAAAGAAGTGTAGCTGAATGCATATTAATGTAAGGTCACTTTCAGTGGTCAGTAGAACAAGATTAGCTTTTCATCATAGCTCAAAATGGAGATATTGTTTGGAGGTGTTTACATCCATTGTATTTTAGCAGATGCAGGCTCAAATGACTACTCAGACAAGATGAATTCAGACTTGAATGTTTTGTTCTAGTAAGGGGAAATAAAAGGTCAGAATGATTCTATGTATTTTTAATTTTACTGTTAAAGCACAGACATTAATATTGGCTTTCTAACGGACACACCTTCCATCTTAAACATTGCAACTCTACGCATCAGTTTAAATTACAGAAGTAGAAGTGAATTTGATGGGTTTATATATATGCCTACAACTTTCCTATAAGTGTCTTCATGCTTCAGGGAACTTAGTGAACCGAGAGCAGCTGCAAGACAGTTTCCTCTAATATAAAAATAGGCTTTGTGGAAGTTCCCTGAATATAACTGCTTGACCTTGAGAAAAGAATCAAGAAGAGCATTTGACTCAAGTATTAACAGGTAGAAACTGGCCAGTGAAACCTTCAAGAGTCCATTGAAAAGCAACAGAAATTCAACATAAAAAAGCTCTGACCTTTATTTTTAAGTCTACTGGAGCTGCTAGGGAAAAGAACTGTGGCTCCTCTATAAAGTTAGTCAGCAGTACTGTCCACTTCAGAAGTAAAGGAATAATTTATCCCCTACTGGGAGATAAAAAAGGAGAAAAAGGCCAGACCTTTCATAAATGACTATTCTCCTGAAGAAGATGAGCAAATGTCAGCCAGCTCTCCTGATGTGCAATCTTTATTCATTAAAATAAATGTTATTAGTACATTATCACCAAGATCAGAATGGGATAAGACACACAGCCTGCTCCACCAGTAAGATTTTTAAATTTGGGCTAGATTCATTCAAGTAACTCTAGAATTTTCGAAGGTACCAGAATCAGTGCTTTACATCCGCAAGGAAACTCAGAAAACAAACAAAATCCCTATTACCTACTTTGTTTTCAGATCTGCTTGTCTGTCTGATAACAGAAGATGGATTGTCTCCTGCACAAACTTTGCCCCAACCACTTCAATTCAAGCTACAAGACTCAATAGATAGGAACTCAACATGCTGTTCCCCAGTAGTGACTTTCAGATCTTTAGGACATTCTTAGGGAGCATTAAGAAAGCTGGGTGAACAGAACCATTTGCTACTTAAATTCACTTTAGTGCTGTCAACACTTTGTTGAAATGATGTCTGAACCGATGCATTTATTTTGAAGAAGCTGACAAACAATGCCATTTAGAATTTGGCATTAAATCCTACTTTAAAACACTTATGGAAAAAGCAAGAGGGAAATACATACATTTGCTCTTCCACTCTCCTTCACTTTGTTTCCTGATATCAGAACAGGGCTGGACCTACAGCAATCAGGTAGAAAACGTCTATTCATCAAGCAATAAATTGGTAAGCCATTCTTTTCTGAAGCTAAGCCTGCCCATCTACTGTTTCTAAGCATGAGGGAAAAGGCTAAGTGCTGCAATGTTTACATTGTAAGATTTCCCAAATGAATTTGTCACATGCGATGAGACAAATGCTTGCTAGAAAACCATAACTGACCAGAAATCCTTGCAAAAAATAATTCTATTGTGTTATAGTTTTCTCCTAGTTGTCTCAACCAATATGTTTCTGCTTAAAGTTGCAGGGACTGACATACCATACAATACAACAATGGGCAAAAATACTATATTAAGGTGCAGCATTACTTCTATGGTGACCCTGACTCCTCTCCTTCATTTTTGCCACTTGCCTCCTCAGATACAGTTGCAATAGCCCTCTGCATCCACCAGTATTTAGATCCTCAGCATCTAAACAGAGCTCTGTGCAATATATATTGGACTTGATATCTTAATACAAATTTCCTCCACATAATTTTCATTTCGTAACCTGTATCAAATTAGAAAATAATTTGGAGGCTGAGGAAATACACTATAAGGGTTAGGAAGTGAAAGAAATGCAAGCTAGCCTTCCCACACACACCCATTCCATGTTACTAGCTATAAGCCAAAGCAAGATTTTTATTTTCTAAAGTTAGGACATAGGCATCGTACAAGTAACCTTACTAAGTAAAGCAAAACAGGACAAAATAAACAAACAAAAGAATTACTGCATTTTTAAAAAATCTATCAGTTCAAGAGAAGAATGTTACAGCTGTCTACGTGGTCTTGAAGAGTAATGGTAAGAAGGACCAGAAAAGAAGAGAAAAAGACAAACAAGAAAATTCATTAAGACGTCTAAAACGAAATTCTGAACTGCAGAAATCTTCTCAGGAAAAGGAAAGAGGTCTGTCAGAGGTAACAAATAAAAACAGTTTATCCCTGACTAGCTTGAAATGGTCCTTCTTTAACAAGGGGTGAAGTTGATGACATATTGGTAACATTTTTCAGCTTCTGTAGTTCTGCTGCCCAGATACTAGATTAGTTTTTGAATGAGACAACCCACAAAGCATGTGTTATTTTAATACTCATGCACAATCAATTGGATGAAGAATTAAAACCATTGTCACCTACGTATAAATCACATTTCTGTTATGATTTTCAAAATTTTTGTTTCTTTGGTTGGGTGTTGAGTAGTTTTTCTTTTGAATTGCTTTGCTTTTGTTATTATTAAGACTAAGCTTGTGGAGGAAATTGATGGTTTTGACCTTTAATACTAATGGTACTAATGAGCTTTTTCAGAAGTACATAAACTTTTTCTTTTATTTTTGCTCTTACAATCTACGCTCAACCTCCCTTTGACTTTTAGCTTCTAATTCCAACCAGTGGCTTCAGAACTTGCTTTTGTTTTAGGAAATATGCAGTCTTGAAATCTCAGAGAATTCTTTGAAACTGTGTTACTCTGAATAACTAAACATTCATTCACGACAGAGTAAGGGAGATCTAACTTGCGTAACTCAAACAAGAAGGACCAACTTAAAACAAGGGAATACTGGCTGCTAGGTTTTGGCGCACCAAAACAACCCTTTGGATTTTAAAGTGAAATCTGAAGAATGCACTTTTATATAAAATTTATATAACTTTATATAACTTTTTATATAATTTTATATAAATTTTATGTCAGGCAAAAAAAAACACAAAACCTAACAACAAAGTAGCTGAGGTGGTAAAATACTGCAATAAATTAAGTGGTCACCATTCAGCAACTCCTTTAGATTCTAAGTCTATTTGTTGTGTTCCCCATAAAAGGTGTGGGTGGGACTTATACCTCAACAAGCTGTAACGTCTTTCTCTTATATAATCTAAATCAACTCTATCCAGGAAAGATGGATACTGTTTCTATGTATCATCAAAAATGTTAAGACAGAATGGATGAATCTTTGCCATGCCTGTCTTGTGCAATGGAGGAAACTGCAACAGTCAGCTTATAGCTGATGTGTAACATGCTGATGGCTAATAGTGAAAACACTGGCTGGACTGAGTCAAGTGGCACTGGGTACAAACTAAACTGGGAGAGATTTCATCTTGATAGAAGGAAGAAATTTGTTACAGTTTGAAAAAGCACTCACTCTAACAAATTCCACAGATATTTGGTGGATTCCCCACCACTGGAAACACATAAAAGATGATTTATCAGGGTACCAGATTTCATTTAAGCACTCTTTTCCCAAGAAGGAAAGGAAAAAATCATCTTTGATTAGACCATTGTTGGAGGTCCCTTCTGATCTGGGCTCTACTATGGCTCTGTGAGTCACTGATACCTGTATGCTATCTGGAGATGGAAGATTGTTATCTGGGGTACAGATATATTGACTTAAGTATCACTTCCAGGTCAAAAGCAGCCAATAAAATACTAAATGCCAAAGACTTAGGTTAAGAAAAACATCAAAATAAGTAGTTAATAATTTAGACTGGAAAAGCAGCATTCAAGTTATTCTAAGTACAGACTTCATCTTCCTGTGCGGACCACTTGAGAAAAAAATATCAGTGTCTAGCAAAGTCATGCATAATGATGACATTTATTACTGTTTTATTTGACTTAGGGAAAAAAAATGACATTTCTGGGCCAGATCACTACATCCCTGTCCCCTGGGGTTCTCATGTATACTCAAAAAATGACTGCAGTTACTGAACACGCTCAGAGTACTTGGAAGCTATTATCTGCAATTACAGAAAGGTCAAGACTTTAAGGAATTAGCTTTTATTTGTTTACAATACTCATTTCATAGAGTCTGTTCATGGTACTTACTGAGGTTTAGTAATGTTATGAGTTGCAAGTATTTGAAGGATATTAGAAGGCATATGATGTAAACATTTAAACTTTGAAGGAGTAATTCCAGCAAATCTGGTAGGAAGCCATCAGAATGCTTAAGTTATATTAGTCCTTCAGGCACCAGCAATCATATCTTCATTCAGAGAGCTCCATACAAACCTCTCTGAATGAAGAGACCAGTGGGTTTTCAGACCAGTCTCACATTCAATCTGTGAACTCAATGCACATAAAAGAATCATCAATAAAAATTGACTGCCAGGAAGGTAATCTCAATAGCAAAAGAACAATAACAAAAAACCACAAAAAACTGAAAAAGACTGTAAGCAGCCTTATCTCTGTTAGCGAGAGCAAGTATACATTGTTGCTGCTCATATGATACTTACTCTTCAATAAGTGATCTAGTGGGAGATGTCCCTGGCTATAAAAGTGGAGTTGGTTCCTTCCAACCCAAACCATTCTATGATTAAACAAACAAACAAACAAACAAAACCCTCTAGGGCAGACAGTCTTCCATTTTTCTCCAGCAGTGAATTTCTCCTTAAGAAACAAAAGCTTATGATTTCTAGCTTCAGAAGTAAATTACATTTTAAATTTAAATTAAAAGTAAATTTTCTTTTTGTATCGTAAATGATGAAAATACTATCTGTAGCAATTACTCCTACCCCAGGGCACACCAGCATCACTTGGCTGTCCATTCACATGGCTGTCTGTTTCCTGTCCAGAGCTATAACCTTCAACACCACATAAAACACCAGTATAAACAACCACAAAGTTGCAAGAAGCATTATGCTTGGCATGCCAGCTGGGAAAAAGCAATTTTACTCTTCTTTAAGACAGCCCACAGGAACCACCCACTTGGTTACTGACCTTGAGTGTGATTTATATGGAAATTGCCAATTCTTGTTAACATGTTTCTAGTGGGATGTAGAGAAAATGCTTTCACAAGGTCTTGAAGATACCTTTTGCATTTGCTGTGAGGGTGAGGACTGAGACTCATGACTACAGCACTGTTCAAACAGATTGGCTCAAAGCCTTTGAGAGATGTTTTGACAAAATACCACATCATTAGAGCACACTGATTAATCAGATCGATAGAGGAAATGTACGATGCCAGGAAAAAGTCTGGCTGGCAGATTTCTGAGATCCTGTAGTTTAGTGGTCAGTTATGAGCAAAGAGAAAGAGAAACCTGGATAGTAGTGGAAGAAGATATCATTCTCCAGAACTCCTGTATCATCTGGGCTTAGGTATGAAAGATGTTTCAAAAAACAGAAGCTGTTTCAGAATTGAATTCTCAACTTCCTTTAATCTTAACTTTCATAAAACCATTTTTTCCTAAAAATAATAATTAAAAAAAGTAATAAGACTGTCATACCCACATTTAGGTGACAACATAATTTTTAGCTGATCAATGTTTGCTGAGAGAACTGAAATCTGTGAACAAAAATGCCAATCCCTGGTAGCATGCCAAGAGAGACAACATAAAAATGCCGAAGTCGTAGCAGCTTTTCCTCAGTGGAAAGTTCCTGGCTTCATACAAACAAATCTTTTCCTGTCAGCATTTATCACTGACTATTTAAATAATTTGCATTGCATTTTCACAGCTAAGCTCTTTAAAAATAAACTCAACATCTCTCGTGAATAGTATTTTCCTGGGATTTCAAAATGTTTCTTACTCTTAGCATTGCCCAAGAATATCGTCTAGTACACTGGCTTCCAATATGCATCGATGCAGTGTGCAGAAATAACAAGAGATAGAGGAGTGATTGGGTGGTATTAATTATATTTTGTTCTGAGTCACAAAAAATAAAAATTTTAAAAAAAAATTAAAAAAATTGTTTGTTTTAATTATTTTTAGAATTACAAATAAAGGGGACTCCAGGGGAACATTTCTTTCCACTATGGCCACAAACATCTTGAGAAAAGAAATGCTCATTCCTTACAGTTGGCTATCTTGTCCATTCTCTATAACACCTTCCATGAGCAGATGCTTAAGACAGCCCTATAAAACATTTGTTCCAGCATTTGATCTGTTTTCTTTGTTACATATTCCTTCCCAATAAGGAAAAAAGACTGTAACTTTCTAGAATACTCATATCTAGTTCCCACATTGAACCATCAAACAAGCAGCATTTACAAAAACAAAACAAAACAAAAACCACATACAAAGGTGAAAATCCTCCATTGCAGAATGAATGTAAATGAATGAGCTAGACACTAACCTATTACCACCTTCACTGTCAGTATAAGGATTTTTAAGCTAAGTAGGGTTATTAATTATCTTACATTATCCTAGTGAAAAATGTCTATTTTTAACGAGAGACTCAACTGTCTATGGAAGCATGTACTTTTACTGCTGTGAGTAATGTTACAGCCCCAGTGAGTTGGATAAGCGAGGTCCCATTTAACAGAGGGAGGCTTTTGATGAAAGCCTTTTCTAAAGCTATTAATGTTCCCACAGTTCCCTCCTCCTCATGCTTCTTCCTCTTATTCCTGTCTTGTGCTTTGGATATGGCATTCCCACAGTGCTGTGTGGCTACCCAAGGTGCTGATCAAACTGGGAGTGGATCGTGATAGCAGCAGTATCTGTTACAGTGCTTCAGCAGATAGGGCTTAGGTCAGTTACTCTTAGCTACCAGCACATGTGATGGTATGTATGTACCTAACCTAACTGTTGATAGCAGACATTTTAAAGTTATCTTCTCAAGGAAGTATACCTTAGAGTTCCATGGCCCTGACATATCAAAATTCAGCTCGGGCTCCATAAGAGATTAAGTAACATATAACATACCATTTAGCTACAATTCATAGTAGAATTATAGAAAATTTTAGTTTGGAAAAGACCTTCAAGATAATCAAGACCAAATATCAACCTGGCTTATTAAGTCTCATTATCAAGCCAGGTCCCTTACTGCCACAACACATCTCTTAAATCATCTAGAGATGTACTTTACCACTCCCCTGGGCAGCCTGTTCCAGTGCTTGAATGCTTTCTCTGTGAAAAAAATTCTTCCTAATATCTAATTTAAACCTCCCCTGGTGCAACTTGAGTCTGTCTTCTCACATCCTATCACCTGCCACCTGAGAAAGGAGACCAAAAACTGTTCTCGGTGCAGACTTCTTTCAGAAGGCATTGCTAACACTTTTCTTCCAAAGAAACTTAGATCCTAGAGGATAAAACCTGTTCATCATTGCTCAAAGAGGAGAGTACACAAAGATTTTTCTCATCCTTATTTAACCTGGCTGTAGTATCTCTTACTATGTCTAGAGCTTGGTGCATGCTTTGAGATATACAAAAGGACAATTTCAGTTGCAGGGGAATAATTCTCACTTCATATTTCTTCCTAGACAACATTGTTCCCTCACTCAAACTCTCAGAGACAGTTGTGCTCAACTGACCGCACGTATTTCAAATTAATAAGCAAAGTGCCAACATATATTCAAAGATTTTCTTCTCCTTTAACAATTCTTGATTTCTTGGGAAAAACAAACAAACAAACAAACAAACAAACAAACAAACAAAAGCATTTTACAAAGGATTTCTGGAGAAAATAGGAAGTTAAATATCAAAGTAAAACATTTGGCATCTGTGGGGACAGAAGAAATTCATTCAACCTTGACAAAAACAATTTATCACAGTCACAGCAAGGTGTTATTTACTACCACATCCGTTGTACATTTTCTGCAACAACTGTGAATATTTTGGTTCTATTTACTCTTTCCGCATTGCCAAAACTAAAACTAAAACAAACCAGGAAACAATCAGGGCAATGGAGACTTTCCAAAACAGGGCAGGTTACATTTGGTGGAACTTCAATACACTCTCATTTCTTTTCCAATTAAGATGCAGCAGTTCCAAATGTGGAAATAGGCTACATTATGTACTAGAAAAACAGGACAGGAGATGCTATTCTTCTGTCACATTGCAGTTCCCCCAAGACATTTTGTCTTTGGAATGCTGACTCAAGTTCTTGACAGTTTGGAGTTTCCTGGTGGAGAACATGACTCACAGTATTAAATGCCACCAAATCACAAAATTTGGCATGGTCTAACATAAGTTCAAATCGCTCGTGAGATTTGGACCTCTTCGCTGTTCATCTGCTCACTATGCTCATCTGTTTCCCAAGGCTGTTCTCTCTACTCCCACCTCTGGTTTGCCCTGGATAATACACTGAAAAATTCGCAACAGTAACCCCCCCGCTATTATGCAAACCAGGACACAAACCTTCAGTTGAAAATGGAAGCTCTTCAGTGCTGCTGACATGTATTAGAGATTCAATTACACAGATGAAACACTTACTCTAATCTCAGTAACCCACCCATGCAGATGCAAAATTACTCAAAAGAAAACCTCCTGTGTCAGCCTGATAAACTAAAAGCAACTACCCTGTCCAACAATTACACTGGAGGGTGCTAATTGCCAGTGCAGATAGTTCTGGACCTAACTCTTATCTTCTTTATGTTGGTGATTTTTCCTTATGAAAGAAAATCCTTCTGTTGTTATTCTCTTGTTTTGAAGCATGCCAATTTCTTGTTAGCTATCTCAAGATATAAAATAATCCAAGGTTTGTGCAAAGCTGGCCAAAGATAGTAGCAGCAAAAATTCCTGCCATCAAAAGAATTACATTAACCACATTCTCTTTTTATACTATGACTAAAAATTACAAGGCATAGCCAAAGAAGCAATAAGCCATGCTACGAAAGACTGATCTGTGGAGCTTTGAGGTTGGAAATTTTTTTCTCTTATTCTGCTCCTGGGTTTAAACATCTGGGATTTACACAAAGAAATACCATCTTCTTCTCCCTGTTAATTGTCAAGTAGCTGACTGATTGCTTACCACTGACAAGTGTCTCATAACAGGAAACAGTGGCACAGCAGGAGTTGGATGGGTTAAGAATGATGAAGGATAACCAGTTCTTTCATACAAAAGGGTGTGCACACTGATTGACGAATGTCAGCTTTACAGCTGTCAGAAGGGCCTGGCTACAGGAACTGTTGTTCTAACTGTACTAATTGTTACTACTGTACCAATTGTTATTACTGTCAGTGTCTACACTGCCATAGATGTTCCGAGTCCTAATGATAAATGTCTTCTTGCTGGGTCAATGAAGCAGAGAGAAGCTGCTCAATGAGCCAGTTCCTTATATGCCAGAAAACAACTTTTTACCAAAGTAACGCAGATTAGCATTCATTAGGAAACTATACAAATAACAGAGTTGTTTGGAAAGCCCTGTGTCAGCTCTACTGGCTGTGTTTGAGCTGTCACCACTAGACCCAAAACAGGAAACATTCTGAGGCAAACAGGTGGTGAGAATGAACATAGCTGAAATAATCTTAATGTTTGGTGCTTTTGCAGTGCTGAGATAGTTTAGCCCACGTGGGGACCAAATCAGATCTCAAGAGCCTCAAAATTCAAGATGCACGTTGTGCTTCCCACAGGTCCTTGTGATGCTACTGGTGGTAGCAGAGGAAGGAATCAAGGGCCAATCACAAGCTTTTTAGAAAGGACTTCAACACATAAGGCCCACAGTAAAAGGTTTGTGTGAAACAGATGTCCCTGGGCTGGGCTTTATTAGGAATTGGCTCAGTTTCAAGAAGTAGGGGGAAAAAAAGTCATGAAGAGAAGGTGATGAATAGCTGCCCTGGCTTTGAAGAACCCATCACTGAACTGAGAACGGGAAAGTGAGATTGACTGAAATTCCAAGTGAAAAGAGCAGTCCAATTTCAGCCCCAGCAGACAGAAGGGCGAAAGTAAAGAAATAGCCTAGAAGGTTGCCATTATTTTAGTAGCGTGAATTAGGTGTTAAAATGTCAATTGATTTTTCATAGGCCCAAGTATTATTTATAGCACAGACAAAAACTTCTAATTTCCAATAAACAGTTCTGAGATGAAGATTTTGTACTGAATCCTGCTCAGACTGCTCAAGCATATCATCGTTCTGAAATCATTAGGACTGTACAAATGAGTAATGGCAGCAGGAGCTGGACTTTTATTGGCATGAGTTTGAAATGGCTGCCTCACTCAAGTGCACCAATAAAACACTCTTGTCACACTATCATGTATTCCATTTACT
Source organism: Excalfactoria chinensis (assembly GCF_039878825.1). Classification (NCBI taxonomy): domain Eukaryota; kingdom Metazoa; phylum Chordata; class Aves; order Galliformes; family Phasianidae; genus Excalfactoria; species Excalfactoria chinensis. The sequence continues at coordinate 78,479,079 of NC_092827.1, forward strand.
CTCCATTTAAGAAAGAGGGGAAAAGGTTATTTTGGAAATACTTTAGAGTAATAAAATCTTTATTGCTACAATTTTTTTTTGTATCTCTTATGCCTGTGAAGCCGGTTGATTTAGTTATGCCCATAGTTCTGCGAGTGATAGAAAGTCAGTAACTTGTGCATTTTGTATACCTCTACATTACTTAAGCTTGAGTGCCTGAAAATCAGAGGTGTGCAGTTTTAAGGTCATATAGCTCACAACTTGACACAAATAAAAGAACACATGCTGGTTATATCACAGTCCCACATTCCAACAGGACACAGCAGGTCTTTCTGGCTCTGACGATTTGCAAGACATCAAAATCTCAACAGCTTGATACTGAACTGAAGCCTACTAAGTGTAAATGAAAGATCATGAAGGAAAATCTGCCTGGACTAGGGAAGAACACAGAAACACACAGGCATGGCGCATAGGCTTGCTTGGAATTTTTTGAAACCTAAGTGAAATACCATGGATGCTTTCTCAGCATTGTTAAGACAAATGTTTACATATTGCAATTGCATACTGCACTGTATATTTGGAATGTCTTCTTTCATTAAATCCCAAACATGTACCATTGTCCAGTTTATCTATTTGCCATACAGCAAGACAAAGAAATATCATGGCAATTTCAGTTGAAAAACTAGCTTTTTACTCATTAGCCCAATAACACATACAACATTTGTTCTACCACTTCTAACTACCACTGCTGACACAAAGCATAGAAACCAACAACGAAAACACTCTGCTTAGCTAACTGAGACACTATTCTTACGAGAAGGTAAGCAGAATCCTATTCTGATTTGTTCACCTGTCAGATAAATGGTGATTGTGGAATCTTCTCTGGTAGTAGCACATGAGAAACAGAGGAATCTGATGCAATTTTCTGAGGTTGCAATGCTGGCAGTTAGAAAAATCATTTTGAGAAATAAACTGAACAAATTTGCTCAGGAAGTCACAGAGATAAAAAAAATACAGAATTCAACACTGCCATTTTGACAATTGCTTTCCATCTTTAACTGCACTTTAAAAGGGAAGCCAGCATCATCTGGAATAAGATATCTGCTTTCTCAACCAACACCACCCTGCTGAATAGCAGAGTGACAAATATCTCTGTCATTATTTAATTATTTAGGACATTATGTGCTATTTTATTTGACAATCTGTTTGCTCTGTGGATAAACTGTAATGCTGAGTAATTCTTCCTTCTGAAGGAACAAGATTATCTACTCATTAAATATTCTCACTGGACCAATAGCAACATCACACTACAAATAGAAATGATGCTATGAAAAGAATGAAGCAGAGATGACTGGAAATTACAGAAAATACAATAGAGACAGATCAGTGCAGTGAGTTGGGTGAAGGACAGCTTTGGAAACTTGAAGCACCAGCACTGCCTGTATGGAAAGAGAAAGTGGGGCTGCCAGGGTGTTGCTGAACTGATGATCAGCTTTTCCCTTTCAGCTGAAATATGCTGGTATCCTGCAGGAGACCAACAAGCCTTGCTCTTGTTTGCTGAGGCTGCTATCCAGTTTGTGGTTTGATCCCAAATCCCAAACAGATACAGAAGCTTTGTTTTTCCTAACTTGTTTTTGTCTGATGTGGGTCATCAGATAGAAATGCTCCAGATTTCATGGACTAAGCTATGTAAGTGAGGATAGCAGGCATTTCACCATGCTTTTTATTTTGCCAGTCCTGCATTATGTATGGTGATAATAATAAGCACTAAGATATCAAACACTGCTATCAAACAGTGCTATCTGTATTAATATGGCCAAATGGTTTCACAGAACTCTGTCATCGTCATCCTCATTTTACAGATGAAAGAGCTCAGAAAAGTGTTTTGCCTAGGGCTGTATTGGAAACCAGTATCATATCTGAAACTAATACTTAGCTTTTCAACCTCCTAGTATAATGCTCTAAATATTATTTTACCTTAGAAATATGAGAAGAACATACATTAAAAAACCTGCCATACCACAATTGGCATAGCTTACATCATCTATACTATAAAACAGTAAGAGCTGTTTCTAATAACTGACTGTTCTAATCAGGCAAAGATTCTCTCTGAACAGTGCTACATTAAACAGCAAACTGAACACTTTTGGAGCTAATGCACATGAGTATTAGATCTTACATCTTGCTTCACATGAAAAGTCTATGCAAAAGAGTCATCTCACTGATTTTCTGTCTCCAATAGCAGCCAAAATCAAATTTTTAAGGAAGAATTGGGCAAACATTGATTAACTTTTCCCTGGAATATTCTCAGATGCCCCAAAAGTTTTCAAGTAAGGGGCTTCCTGAGACAAAAGATGTTTTTCAAACTGAATGGCCCAATAGCAATGAGTGCCCCAGCTCATCTGAAAACTGAAGAAGAACATTCATTGGTGTATTCTTAACACAAAACAATGAAGTGACCTTGATGCCTCACCATAATTGTATAAGAAATAACATGAAATATATCCCATGCAGACTCTCCTTGAAACTCCCAGTTTTCCAGGCTTATGTCACTCAAGACTAAATGCAAAGAACAGACTCTAGAAATAAATTTGGTCAGTTCACACCATTGTTGGTGCTGGGGGAGATCCACAGGCAGTCCTGTGAAAGGAGGAGCTCTGTCCCTCACACATTCAATAACACATTGCAGGTCTTGTACTCATTTGCCTTAATTGTCAGTGTTACTGCTTGGATTAGCTGACATGACCAATGTTTTTAAAGCAACTAACTCTTCGACATCTAAAGTAGGATAAGAACTGGCTAGTACCTCTAACCATTTAATTTTTTGTCTTCTCTGTTATTGCCAGCATAGCATCTTTCTGATGCAAATGTCAGTGAAGATAGCAATTAATAGAAACAACTGATCGCATCAACCCACCATTCACAAACTAACTCAGTACAACTGACTTACAGTGAGACAGCACTTAAAGACATGATCTACAGATACAGGGATCTCTGTCTTACCAGCAAGTTGCAAACTGCAAGCGTTTCTGCAGACAACACTTAATTATCTCTGTCTCATACATGATCTACTTGCCATTTTCATCAAGACATCATAGAACCATGGAACAACCCAAACTGGAAGAAATCACAGAATCTAGAAGGATCATTGAATCCAACTTCTGGCTCAAAAAGGGCTACCAAAATATTAACCACGTAGTGTTGTGTAAACACTTCTTGAGCTCCAGATGTTTCTAGATCTTTAAATTTTCTTAAAGTGAACGTGAGCTACTTATTTTCTATTTGTTTTTCAAAAAAAAAAAATGTGTGCTGGTCCCACTGGATCTTTATATCACAACAACTGAATGTAACTCCTTCATATACGTGACTACAGATAAAGCTGTCTTGTGGGATCTCAAGTTTTCTGTACTTCTGAGCTTGTGATACTGTTTTCTCCCACTAAGAGTATGTAGTTGCCTCCCCAAAAATCTAAAAAAAAACAAACAAAAGAAATCCAGCCACTCATTTATTACTCAGATAACTTGGGCTTTGAAATTGCTGCTAGAATGACGTATGTAAGATCAATATTTGGAAGGAAAGATGGATTTTAACCTTAAACAGCACAGTAGCACTATAGAAGTAGTATACTTTAAACAGAAAATCTTGCATTAAAAATGAAATTATCTGAGATCAAGATCTATTCCAGGCTATGTAACTATTTCCTCACTCTGCAATGTCATTCAGAAATAACCAAGATCTGGTTCAAGAACAAGCGTAACAATGGACCAAATTAAACACTGTGCTTGCCCAGCTGGACCGTTCCCAGTCTATGATCGGAATTAGTCTGATCATCTCTGCATCTGTTGCTCCTGATGTGGAGCAATTTGAACACCCTGAAGCTTTTAATGCATTAATTTATCTACCACTGATTAAATAAAACTCTTGCTCTGATTAAAAGTAAAAGTTGTTTTCTTTTTCTGGAGCATGTGCAGATTTTTAACATCTCAGTTTGCTTGTGTGCTTTATCAAGTGGCAAAATAATGCAAAGGATTTCTAAGTATACATTCCCATTGGTTATAATTAGCAATATAATGCCTAATGATCGTTAGTCAAAAGAGGTCGTGAACTACCTGATTCTCAATCAAAACCTGTTGATTAGTAATCCCCTGTAGCTGGGCCATAACATTCTACTGAAGCACAGAAGAAAAACTTGGCTTGAATGTAATCATTTGATTAGCATTCAGCCATGCAAAATATCCTCTTTTGTAGTGAGCAGGCATATTCCTACCTTTTGCTAGCTTTTGACAAGAAGCAGGTGTATTAAACATAGGAAATGTGTACAGTACAGAGTGTTCTTCGACCCAGCACAAAGAAAATACATTCTGTCTTGACAACAATGACACTTTCTAGTACACCAGTGTGGTATCAGTGAGCTGTTATCCGTTATTCACTCTGATGGAAGAAAGATGGTGCATACACAGAAACCCAGAAAAAACAGAGGGAGAGATGAAAGTCCTTAAGAAATAATTACAGATGTGTTATCTAAAATTAATCACGGGATTATTGTTGCTGTGTTGTTGTATTTAGTTTGCGATAAGCAAGCTGACAGAAAGCTTAAACTGTACAGTTTCTTCAAGAAAACAGAGGCCAGCAACATAGCAGCTTCCAGAATGTTGATTTTAATCCTGTGCCTTCTCTGCTGAAACTCTGAGCATCAATAAGAGTGCATTGTACCTACTCAGATCAGGATAAATCAGGCAGCAGCAGCTTATATAGTAACTACCAACACATCTAAACCCCTCAAAGCTGATGTAAATTTCAGAAACTGGATAAACACACACACAGCAGACACTGGACAGTGGATTAACCCATGCTTAGTGTAGAGAATTTCACTTTCAGTTTAAGCACCCTGAAATAATGCTTTCTGCTCCATGTCACACTGACAGTTTGCCCTTGATGGGCACTGCTGTGAATGCATTGAACCCTGCACTCTTTCCTGAGTTGTACTGAGCAAAATGCTACCTTCTTTCTGCCTCCTTCAACAGCTGTCTCACCCGATTCATTCCTGTCTAGCCTGACTGTATTTCACCTTAATAGCTCCAGTACCTGCTTCTAAACATTCTTTTATGCCATATGGCATGGTGTTATTTTGACCTTCCCATCACCCAAACATCAGTTGATTCCTGCATTTCCCCCATGACAATCCCTCTCTGTGTCAGGATTATTTGGAAAAAGTAAAAGTACAGTGGAAAGTTGCGTGAAACTTCCCACCTTCTGTCACCTACCTCAATTTCTCATAACTTTTAGCTCTGTTTGTGGCATCCCTTGGGCACTGCAAATAAATCTCTGAATCCAGAAGGCAAGAAAAAAAAAAAAACAACCAAAAAAACACGTACTCAGCAACATCCTGCAAGGAACTACTACTACAAACACCTTCTTCTATGATGGGCTGGGGGGGGCAGGGGGGGAATTTCTTTCTCTTAATCTTCTTTCTTGGTTGATATTCATGAGAGAGCACAGCCCCTGAAGCTGCCCTGCTAGGAACAGATATGCTGTGCTGTCACCAGATTATAGGACAGGAGGCTTCTTGTTTGTCAGTGCCTTCCGGCTACAGAAAGAGGTGACAGCAAGAACTAGGAAGAAAAGGAAGATTAATGGTGTGTGTGTAACATAACAGAAATAAGAAAGGATTATACTCTGCAAAAAGGAGCTTCTAGAAGAAATGGCTTGAGAGAGGTGGCTGGAGGAACCATTAACATCTGTAATTAGCCATTTAGTCATCTTATGCAACTGACTTATACATGGCAAACTTCATGCAGACTCGTGATTACAGTTATCTTCTGACTCAAAAGCATCACAAAGCAGGGGTATCATAATCAACATTTGGTAGGCACGGGGTCCTTGTTACCAAGCAACGTGACTTCTTTTGCAGAGCCAGATTTCTATTTTGATACATTTCCATTCATTTCCTACAATTTATGCAATAAGAATTGAAAGGAGCAGGTAAAATAAATACCAATAAAACATCTGCTAACTATCTAAAGAACATTAACATTCAGATCAGTGCTGAGACAAGCTGGAAAAAAAAAAAAAAAAAAAAAAAAAAATCACCCTTAAAAGTAACACTTTCACTGACAAAACAGAGAAAAACTTTGTTGCCTCAACTGAGATTCAGTTCTGTGGCTCTTGTGAAGCAAATGTGACTACATAGACTCTTTTTGTGGAATTTTGGTATCCAAAGAACATCCTGCCCCTTTGATCTTAGATTTATACTCTCAACATGGAGATAGAGACAAAGAGAGGGAAGGTGCAAGAGCAAAGCATGAAAAAGTATATGTCACTGGTTGGAAAACAACTTTATCAATGGGATTTGCCATGATGTAACCACCTTACAGAAGATCTACTGATTAAGCAGAGAACTGTGTTATGAATTACATAAGTGAAAGTGCATAAGCTGCTGAAGGACAGTGGATGGCTGACTGTTCCTGAAGACTGTCCTAGGCATTTGTATCCAAGTTATGCCAATGCCAATGATTTCTTAGGCAATGTTTCAGCATGTTTCCTAACAAAGATTTGCGTGGGAACTCACCACTGTTTGAGCATCTTCCAGACATTAGACATGTGACATTTGGTGATTTGTTTTCTAAAAGTGCTGAGATTTTGCAGCCTGCTACTGAATACAATAGAACTATGTCCTGGGATGACAAATTAAAGGTAAAGCATCCCAAAGTTAAGAGACGTCTGTAACAATTTTAGTCATCACTGCCATACCTCAGGTCTAAAAGAATGAAGGGAGAGTAATGGAGGACAACAATGCTTATTGGATTTATGTCAGTCAGTTATAACGTACAGTACACTCATAGTATCTGAAGGGCCCATTTCTGCCCTTTTCTATACTATTCATCTCCTTTCATTCCCTTTGGCAAAATCTGAAGATATGTAATGGAAGATAGAGGAGAATAAGCCTCCAAGAGGAAAAGTGTGGAATAATCCACCTCTATTATGCTGGTTAAGTGAAGATACAACCAAGATGTTTGAGAAATCAGGAAATATACTTGAAAAACATTTTAGCTCTGGTCACAAATCTGAAATCCAAAACATAAGGAGAGATTCCTTAATAGTTGCAAGCCAAAAAGACAGACAAAAGAAGCATCTTGCTTTCCTCTCAGTAGAGAGGAAGTCACTTGCAAGGAACAGAAGTTTCCTCAACATGTCCCTGTGGTGACAAAATGTAATGAAACAGAAGCAACATTCTTCACTTAAGTTGATTAGGGTCTACATAAATGTTTCTGTCATTTTCCTGGACCTCTGCGTCAGGTGTTAGTAATCCTGATTACTATAGGAAGTTTGTTATTCAGTAAGCATAATATGCAGTTGCTGCAAAGAACCTTCCTAAACAACTGACAAATGAGGACATTTTCATATAAACATCCCTGTGGGAATACAAGAGCCTCAAACACTGCACATCCCCTCTTGGAGATGATTCAGATTAGTATGCTTCCACTGAGAAGTACGTCTTCCTCCCAAATGAAAGGACTACTCTACTTTATTCCCTTCTCCCTAGATACCAAGAAACATCTGAAAGTTTGATGAAATAAAATTGCTTTTATAAATAAGCAAATCAAGTCATCTTCCAAGTATCCTCAGCTTATTTTTTTCTGAACTGCTGTACCTTTCACTTACTATTCTTTGGCCACTGTGAGCCTGTGATCCTCAGCACCCTGTGAAGAAATGTGCCCCAGCTATACTATATGAGCAACATAGCTTAATCATTTTGGGCCTTGCTTTCAGTAGACTATCGATTTTCTATAAGAGCAAGTCAATTCTTGTCAAGTCTTGAAAGCACTGAAGGCAGGGATCCTCAGTCTCAAGTAGAGGAAAATGGGGTAAATACATGCCCTCAATTCCTCTGAAAACAATATATATATATATATATATGTGTGTGTGTGTGTGTGTGTGTGTGTGTGTGTGTGTGTATGCATATACATATATATATATTGTGCAAGAGGCATTGTTGGAAAATTTCAACAGATGGAAATGGCTCAGCCTTTTTTTTTTTCCCCATACGTAGACATATACATGAAAATACCCAGAGTCTATGAAAACATTATTGTTGATTTGAAAGATCCTGTTAGTTTTCCTCCACATTCTCAGCTTTGGAAGATGTTTAAAAATTCAGTCCCACCTGCACTTAAACACAAAAATAAAAACAAAACAAAAAAAAATACAATCCCACAAAACAAAACAAAACCCAAAACAAGCCAGTCTAACAGAGCACAAAACCCTGACAATGTGAAATCATTTGCTAAAATGTGAGGCTTATACCTTTGCACAAGTATTAAAGGTAAATACCACATCTGTATCCTTCACAGTTGCTTTCAACAAGGCTTTCTGATAACAAATTGTCAGTGCAAAGAAATTTTCTTCTGAGCTATATTCTTTATAAATCTCAGCCACTTCTCCAGTTGTCCTTTCTGGTGATGTCTTTGACTAAATCCCCAGCTTAATTTTTAGGAATGACACAGCAAACCTGTCATCCATAATCTCTTTAGTAGTTCAATGTGTTTATGAGGGTGAGAGGATGTTAAATGTGGCAGTTTAAACTCTAAGCTGAGTAATCACTTCATTAGGAATTTACTCATCATGTTTGCCATCTGCAGTTGAAGCATGCAAAACTGGACTCAAACCACCAGACAGGTTAGTGCATGAATAAGACAGACTTCTCAAATATCAATTCATAAAACCTGAGATTTTGTTAACAGATAAGTGCACACTCACACCCATGGATGATATACGCACTTCCAGCAGGAAGACACTGAAGTAGAACTGTTTTCGGAAGCAAGGGGTGGGTATGCTCAATTTCATCTCCCAGATCCTTACCTTGGACAGCCTCAGCCAACAAACCCAGTGAAAGTCAGATTTCAGGGCACTGAAGTGGAACCTGTGCAACTCCACCACCACTATGGAAATCTTTGAAGACATTGGGATACTCAGCCCCTTGGCTCTGTGACGGTCTATTCTCTGCCAGGAGCAAGCCTCCATTGTAGCAAAAAACCCTGCTGCTTTCTTGGAGCTATCTCAGCTTTTGAAATCTGTCTTCCTTTTACACTGCCTCCTTGTTCCTCTCCACTCCTGCTTGATGAATACCCATCCTGCAGCTGGACTGTTATTTTCCCACCATACACATAATTCCTCTCTTTGACCCTTATGTTAGTCTCCCCAGTTAGCCTTATCTCTCCTAATGTTTTAAAGCAGACACAACAAATAATTCAAAAATATTGCAACAATTCAAGTCAATAATTCAACATAACCCAGAAACAAGTAACGCACATTTCACCCAAGTTCTCTTACTAATATTTTCATCTGTCCAAGTTTAAATCTTCACAAAGTTCTGACCCCTAAGACATATGTAATATAGCCACATTAGTGGAGTTTACATATCTCGTTTCCTGTCTGAACGGTAGTCTCCACCACACTGCCCAAATGTGATAAACACCCTTGTCTAGATAGCAAGGGAAGTTTCCTTAGATTAGTTACAGGGTGAAGAACATGGTCAGAAAAAGCTGGATAACCCCAGACTCCATAGTTTCCTGATCATCTTCAACTTTCATAAAAGACTGCCTGTGACATAACAGTCAGTTAAAGACTTTTTCTGCCTGTATGTAAGATATGTAAGAATTAACAAAACACAGGACCTCCCCCTTCAGCACACTATTAGCATTCACTCAGTTCCTTGCCATTGTCCTATTAAATGCAGAGTTCATTTAGACTCAGAAGCAATTCATAAAGCTGTTAGTACTTCACTGATCAAAACTCTCTTGAGGTTCTGCTTCTGCAACAAAGATTTATGTAAGGAGAGAGGGCGGTCGGGGAGAAATAGAAGAGTAGAACCCTTGCATCATGGCTCAGCATGATAAACAAGAACATGAAGGATGAGTGCTGAGGAGAGAGGAAGGAAAGAAGTGATTACGTGACAGAGGAGCTGTTCTTCCTCCTCAAAATGACTCTGTGAAGGAGAAAGTAAAAGAAACTAAGAATCCCACCAGCACACACAATGACCCTTCAGAGAACCATGGGGAACCAACTGATGAAGAACTTCCCTCTAATGTCTCCCAACAACCTGATATTTGCCTAATCCCCTTTGCTTCTAATCACTCACAAGCAGTTGCTTGGCCTGAACCTGCTTCCTCTTTTCCTGGTACAGAGTCAGAGTTAGGCTGCAAAAGTTGGCGTCGAGTAGGCTCTGTGCCCTGTACCTTATGGTCCAGTGAGAAATGAAAATGCTGACCTGACATAATAGCTGGTTGTATAAGTGCTGGAGAAGCAGCTGGCTAGTAGTGTGGGCAGATGGACTTGCATGGCTACCCTTAAAGGAAGAGACAGTACACAGCTGGATATTCCTAGTGGGTGCTTTAGAAGGAAATGGTTAATCAGAGACACAATTGAGTCCCTGAGAAACAGAGAACAGAAACTCTTGGCTGACAGCTATACAGGCATTCATATCCCCACAGTTTTTTCTGTTACTCTGCCCTAATATCTGAGTTATCCTTTCTTAGTCACCCTCTGAACTTTTCAAGATGCCCTTGAAGCACAAGATGTGGCTGCCTTTTGGAGGCAGGCCCAAGTTTTCTGATGATCTTTACCAGCATAGCAAAAATAAAAGGAAAAAGAGAGCCCTTCTAAGGTATTATTCACCCAAACAAAGCAGCAAGACAAGCAGTACGTGCCTTTCACTGTAAGACCAGCAGTTCATCATGTCTGCCTTCCTTCATCCCTTAAATTATGGCAATGCACAAGAAAGAGAAATTGCTTCCTGATCCTCTTTTGCATACCTTCAGCAACAGAAGCAATCAGCTGGCATCCTGAAGCACAAGATTTGATTGCATTTTGCATGCATAACAGTGGCTGTTATTATTGGTAAGAACAACAGTTGTTACAGCTCGACAAATGTGTCTTAATCAATTTCTCCTTATGTAACACACAAGTATTAATACTATCAAGCACAGCCTAAATAGAAATACTGCCTGCAGTTTCCTTTTACTCTATATCTGCACTGTAGAGAAGCTGGGAGATTTGAGGGGATTGGTCCCATGTTTAGACTTCGTGTATCAAACGATGCTCAATAATTATGTTTTAGACCCTAGATTAAGAGAAGTGAAACACAATTTCTCTTATGACTCTGATCTCTTTTGCCGCTGGTCCATCAGGATTATTTACATTGATTTTTGTCTTGTTATTCTGAATTTAGACTCTTGTATGTAAGAGCAAATCAAGTCTGTATGCAGCAATGACCTTATCCATCCCATTAAAAAAACAAAACAAAAAACAAAAAAACCCTCTGTGTGTAGTTATAGAGATGCTCTGATTTTGCCTCACAAACTCTTTAATTATTTACACCAGTACTCTCTTTAGAACCGAGGAGAGCAACTAGAGACTAGCATACATCTGTACCACTGAATTCCCTCATCTTTCCAACAGGGCAGTTTCATCCAGGCTGCATATTATGAGAAATGTTTGGCTCTTGCTAAACACAGAGTGATTTTTGAGAGCATACATGGGCCAGATTCCCCCTGGAGACCATTCCAGCCATGCAACAATAGAAGAAATTAGATTCAGGTGCTCAGGAACCTTTTCCAACACTTCTTGAAATCCTGAACTATAATAGGCTCAGTGCTGCTGTACTGAAGTTGTTTAACCTATAACAACTTGAATTAGGGATTGCTGGCAAGCTAAAAATAAAGGTCACTTACACACACACACACTTGGTTTTGACTCTTTTCTGCATAAAACCAGGCCATATTATTAATTAGTGAAGAATTCTGCTATGAATTCTTCAGTGTCTTAGACTGAGAAACTGCTATCAACACGTTTCTCTGGGGGCAGTGCAAGTGACTTGGAACCAAGATCTTACTTTCAAAAACCACTGAGATTGTCCATACTAATTTGAGCACAAAACATCACTTTTTAACCTACTAGACCTTACAAGGCTAGTCTAGCTTGTTCCCTGCCAGCAACAAGCAAGTCTTGCTCTGCCTATATTGCTCAGTTTTGAAACACAGATGGTCTTGTTACTTGTGAGCAATTTATTCATAGTTGTGGTTGCTGTTCTGGAGGTAGAAAATAATGAACCACCCTCTATTAAACACTACAGTAAACTAGGCAAATGGAGCAGGGCCAGTACTGAAACCAGCAGATATGCCTGCCAGCTCTTTTCTTTCCCAGAGCAATGCTTAATTCAGTCCATGGACAATTCTAGTCAATCCCAACACCAGTGGAAAATCTCTAAGGTAGCTACTGCACTCACACGCTTGGTCACCTCTTTTAAAACACATGCATCATAATCTACTTTTGGACTCTTCTGAATTTTATTTATTCCTGAAAGTCTTTCAAATGATCCTGGTTGAAGCTGAGCCACGCATCTCCCTCAGCTCAAAGAGTGGCTGGGAGAAAAGTCCAGAGACATCTACTGTGCTCTTGACAAGTGCTTTATTCATTGACTGTAATGAAAATCCCCAGGATTTTCAATTATTTTTCCATGCCAGAACAATGAACAATCTAATTTCCATGCAGCTGGGATCAAACACCCAAACAGCCTGTGGCATTATGATATAAATATATCTGAATAAATTAAAAGAAGATAAGGGCGACATTAGATACGAAGAACACACTCTTCTCAGAGGCAGTCTGCACCAGAACAACCTTCCTATGTAAGAGTACAAAAGTTATAAGAATTAAATTATGCTGGCTCCTTCCCAGCTTATAAGAATATTTTACAACCCCTTCTAGGAGCCTCATGGCTTTCCACAAAGACAGGTTATTGACAGATTCCAGATACAAGAAAATCAAAAGGTCAGTTTCCCAAGCTAGAGAATGTGAAGGTCCATGAATCAGACTATGCACAAACAAGTCTTTTCAGCATCTTGTGGGAGTCAAGATAGGTATGTCTGGCTTTATTTCCCTAAGAAGAAATGAAGGCTTGGCTTTCACAAGTTTGGTTATGAATCTAGGGGTTTCTAAAGCAAAAATGCAGTTCAGTAATGAAAGCATTACCCACTTGAATGCAAAGCAGCCCCTCAGTGCCTAACTGTGAGTAGCAACAGCATTTACCATTATGGGAGCTGAAAACAGCAGAGTACCTTGATGAAAATGCAAGGTACATTTTAGGATGTCTATGCTGAATGCATTAACAGTACAGCCTGGATCATTGCCAGGATGTTGTGTCTCATAATAGAAGAGTTAGCAGGCAGTTGATAATTGAAAGAACAAAGGGTTTGTGCACAGGGGGTCAGATCTGGTTAGTATCCTGATCACAGCCATTCTGGATTAAAATATATTACCACTTGCAAAGAGGATTGTGGCATCTTCAGAGTTGTCAGCACCTGAATTTTCTTGTTCAATAAATGCAGTTAGGTCCATTTAGGTTACACAGTTTGCAAGGTTACAACAAAGGAGTAAATACTTAAGAGACAGATAATCTGAATGAATCTGAATCATAGACTGGAGAGATTTCTAGTTTGTGAAAGGGACAATTTACCTTGCATTGTCCTCATCTAGCAGAAGAAAATAAAAGTAGATGCAAATACAAAATAACTAGGGGAAAAGAAAATTAGCGGAAGTCACAACAATTGAGTATAACTGCTTTAACAAAATGCTAGGCAAATGAGCTGGAAAAAATGTCTTTGTTTAGACATTGTGAGGAATAGTGGTCTTGCACCCTCCTGTAGGAGTGAGTGGAGTGGAGAGCCAGAGACATTTCCTCCACAAAACCCACTGTTAAGACAGGTGCACTGGTCTAGGTGGTGCCTCACTATTTGTTTTAGGTTGCTGGTGCCAAAAGAATGTGCTGGACTGTATGCTGCACTGTAGGCAAACAAGTGCTCTACGTGATAATCCTGATTGTTCCACTGACTGACTCCATGACAAACCATCTCCACACCACAGGCCTCACCTTTCCCACCTGTGAAAAATTAACAAACTCTCTTGTTTTTCAAACTGGCAGTATTAAAATTAGTCAGTGAGAGACAGCGTACAAAACCTTACTCCCTGGAAGAATAGTTTTTCATCTAGATAATCTGCCCAATTTCACTAGGATTGGACATTTAATTATTTTCTAAGATGGCAATATTTACACAGTATTTGAGAAGAAGTTTTAATAACATCACTTTGTAAGACTCAACATTGATTTTCTTTTTCTTTTCTTATTGTAAGAATAGAAGCATGACATAAAAGCTCCAAAAAACAAAAACAAAACCCACAAAAAACATCCATGAGAATAATGTCATAACAGTTACCAATGATGTTAGGTGGGATTCTACACCCCACTGTTATAGGTTGTGCTCACAGGAGAATATGAAGATGGAAAAAAAAAAAAAAAAAAAAAGAAAAAAGAAATGTTCTGTCATCTGAGGTTTTACCTGGAATGGTTTGAAAATAGAGTTCATGCCTGAGATGGCTATCTGGTATGCTGAAATTTCCTAAGCAACACAAAGGTGGCAAAGAAGTCAAAATGTTAAAAAGTTTTTATAGACATAAAATTATAGAAAGCCATAATAATTAGAAATATTGAAATGTAGAATAATGACCTTTTCTGTTTAAGCAAACTTGATTATCTAGAAATGCTGACATTTTGATATCTTTAAAGGTTAATCTGAAATGATTTTTTTTCCCCCAAATTATCTAAAAAATTGATTTTTCCCTCATTTAAAAAGAAAACAAAAAAGAAAAGAGAGAGAGAGGGAAACAAAACACCATCTTCTGGAATAATTCTACTTTTTTTTTTTTCTTTTTTTGCATTATTGTAAATGGGTTGTGGAATTTGACAGACAAAGCTGAGATAACAGTTCAATTAGGGATCACAAAAACATTCTTTTATAAATGCAACTGTCCTTAATATGGCTCAGCCTAAGAATCCCAAGAAGATCAAGGTGCCAGACTGGCAGTACCCATCAAACATTTAGTGCATTCCCCTGAAGAAGCTTCTAAGTTAAATATGCCAAAAGCTAGGAGGCAAAAGAAGCATCATCAGTCCTCCATTGTGAAACTTTAGACTGTGTGATGCCAAGACGAAGTGACATGCCAACGGTCATCCAAAAAATCCATAGCAGAGCCAGGGATCCTTCAAAGTCCTGAAACTACATTGGGTGAGAAACCATTCGTGGCCTCTGGAGAATCATGTTATAAATAAGTTATTCTGTGTGATGAAAAAGGATAAACGGAGGCTCTTTCCATGTGCTACTCTAGATCCAGGATTAGTTTCTCACAGTAATGAGATGGCTAAGTAATTCCCCAGGATTTCACCACTGTAATCAAGTCCAGACACTTAGCACCTTACAGCCTTTAGACACTGAGGAACCCAAAGACTTTACTATTACCCACGCACATTGTCAAAGAGCAAGGCAGCCATTTATTTGAAAATAACTTACTTCTACTTAGAGCTGCTAAAGCGTGCCCTGGCCAGAAGTGCTGTCCAGACAGCAGGGTTATTAAAATCCTTTCTGGTAAGAAGTTGCCAGTGACGCTGGTGTGTATTTGCCCTTGGAGTGCCCAGGCTGTCAGCTGCAGCAGCTGCTGCTTCATTCATTATACATGAGGAGTCACAGGCAGCGTGAAGCGCTGAAATTAATCCTGACAGAGTCATGAATAAAATGTAAATATATCTTGAGAAGGAAGCATTTGCAAGGGAATTGGGGAAAAAAAGAAAAAGGCAAAAAAGAAAAAATGGATTAATTGTAGAAACACGAGAGGAAAAATGGAGAGTCCCAGTCTGCAAAGCAAACACCTGGGTCTTTCTGCCTCATTCCATGCCACCAGGAAGCAGCTCCAGGGCTGCCAGCACACACCACTGCACTCCCTGAGAGGAGAAAGACAGTAGCCCAGGAAAAAGAAAAGCTGGGATGACTAGGGAGTTCTGAACCCGAATGAACTGTGAGATTAGCCTTCAAGGCCACAAAATAAGGTCTGCTCTGCATGGGGGTTTGGCAGAAGAGCAGAAAGCTGGTCTCCACCTGCCTTTCAGCCACCACTTTCCCACTGAGTCACTGCCTAGTTAAAAAGTGCTCGCAGTTGGTTGGAGCTGTAAGACAAGCTATCCCCTCTCTGTTTCTAGTTATCACCTTTTTCAACAAGCAGTGACAGCTCGGGTGCTCTTAGGCTGTATGCCCAGTTAAAAGGCCTACTTAAGTACCCCTTGTAGGACCACATAATCTAACTGGGAGGCTGTTATCTTCCCAAGAAGCTCCAACCAGGCTGCACGCAGTTGTCTGACTCTGTACATACAGCCTGGCAGCAGGCAAGTTGCTTCATTTCTCTCTGCCTCAGACAACCTGGTCTCACCATCCATCAGATGATATTCACCTCCTTCACCAGGGGATGAGGAAGAGTTACACAGTTCTGGATCCCTGATAAGAAGTCTTTCTCCCAGTACAAAGACAGACTATAACACTGAATTTTCACAGCTGCCTTTCATCCCCTGTGGTTTGAAAATCGCAGGTCAAACCTTGCTCTCAGCTACGCCCAGACAATTCCAGCCAATTTCAATTGCAAGCAGGACTAAAATCTGCATACACAGGGCTCAGTGTAACATCACTGCAATTTGTGTATGCATGTACGTGGGGGGCATGGGGGTAGCATACAGCAGCCACTCTGACAGCAGTAGTACCTACCCAGTGGGGTACAGAGGGGAGAAATGAGGAATCATTTTCCCAGTGGAAACTACAGGGAGAATTTTAAGCAGGCAGAATGTAATTACCTGAAATGGAATTGTACATTATACCCATAACACCACTCCACATAAAAATTTTAAGCACGATTTGCAACTGAGGAAGCTGAGGTGAATTTCTGAGTTTCATTAATTTGATTCCTCCTCTTTAATGCAGTGCTGAGGATGAAAGGCAGATTCACCAACACAGAGGAGCAGTGTCATCCTCTCCATGCCCTGAGACCCAGTATGCTCCGGAAAGCAGTTGCAATGCTGCTTTGGAGGGAAGTATGCCGTGCCTGTCCTCAGAAGACTTCAGCTACAGATCTTCCATCACACACTTTGAACTACTTTCACCCAAAACAACTACATTATCTGTGCCTTACTAGATGCACAAACATTGCTAAACCACAGTCCACACTACTACATTGTATCTGGATGCCATAAAATCCTTAAGGCTCTTGTCCTTCCATCAGTCCCTCCTGAGATAAATTTAGCAATTTTAAGGGTAAGAACTGAGGATGAGAGAAACCATGAGGATTCATGTCACTTAAGTTTAGAAGTCTACAATGTAGATGTCTGTAATGAGGACAGGAAACTAATATTTTCCTTAGTGTCATTAAATAAAAACGATTGTCTGTAGGCTTGAACTGTCCTTAATGTCTAGTTTTGGAAGGAATTAATCATTCTCAGACTTATGGTTCACTATATCCATGATTATCATTCTGAGGCAGATGAGAGAGAAATTTATTTACAAATTACAAAATAGACACAACAATAACCAAAACCTCGGTACTAGCAGACTCTTGCACTAGTGATGAGAGAAAGAATACTGCCTACAAACAACTTTAGGATGGAGAAGTAAATGCTTAGAGGCTGACCTATCATTCAGCCTTTCAATATTTACAAGAAAGACACTGAGATACCAAAATAAATAAATAAATAAAATGTCTCTTTACTAGGGAGCACAATAGGACGATAAAAAATGATAATCAAAACTTAAGCAGGTAATGTTGAGGCTGGATATTTGTGGGCACTTCTTCACTTTGAGGACAAATAACATTGGACCGATCTCTGTTCTTGGAGGTTTAAAAGACCTGACTGGATACAGCTCTGAGCAGCTGGCTCTGACCTCACAACTGACCCTGATTTGAGTAGGACATTGGACTGGACACCTCCTTAGGTCCCTTCCAAACTATGTAGTTCTACAACTTTATGACAAAGACATGGTTATGGACCAGTTTGCAACTCTATTAGGGCATTCAGGGTGGAAAATAAATATGATCCCTGTTGAAATTTTGTGCTAACTAAACACAAAGCAGCCAGTAACCAGTAAGCCAGTCCTCTGCATGATGCCTGCAACAGAGGCATGAAGAGCAGGAATTCAGCATTATATTTTGCAGTCCATAGACCCTTAAGTAGCCTGAAAGTTTCAGCAGCCAGAGTAATAAAAATTTTGCAGCTCACGAGAGAACAAAGACATGGCTAGAGTGATAAGGAAGGTCATGGCCATGACTTCTCACTCTTGACATCTCAAGTTGCATTCAGCACATTTTATATCATGGGGATCTGTCCTTAACCTCTGACAAGGAATGCCAGCATTTGGCATACCTTTGTCCTGTAAGACAGCATAATAGCTTCTGCAAAGTGCTCACTGCTAGAGAGATTTACTTCCCCTGTAGAAAATGCTGCCTTAGCTGGTAGTATATCCTCAAAAAAATAAAATAAAATCAGTAGTGAATTCCCTGAACAACCAGAATGGTAATCCTTTGGGACTTAGCATGTATTGTGAGCTTCAAATTCCACATAAGGTCTTCTTTGGGTGTTTCTAACTCACAGTGGTTGCTGAGGAGAAGGAAATAATCTTTTCACATATTCTTTTTACATACCGCTTTGCTTTCATGACAAATCACAGGAATTACTAGCTGAAAAAGTAGTACAAGCTATGTCAGTATTCAATATGAAACTGCATTACTCAACTATGAGCCTGAGTCTCTAGGGTCTTTCCCTCTTCCAGGTCCAAAGAGTCATGTGTATATATATCTCTTGTACCTGCAAAACAGCTGTAGAGAGCATGGGATCTATTGTAGAAATAGGTTTGCATTTGTACTCCTTGATTCACTGGAGGGTTTTAAACTGATGATTAAATCACTTGACTGAGCTAGATGCATACATGCAGAAATTACAACAGGCATGTACTTAACTATTTTGTTTTCATAGACTTAATTGGGGAAGAAAATAAGATGTACTTTTTACTTTATCAAGTTGTGCCTCTAGTTTGCAAGAGGAGGAAAAATCCTCCAGCAGAGAAAACTGTATAAAGCTGAAGGACAAGTCATAAAGCCACTGAAATGGAAAATTAGAAAGCAGTATAAATAGGCTCTTTGGAGGAAAATAGGTCTTCCCTGCTATGGTAAGCATGAATAAACAATAAAAGATTGTGTCAGTAAGGAAAACACTTGCTAGAGAAGGCCTTTCCTTTTCAGTTGCAAAGCCTTTATTGGGAAGCAGTGGTGCACAGGCAGAGAATTAACTTCACTAGGTTCCTTAGATGTGTTAATCTCTTACGGGATTTATTGCAACTGTTTTTTGTTTTTTTTAACTGTAATATATTGGATATTGCATCCATCTAAGAATGAAAATATGATCTTGGCAGATGCAGGAGTAGGGAAAGTAATTTTGCTTTTTAAAGACAACATGAAGAGTCTTGGAAGAGAAGGAGCTGTGCCTTGTCAACTTCTATTAAAGATGTAGGTTGTCAACCAAATTTGAAAAGACATTGGCTCCTTTAAACCACGTTTCTTAGGATTATCTTAAATTCTTAAACTAGTACATTTCTATTCAAGTGATCTGCCCATCTTAAAAGAGATTTGAGAGTCCATATTTAAGGACCTGGACAAGATCAGGACTGAAAAAACAATTTCAGTCTGTGATACACTGCTTCAGATTCCTGAATGAACCAGTAGAATTGGAGTGGAATATGCAAGTGTGGAGTATGCAAATGACTACAACTTTCAGCTCCTAGGAAGGATCTAGAAACTCCCTTTTTTTTCCACAAAAACTGTAAGGGAAGGCAATTATTTTCTTGCCCCAGAAAAATTGCATTTTGGAGCCTACTTTTTCTGACAAAAGGAGGGAAAAAGATATTTGAAACATTTTAAAAGGAAAACAAAAATACTTTGAATATATTTTCCATCCAATTGCTAATCTGTTTTTTTATTCATGTAATTATAACTACTTTGATCAGGAATAATGGAATACTATGAAATAGAATAAATTAGAACTAAGCAAAATTTCAGATAAAACCAGGCTGTGTGGCTAAGAACCTGGTAAGTATCAAGTGTAGAGAGAATGAGAAGAGTGAAGAAAATAGATACGGGATATATTATGAAGGATGATAAGATGAGCCAGTAATATAGTACCAAATGCAGAACAACGTTCTCAGGATTTCAGGACATACACAGAAATAAAAATAATACATTAAAATTAAAAACAAGAAACAAATCAAAAACAGACAAGCAAACTGACAAAGCAAAACAATACATATAACCCAGAAAACCATGGTTCTTAAATAATGCTACATGCTTCAACTGATAAGCAACTCTAATTTGAGCCCCCCAAAAAGTACACATTGGTATAGGTAGTGGGGCTTGATTCTGCTGTAAGAGAAAAATGGGGGGTGGGGGGGGAATCATAATCGCATATTTCTCCTTGTTAATTCTGTTTTATTTAATTCCTGCTCACAGTCATTTCATTGCCTATTTCTAGACACTTCCACATCATTGATCTCCTTAGCTGGGTATAACATTAAGTCATTAATTTAAGATTTTAGCTATATCAAGGACTGTTATTCTTCAAAAGACTCTGTTTAAAGTCAAGTCTAACACTGTATTCAGGACTGATTGTACCTCCAGAAGAAACGACTTCTACCTCTTCAGTAAAATAGGAAGAGAATTAAATACAATTTTCTTGCCAAGTTTTAAGTTTAACATGAAACAATTGCTGCTGGTGATTAATAAAATTTGCATTTTTTACCATTTGCAAATTCTGTTAGGGTAAGCTCCTACTTTCTTTACTGATTTATAAAACATAAACCCTTTCTATTTATTTATTTATTTATTCCTTTATTTTAAAGGAATCTGGGACTCGTGTATCTCACGGCTCCTTTTCAAGAATGATAGATACAGTTTATCCAATCTGATATATCATCAGCTGGACGTGAGAACTGATAATTGACTACAAATGCTGAGAGAGAAACACTTTTGGGTGCTTTAGAAGCCTTGAGTGGATGAACAACTAACACAGGTTAGCTTCCATACAACAGGGATCTTCATCACAATCACTGAATTTCTTCAATAGGAAGAAAAAAAAAACATGGAATATGAAATATTTCTAAGGATAATAATGAAAAAATACAGCTTGTGAGACAGAGCATGAGGTCAAGCTTACGGCTGTAATGAAAAGAGGCAATTTTCTCTGCTCATTACTTCTCTTTTCATGAAAGGGTCTTTATTTTCCATTCTCATTTTTGTATTTATTTTTTCTCTCTCCACTTAAAATGATTTTCAGTACTGAAAATGAAAATGTAAAACTTAACAATTCAAAAAAAAAAATAAATATATATATATATAGTCAGTAGAATGGCCTTTAACACTGATTTTTTAATAGGACTGAAATAAGTTGACTAATGCACCTCATCCCTCCCCATCTGCAGTGATTTAATGGGATCTTAGACCTCCACTCATCCCCTTCCACTCCTTTCCTCAGAAATCTTTGCTACTCATCATGCCTTATCTGACCTGTAGCCTTCTTAGAGAATAGCTCAGTACTCAGCAAAAATCATAGAATGACCACGATTCAAAAAGACCTCAAAGACTTGTCCAGTCCAACTGTCCACCTACCATTAATATTTCCTCACTAAACCATGTTCCTCAGGACAACACACAAACATTTCCTGAACACCTCCAGGGACAGCATCTCCACCACTTCCCTGGGCAGCCTATTCCAGTCCATGACCTCTCTCTCTCAGAGAACAAATTTTTTCTAATGTCCAACCTGAATCCTCCCTGGCCTTGAAGCCATTTCTTCTCATACTATTGCAAGTTATATGGAAGAAGAAACCAACCCTGATGTCACCACAACCCTCTTCAGATAGTTGTAGAGGGCAATAAGATCACCCCTGAGCCTCTTCTCCTCCAGACTGAACAATACAAGTTCTCTCAGCTGCTCCCTGTAAGACTTGTGCTCCAGACCCCTCATAGCTTTGCTGCCTTTCTTTGGACACTTCAGGGTCTATGTGTCTTTCTTGTAGTGAGGGGTCCAAAACTGAACACAGTACTCAAGGTGTTAAATAAAGTTGCAGGCACACACTGCTGAGAGAAATAAGGCTGTTCTCATGCAGTCCTATGAGTCGGCTTTAATTGAGCCAGTGATTTAGAGTTAAAGAAATACTGGAGAAGAGGTGTTGTATTTTCCCTTTACCCCATGAGCGTTGTCTAGGGTAGCTGGGAAACTTGTCTAAATGAAAAACAAAGGATATTGGATGTTTATGTCGCTGTAGGTCTCACAGAAATGATGGACGTTGGTTGACACCTTCCCTCCCACTCTAGCTAGATCAGATGCTTGTTCTCATTCAATCACTAATAACTTTGATAACATATATCCATTTCTAAATACAGCGGCTTGAACCGTAAATGATATAGCAAAAAACCTGACAAGAACAGTAAACTAGTGAACATTCTCCTTTCCAGAATATAGTTAGAATTCAAAGGCTGAAGAATGATCTCAATAGTTAAGTTTCGTTCCTTGGATTCTCTACATAAAGAGGGAGAACTGCTTGTTAAATCTGTATGTTTATTTATTAATAGAGCAGCTTATGCTAGCCTGAAAGTGCTTTAGAGAAGTACAACTTATCAACTACAATATTTTCTTTGATCTGATCAGAATTCTGTTATACATATTTATCAGGGGCTGCATCACTTTGCTGGTGCTGAAGTTCAGACTCCTTCTCCCCCCCTCTACCCCACCAAGTGGAATCCACTAGATAGTATAGCAGATTCTGTTACCCCTGCAATACATCTCATCCAGCATTTTCGCATGTTACAACATTAGAAAAGAAGGGGCTGAGGTGCTGGGTCAGGATTGCTGGTAAAGAATAATGACACTAGGTAAACACAGACAGATCCTTGCCCCACTAGAGCTCTTCTTAGCAAAGTATCCATCAGTGTTTCCATGTCTCTGATACATGGCAGGCTATGGGGTTGAGAAGGTGTCAAGGGATAATGCAACCTCCTGTTAGAACATACAACCCTAATTTATTTATCCACCCTGGGCAGCTGTGAAGGTCGGCCATTAAACACTGCTGCTGGAAAGCAAGCAGTAGGTTGGTCCCTCAAGCCAAAAAATCGTCTTCTGCAGACCCCATTGGCAAACTTCACTTTGTTCACATGGGAAGCACAAAAAGCATGGTTCAAAAAATGCCTTAAGGATTTGGTTTGTTGCATGTTTGAAAAATCTGCCTGAATGTCTGGGATTGCTCCTGCCTTAAGTCCAGCACAGGCTGACATGAAGACATTGTAGCACTGATCCTGAGGCATTCCTAAAAGCAAGGCAAAACATAGACAAGGCAGAAAGATAACCAGATCCATGTTGTTTTTGCCTAGTTGCAGTTCAATTGAATATTTACACATTGTTACCTTCACAGTGAGTGATTCCACTCACATTTATCCAGACAACACAGTTTCTGCCTGCTTCAGGTATTAATCCTTACCTAATAGCTTATCACTAAGGAGCTCTCTGTGCAAGAATAACACAGATCAGATGCTGCCTCCAGTTACGCTGCCATCACTTTACTAAATCTATGAAGTTACTACAAATATACATATCTGTAACCTAGTTCAGGATGTAACCCATAATCTGAACCCAAAGTAAGATACACAGAGACGTGCACGAACAAATTAGTAAGTGATCCAGGCATTCCATGGGGAATTTAATCTAAACCTTACATGTTGTATAACAGAGATGGGAAGCAGATGCCTAATAATAGCTCTGTATTCAAATACCATCTGCTCAGACCGAATCTCTGTGATAAACTGTGGCCACTCACATGTCATACTTTTCTGTGGTTTGAGCCTTTCTGAGGGTCCTTCTCTAGGCTGAAAGAATAAATCCCTGTCATATTCACTCAAAGCAAAGCATTAGGCCTTTGGCTATCTATTGTTTATTTGTAAAGTTATCTAATCTTTGCTGATTCTCAGCATCCTGGCACAGAGCGTAACTCAGCCACATACCACTTCTCTCATAACATTAAAGATATTGTTAAATCAGTCTAAATATTAAAAGGTGAAGATGAATTTCAAATGCTCTCTTTATGTTATAGAGAAAACGAGACATTTTATTTCACCTGGACTAGAACAATTGATTACTTTCAAAATATCCTTACTGAGATTTAATGACTGTGAAAGGAACTATCCCCTCCATTTTCAGAACAGCAGATAGACACTTTCATTTCCTGCACAAACACACAGTCCTACAGTTTAGAAAGGTGTTTTCTTGTTAACAGGGCTTGATCAGAGAACTTTGCACTTACCAGCTTTGGAGAGGGCAAGCAGCTGTACAAATCAAGGAGTTATTGAGGTCTGTATGTATTCATACTGTACCCTAGAGAACAAAAATGCTGTTGAGAGCTGGCTCTGAATAGCACATTGCACTTGACACTCACAGATGGCCAGCTAATCTCAACTACTAACCACTCTCTAAGGAGGGAAAAGATGATTCATGTTAGCTTTCTCTAAGCTGGACAAAGTTGGACGCTCCTTGGCTTCCAAGGTTTGAAGAGTTTTATAGGTGTAAGCTAGCTTTCTAACCATCAACTAGGAATTAACAGGGGCTAACAATAATCAGATTTCTATAGCTATATTTTATGTGATGGCTGATGGAATTCAATATACTCACACCAGAAGTGATTTTTTGTTATTTTGATTGGGAAGGGAGGGAGAAAAAAAATTATACAAGTCTCTTGTGTTCCTTTTCTATGTCACAAGCACCAGAACAGGCAGTATCACAACAGCTACACATTATAAAGCACTAGAAAGATTTCCACGACAAGAAGTCAAAAAGAACATAAAAGATTTTCCCTCACATTGCTTCTCCTGGGAACTTCACAATGCTGAAGTGCTGTTTGTGGAACTCCTCCATGCAACATGGAGACCTAATGCTGGTAAGATTTCAGTGGGGTTTATTTATGACTCTATCAGATTCATTCCACCTCCATTTTCTCTCTTCTCCTTCCATCCCTGCTCCTTATGGTAGCAATTTGGAGCACAGAACCATGGAGCATGGATGGATGACATTCCCTTCACAATTGACCACTGGTAGTCACTGCTTTGACAGAAGATTAATAGTGGCCAGCATAATTTTTTGCTTAATGATCCAGGTAATTCATAAAACTATAGAATCACAGAATGGCTTGGGTTGATAGGGACCTTAAAGATCATCTAGTTCCAACTCCCCTGCAGTAATTCATACATCTCCGTATCCTGCGGCTACTGCTCCCATTGTAGATGTGCCTGTTTTGGAGTGCTGATCTCTTAAATGCTCCTCATATTCTCTACTGATGTTAACAGGAAACTTGGGCTGTTCTAGTGAGTTAAGAGTTTGCGTGTATAACACTGAGAAGGTGGATCTTTGGCAATGGGGAAAGGAGCTCACAACATTCTTCACCTAGAAATACTTAAAGTACTTTGAATTTAGCAGCTTCCTTGGACTTGTAGAAGCAGAGCAAGCAACATATGGCTGAAGAAAACTCTCTGGTAAACCCAGAATCGCAACACAGTGGTCACTAATACTGTAGCACATTCTGAGACTTGGCACCTTCTGCGCAGAACTATGCTAAATGACTGTCACTACCTGGTTTGCCAGGCCCAGATTGGATTCTGACCTGATGAATGCAGATTTGAACATATCATCACTTTTCAGTGACTGCTATGCAGAAAGTAAACTATATCATGAATGTTAAGACCCAAAAAGAACACTTGCTTGGGTCCTTTAACTAAAAGTAGAGAATGCTCAGTGACACAACTAATTTTCCTCAAAAGCCTCAAGACAACCTTGTCCTTTTCCCCTTGCTTTTAGCTGCACTGTATTATAATTGTGGTGCATAACAAGGATTGAAGGTTTTTATCTCTGTTGCAGCAGGGGATAAGAAAAATCAGGAACAGCTCCGACACCCTGACAAGAGTGATTGTGTGGCATGCTCCTTGCCTGGGAGCACAGCCCTTGAGCTTTGTGTTGTGATGCCAGTGTCATAATGTTATGATACTGCAAATTGATCTGCTCTCCTCACACACATTTTCATTACAGAGATCCTTTCACCTTTGCTGTTTGGTAAAAATGGATGGGAATCTTTTGAATTGCTGAGAAATGAAAGAATTGGAAGAGAAAAGTGATGTGCTGAGGCTATGTAAAGATGAGAAAGAATAACTACAACAAACCTTGAGGTAAAAATCAAACAGCAGTTCTGTAGAAGGCTGCTGAACGCTATTATGTTTGCTGAGTAGGAAAAGCTCATTTCAGGAGGTAACTCACAGTAAACCAAAAATAGTATACCTGAACTCATGGTTATTTTTATTTTGTTTTCAAGTGACCAAAATTTTTGGCTTTCTTGTTCTTAGATTTTATCTGAGAAAGGTTAATAATAAATCCATTACTGGGAATGTCTGGAGAGATTTGCTAAGTCAAGCAGCAAGAAATAAAAGGAAATTTCGTGACCTAAATGTTATTGTTTCATATCCACGGAGGAAGAGAACAGAGAAAATAAGGGTTGTGCTGAAACAGTATCAGAGGCAAAAACTGTGAAAACAGGAAATTACCTCAAAATTGAGTGCTTTTCATACCAGTTCTTTGAACCGTGTGAAATACAAAGCATTTCTAATTCATAAATATCACAGCAACTTTCTTTTGTAGCTGCACGATTTTGTGTGTGTGTGTGCAGTTTGACTTCTTAAGGATTATGACAGTCAATTCAAGCATCACAACAGGAATGCACCAATTTTCTTCACAAATCTGAGTGTGTTACTGTTGAAATTATGCCACTTTGAATTAAAAAAGAAGTATATAGTACACACAAAAGATAATTCTGCTGCATGTCCTAACTTTGAGTGTTTTTTCAGACCTCTCAAACATATTGCTTTCTTACTTACCCACGTGCATATCAGACTTCTAAAGATTTACCAAGTTTTTCAGGAAAGTTAGAGCACATACCAATAATGACAGCAGTGCTTGCCTAAATTAGAATCCAATGCTTTGATGTGAAAACGCTAGTTAACATGCCAGGAATTTTCATCACTATTAAACTGTACTGACGCGAAACCCTCAGTGATTTTGAAGGCTTTAATTCAATGTGAATTATAAAAACAGGTTTGCAATAAACTATATAAAGATGCTAGTCCAGACCAACCTCAAAACAACCAGTAGAGCAATTGGAGTTTGTTAACTATGATTCAAAGGTGAATTATCACTTAAGTTAAAGACCAGGGAAACCTTCCATTAGCACTTTAACTCTAGATAAAAAGGAGAAGAAAGACTGTCAGGTAAGAAAATAAGTTAGTCTGTAAGTATGGACCTGAAAAACATATAAATGAATGTAATCTTCTGCAGTCAAGAGCATCTTGCATAACAGACATCCATTTACTTTTAAAACCTTAAAGGAGCTGTCAATCACCTTTATCACATGTATTTGTAAAAGCATTTGAGAATACAGTTGAAATACCCTGCCATTTATCAACAAGAACACCACTGACCATAAACTGTCATTTCAGTTAGATTAATAATAATGCTAATAAATATGAACAGTTCCTTTCATTCTCTAACACTTTGGATCTTATCAAATGCATAAAGCTTGTAAACTGCTTCAGACTCCTGAAAATAGCTGAGTGAAAACCCATTTGCTGCTGTAAATTATACCACACAGTCAACCCCAAGTCTTCAGCAACAATGCCAAAAGATTAGAATTAATTGAACCATTCAGCCACCAGTGAGTTAAACTCAATCTCCAGCAGTTACTACGTAAAATCACAGGAAAGAGATAGCCTTGGCATAGACAATTGTTAAAAGTAAGTTTTAATCAAAATAAATATCAAGTGTATTTACAAGACGCTTGGTTTTAGGTATGCTAAACATCCTTTGGAAAAGGCACTACTGCATGTTTTGGAGAGTTGATTTTCTTTCCTATGATTGCAAGGATAATTTAAAAATGGAGAGATTCAACACATTGTCTGAAATGTTCTCTCTCCCATACATTCTGTCATTTGTAGATAAACAGAACACATCTCCAAAATATTTATGGTATTGAATATATCCAGGAAACTATTTTTTTCCAAGCCACAAAATCAAGCCATTGAGTTGCTATATAATAGACCAGACATCTTGTTAGTAGTCTAACCATACATATAGCATAGCTTCCATAGGGAATAAAGCAAACAAACAAAAAAGTTGCAGGGTGGCAAAAAACTGATGCCTAGATCCATGATTTATTTACCAGTACCACATGTCAGCTCATTATTTGCAGCAAATTTGTTTATTGTTCAGGTTTTTTTTGTTTTGTTTTGTTTTGTTTTGTTTTTCCACTTGCAATGAAAGCTTCCACAATGTCAACAAAAGTTAAACATTTTTAATACACGCCTCTCATCATCCTCCTGTTTCAGGCAAGGAGGACATCAGGCAACAATTTGCACAAATAAATCATTGCATAGACCTAAGGAGAACAAAGATAAAACAGAAGCTAGAAGTTGTTCCATGAATAGTCTTTCAAATAATTCTCTGAGGAGTCAACATCTTGAAAGACCACAGGGATTTTGTCAAGAACACGACAATGATGGAGTTCAGGCACTGTGAATAAGGACACAGCAGGATTCACTGCTTGTGTCACGTCAAACCACAAAATTCTGCCACCTACTTTCATAGGGTTAAATGTTGCCTGAATTAATTTTTGGAAGACTACATTTACAGTAAAGATGGTTCATAAAATGTACTGATAAAATGGCTGATTATAATGTTATTTGCAGTAAACCTAACAATTCTTTATAGCAGGTTATCAATGACCTCTAATAATCTAGCTTCATACCTCTCTGTTCTACTCAGTTCTCTCTTCAAACATTAAAATTCCAGAGCTACACTACTGTGTTGCAATCCTATACAGCAGAGTAGGAATGTTGTGCTCTTTATAAGCTATTCATATTAAGAGCCAATACAGCTACCCTGTGATTTCATAATCTGTGTTTCTGAGTGGGATGCAGCCAAAACTTAGGAAAAGAAATTTGTTCTTAGCTTCCTAATCAAAAGTGACACAAGGTGGGTAACTGGCACATGTAATCAGATTTGGACCCCAATCTGGACTCTCAGCATAACAAACAGAAGGCTATGGAAAAAAAAAAAAAAAAAAGTATTAAGAACAAGATGACACTACTGAGCAATGCTGCATACTGCAGACCATTGATATCAATCGTTCCACAGTCTTTGAAGACATCCAGAACATCTGTTAAGCCAGAGGTTGAAGAATATGAAAAAGACCACTTAAAATCTGAGTAATACAAGTTGTGAGAACATAGTGATCTTTCTAATTAGGGAGAAAATAACACACTTAAGAAGGGTTATATATATATCCATCCTGACTTCCATGAATAAAACAGACAACTTGCATTACAACATTTCCACATCAATAGAAAACCCTTCACTGGCTTCAGTAGGTTTAGGTTTCTTTGCCAATAAACTTTAACATGCCCTGCTCTATACACATCATTTCATCACCTCACCTCACCTCTCTACCTTCTTCAGCCTTTCTTTTCACCTCTGAATACATTTCCCAGACTGTTTCTATCAATCCAAGCTGTCAGAACAGCAGGTGCACAGGAGTGTCCACGGAATGATTTTATCCTGAACAACACTGGCTTAATATCTCTGACATTTGCAATGCTGTGTAAAATCTTATTGGCAAGGAAGCATTGTTCCACTGTTTTCTATTCTACCTCCTAAGGCAAGTGGTTTGGTGGGACACTGCCGAGCTTGCTGACTGATTGCACGGGGCACTAAGAATGGACAGACCTAGAAATTTTCCTCAGCTGAAAAGAAACTTAAACTCAGAAGGAAGTCTTGCAGATTGCTGTTTATTAATTTTGAAGCAACGCATGGTAAGTGACCTGTAAATGAGCCTATCTCCCAGATTCTTTTCAAGCTAAAGGGTTTATTACAGAACAAAGTCATAATGTAACTGGGGATAAACTGAAGCAGAAGAGTGTGTTACAAGGCTAAGACACTACCCAATAACATGTAGTAAGTGTACTGACTATACTGATGAAGATACGCTTTCCTGAATGACACATTTGGTTAGGGAATTTCTCCTTACCTGTGCTCCATCTCACTGGGACACAACATGCTGATGTGAAATCAGCATCCCAGAGGAACAGAAGCAGAGAAGAAGGAAACAGGCTAGGTTTTGTAAGTTTTATGAGCACACTGTCTGGAAAGTTTTACTACAACCAGAGAGACAAAGGCTTCTACAGGAGTAATAGCTAATGAAGGAGAAAACCTATTGTCTGAATATGACTTCAGTTTCCAATTAAATCAATTTTTCCTGACTGTAATCTTCATCAAGCATCACTTCTCCTTCTGTTGCCCCTGAAGCAAATCCTTGTGTTTGATTTGTTTAAAAACATAAATAATCAACAATGAATAAATGTCTCAAAACAGGCATATGTAAAGCTGCCACAGGAGCACTAAGGAGCAATGCAGCAGAAAGACTAAAATGTCTTCCTCAGATCTCCTTTCACCTTTTAGTGCCTCATTAATGGATCTGCACATGAGGGCAGATGTTTACTCCCTAAGTGCTGCGCTGTTAGAAATATGTAAGAGTTCCTGGCAATTCTGAGTCTGTCATTCCCAGTTTTATTATGGTTTGGTTAAAAATACACAAAAGGTGGATGAAAATGCATCAAAACTTGTACCTGACATCTGAGGAAAGGCCTCCATAATATCAAAGTAAAAAAAACACCCTGCATTTTATTTCATTCTTTAGAGACCCTTGAGTCTCTCCAGTTCCCACCAAGCTGCAGGAGCAAACGTAAAGAACAGGAATTATACAGTTTTGTTTCAGAAATTAAGTGGGATTATGGACTGTCTAGACATCATGTCTGGCCTTTCTGAAGAGCTCCACTGTACAGAGGAAATAGGGAGAAATAAGACATACAACATAAAATGACTAAACATAGATTAAATGTTTAAAACATAGAAGTAAGGATGTCTGGAGGCATAAGGGATGGTGTTATGGAGCTGACATGAATTTAAATGAAATTAAATATATAACAGAAATAAAAGTATAATAACACTGAGGAGAAAGAAGCAGCAGAAAAATATCCTGCAGAAAAGCATGATGTCAGCCATTCTGACTTGACTCATTTAACACTGCCCCGGATACAGAGGTGGAGGAGAATTACTGGACTAAAATATAAAGCAATAAAAAACTGTTATGATCATGTACCCATGCCAAGGATGCTGAGAAGAGGGTGGAGTGAACCCTACACCATATTTCTGCTCTCAGTCCTATTGCATTCTGTTTAAGAGAGAACATTCTTCCCAGGGAAAATATATTGGCTGTCTTTCCTATTATCAGAGGGTGGGAACACATCAACCATGGTAGCTTTCCCCCATCTCTGATTTCTTTAATGAGTTGTAAAAAAATCAAAAATAAAAAAATATTTTTAAAAAAAAGGCAAAATCATTTTGAACACTTGGTTGGGAAAAGAGAGATACAATTTAACCTCACAAAATGACACTGCACATGTAACTACAAACCATAAGAGTGCTGATCACTGGCATTAGAATTCACATTGCTCTTTTATCTAAATAGGCACTTACAGGCATTGTGCTAGCAGCTGAAGGATGATCATTAACAGCTCCTGGGACATGATTCACAGAGTCTGAAAGTACATTTTCCTTTTTTTTTACACTTTCATTTTTTTTTCCATCAGCCTACTGATAACCATTTGAATGTTGGAGCCACCAGACTGAAATGTGTACAGAGGGAATGTGGTCTTTGTCCACCTTCCTTACAGGCCAGCATAAAGCCCTTCATGCAGCACTAGGGCCCTATAACCGTTCTTATCAATGTCATATTCTACAGCCCCCCAGAAAGCAATAATCTCTATTTTTTGTCATTCACAAGTTCTCAGAACTGCTCCTTATCACCTCATGGAATTTTCAGTCATCAACAACTACTGGAAAAGACAATCTAATAACATGAATATATGATGAAATGAAGCTTAACCTGAACAGTTAAAGAAGTAAATAAAAGTAAGTCCAGCTACTGCTTCTCCTGTTTTTCTGGAGAAGGCAGCAAAAATTCAACTAAAAAAAAAACAAGTCTGTCTTGTTAGATATTGTTGCTCTCATTTCCCAGACCTCTCTTTCTCCAGTCAACTCAAAAGTTCAGTGGAATCCCATAGCATTATTAACTTCATTACAATAGTGCCAATTAAGCACTTCTGAAAACACATATAAGTGTACTATTTCCCAACTGGAAAAATAGGTGCTTGTTTAGAAGAGATTGTCATTAGTAAATTTGCTTCAAGTAAGTGAAAAAGAACAGGAAAGATCAATGTACACACAAACAGAACTGAGGTTGAACAGAAAACCTTTACCCCTGGATCCCTTTGGAAATTGCCTCTGAGGAGAGAGGATCACTTCTTGAATCCTCCCATATTAATTCTCAGAGGTGTGAACCTGCCCTGGTTCCTCAGTAATCCTGACTGCAATAGCATTGCAGGGTAATGCTGAGAAATGCCTTAGCTTGGAAGGCAGCTGTTATTTGGATGGACATTTTGATCTTTTCTGTCTTTCCTGTTGAATTCTCCTCAAAACTCTCAGGTTCACCAGCTTACAGATGCTTCTAGATCTAACCAAAAGCCTAATAATCAAATGTGAGACACTCTAAAACTGCTTAAGTAAGTCATTTGTCAGTCAGCATTGTCACCTGTTTTCTCTATTAATACTCCATCTGCTTCTATCAACTGCTTGATGCAGTTGTTCTGAATATTAGCATAAGAACATTTACGGTGCTTTTGGCAACTGAAATAAACTTGTTAGTACGATTTTATCTGAATTGTCTTCCCTCCTTAGACTTCAGGAGCTGAGCAATTCACGTGTATATTGAACGTGAGTAACTTTCTGAACAACTCAATTTCTTATCCTTTTTATTAAAAACTATGAAAGAGAGACAGAGAGATTAAAATACTTTTACAGAAAAATTCAGTAGATTAATGCCTAACTTTTTTCCCTTGACTTGATCAAACTGGAAACACTTCAAATGATGAGTCAGATAGAGAACATATCAAATTATGCTATCAGACTGTTTGACACAGATAACTTTTCAGGAGCCTTTTATAAGCCAATACTCCCAGCAACATTATTTACCTGGTTGGGAAGATTCTTGTAATTAATATTTTGGGACTAGACAGGACTTTCAGCCATTTAATGTTTAGATATTTTCATGGCCACAAAAGTGAATAGATTTGTAAAAATTTTTAATAAAGAGAACCTATAGTGATGTAACTGCTAATGCAGATTTGTAGACTCATATAATTCTTAAGGTTTTATAAAACCATTAAAGATCATCCAGACCAAACATCAGCCCATCTCCACAGAGTCCACTAATTATGTCCCTCAGTGCCACAACCACACGGTTCACAAACACCTCCAGGGATGGTTACTGTACCTCCCTGGGCAGCCTGTGCCACTGCCTCACCACTCTTCCTGAGATGTTTTTCCTAATATCCAACCTGCACCTTCCCTGGTACAACTTCAGGCTATTAACTCCCATCCTAGCAATAGTTAAGCAGGAGAAGTTGCCTACCTCCAAATTTATTACTGTATTCAACTCTGAGTTACTGTTTACAGAGCAACATCCAAAAGAATTAGTTAATGTGACATAACAAAGGAGTATGTAAACTGCTATGATGATAGGAAGAATGAACCGGGTAAACAGAAATCTCCTGGTGACGGACCAGACGGCAGAGCACCTTTTCAGTGTAAGACTTGTCTTTTGAGTTATGTAAACAGATACAGAGCAAAATCTAGAAAACACCACATAAAGAGCAATCTTGAGTGATTCAAAGGTACTAATTGTTTACAATGCAGGGCTGGATAAGATCAAATCATTCAGTTTCGTGGTTTTTACATGCATCTTATCTTCATAGTATTGGATACAACACTTACCAGCACTTCAGTTTCATCAAGATCTAGGGTATCAGCTATGTACATCTACAAGAATAGCAATTATTGCAGTTTCTTTGATGATTTGAGAAATCTTGGAAATTTATGGCATAATCTAGGAATGATAAGTTTCAAGATGAGTTAAGGTGGGAACAAGTTTTGGAAAGAAAGATTTTCTGTTATGAAACAAGTATGCAAAGTTACAAAGTTAATAAAAAATAAAACCCACCACCTCTCCCATGCTTTCATTCTTCTTCCATACCTCAGAAAAAATAAAATATTATAAAAATCTGAACATTCCTAGATCTCATCACTCCATGAAAATAAATAACACTCATCAAATTCATACTTCATAACTAGTCAGTGTTGAAGGATCAGCTTTTGACTGACTCATAGCTGTATCACAGCAGAGAAA
The DNA here is from genome assembly GCF_039878825.1 of Excalfactoria chinensis. Lineage (NCBI taxonomy): Eukaryota > Metazoa > Chordata > Aves > Galliformes > Phasianidae > Excalfactoria > Excalfactoria chinensis. Next base: position 78,513,407 of record NC_092827.1, read on the forward strand.
AGGAAAATAAACAAGCCATAGAGCAAGTGTAGGTGCTATCAAGTGCTCTCACTGAACTATACTAGTTTTGAAAAAGATAATAGATTTTCTATCAAAGGAAGATCACTGCAGAGCAAACTTTGGGATATGGCTCTGCAATGGAAAGAGTTATATGTGCTGTATTCAAGGATCAACCTCAAGGAATACAGACCTTTCCAAAGGTCTCAGAGCAATGGTGCGTGCAAAGACCTTGTTTGGCCAGGCAAGGCTGTTGCCTGCTTGCCTCTTCTGGTCAGTCTTGCTATAAAAGCCGAGTCTGTTCTAGTAAATTAAACCGTAACAGGTGTTCCAACTGTGGAGCCTCTACTGTCTAGTTTGGTACAGTTGTTAGAGTGATGTTTATTACAGTTTTTACATGTGTTACATAATATTCTCCCTTATTTTGGAGAATATGTAAATTTAATATTAACACCTGGGTCATGCTTGCCTCAATGAAAGAGGACAGTCTTGAGGATGTTCCATGTATTAGTCTTGATGCAGGTTAAGCATCCTAAAAAAGGGTGATTTGCCTCAGGCTCAGCAGCTTCACATCCCTTTGTACCTCATAAGAAAAGTCAAGTCTCTTCCTCCCTTTTTGTTTAAATAAGGAATAGAAAATACACCATCAATATGTAAGGAGTTCTGCTTGGTTTGGGGATGTGTAGCAGGATTTTTCCCCAGCCAACTCTCACTCCAACCTTCTATATCTCTCCACATAACCCAGGAAAAAATGTCACCTCTTTAAATATTCAGAGTATGTCCCTTATTTGCACACAAAATTGGCAATTGCTGGCACTTCTGATATAGTTATATATATACAATATAGATTTTTAGCTGAAGCACCTGTCAATTTGATTTCTCCAGCTAAGAAATCAGAGGAGAGCCATAGAAACATTTGATCTTCCTGATATATATCTAAATTGAAAACTCAAACTGCTCTGAGATTCACAAGCTGCTCAACCTAAGCAATTTCTCTTCTGCTAAGCAGTTAACCGCATGAAGCAGCCCATGGCCAAGTTGGAGAGAGCCCACAGAAACTCCACATCTCTCCTGTGATTTGAACAACTCTTTTGTGGCTTGGACATGGAGGTCTCCTTTCCATTACTGGATATAGGGGTGGAAATCAGCTGAAAAGGCCTTCAGGAGCTGAAGTCAGGATTCCTGGTTTATTCCCCAGATTGAAAACCACATGACCTAACAGATTGAATGCATCCCTTTCTTTCATGATTTATGGCTAAATTTAGATGCTCACCTTGACCCATACCAGAGTGTTTTTCAAACATGCAGTCTTTTCAGCTCTTATTGAGATCAATGAGATATCATATTTCTCAAAAATATAGACACTTTCTACCTCACTTGTACTATTTCAAAAGAGTTATCTGAAGTCCTAAATTATTTTTAATAAGTATATGTTTATGTCTTTGTAATACAAGACCGACTCGACACCTGAGCAAATCAGTAAAGCCTTCCTTCATCACCTCATAATATGATGTGGCTGTGCTTATCTATATGTCAGAATCAGTACTCAGGTACAAGATGCCAAAGGCCATGAAATACTTGGTCATCAATTTGCTTGCTTTCCTAAGAATCAAGCATCCACGCACAGCCACGTTTCTCCTGGCACATGCAGTCCCTGATGCTAGAAAAGCAGCTGTCTGGATCCAGTAAGAGGCTGCTGGAAGCCTCCCTGCAAAGTGAGAAAGCTGTTTTTATGCTGACACTGGATTAGTCTGAGATGAACCACTGAGCACAACACAGTAGGGAATAAAGCTTTTACATATGCAACTGCAGATTAGGCCTGGTGCAAATGAGGGAAAAGAAATGGACATGCAACAGGAAAGGGGTGCTTAGAGCCCTGTGCCTCCCACACAATGCTTTGTCTGCCTGCTGGCCAACCACAGGAGGTGACACTGCAGGTGCTGCCCAGATGAGGACCTGGCTGGCTGAAGGTACGTCTTGTGTTCATGTACAGTAGTATAACTAGCAACAATGTGGAGTTTTAAAGCTCAAAACTTATAGCTCAGAAAAACAAACAAACAAACAAACCTGTCAATGAGTGACATCACTCAGTCTCTGTAGATGGAGTAATTTTAAACGAGGCACACGTGGAAAGCTGCCCTTGCTGCATTAGCAGGCCTTTCCTAACTCATAAATGTGAACATAACTCCACATTTTTGGCTGAATGGCTTCTTGGTCACTGAACTGTGCCTGTTGCTAAGTCCTTCTTGCTATTCTTTTTTTCTCTTTTAGATGCTCCTACAACTGAGTTTATTTACCTGTAAGTAATGCAATCCTTCCAAACCCACGCTGGTAAATCCTATCCTTCCTATCCTATCTGTAGCTTAAAGAATGCCCTGATCCCCCAAGGTCAACATATAGATTTATAGGATTATGGCATTCTAGTCTGATGAGCTTTATAAATTGAGTTCCTATAATAAAAAGGTATTCTCTCTTTAGAGGAAGAGTTTCCACTGACTTCACAAATATATAGACACATATTTACCTATTTCAGCTCAAGGACCCTTCAAGAATTAGCATCTATGTATTTTTGTGTGAAAACACAAACGTGAAAGCATACACAGAAACCTGCTGTAATGCCAAGATATGAAGGACCCTTGAAAAAGAATAGCAACAGGGAGAAAATAAATGAAAAAGCAACACTTCCCTTTGTTCTGGTGCTCTGATAACTACCTTTGGGAGGGAGCCTGTTATTTCAATAAGAGGTAGCACTCAGCAACCATATAGAAATTTACCTCCTGATGGCATCCCTGTTATCTCATAGGCATAATATCAGGTCTGCACTCATAAACAATTTCCCAGATTATTCTTCTGTTTCTTTGACCTGCTTTAAGTCTTTGACTCTTTGCCCCCCTGCCATTTTTCCTCATCACTTCCAATATAGCTTCAGAGACACAAAGAAATAAGCAAGATAAACAACTATTACTGGACACTATGTGAACATTTTTATTTTTACTTCCATCTGTTGTGCTCAGCTAGAAGAGAAGCAGTCACTGTTTTTTGCAAGTGTGTGAAAAGTTGTTGCATGCATCCCTACATACACAGAATTTGGGGTGGATATCATATCAGAAGGACATAGGACATAGCTTAGGGCATACTCATGACTAATGTCTGAAAAATGAGACATTAAATGCTATTCCCTCAAAAAAAAGGTGAGCGTTCCCAACACAAAATTATATAGACTCCTGCTCAGATCCAAGATACCTGGTCCACAAGCCAACTTAAGTTTTGCCAACACTTGTCATTCCCCAGAGATCATTATATAGTATGATAGATTGCTCCCCACCAAATTAAAATCTTTAAAAAAGATTGGTTATAAGATGACTTGTGAGCACCATGAAGTTACCTCTGTAAATACTTCTCATTCGTAAGCCATTCTTTACCATTCTAAACCAAGTAGCGGGAAGAATATATATATTTTTTTCCCTTCTCAGAAAGTGTTACCTCTGACAACACTGGTGTCTGGTTTGCCTTCTCGTACATCCATACATTTCTCTTTGACCTGCCTAAAGGCACTGGTGTTGGGTAAAGATTTTAAAATACTACTTTTTAACAAGATGATGTAAATACCAGCATTCCCTATCTTTACAGAGAGTTATGAAACTTTAGAGCTGTAGTTTTTTGGGGGACAGCACAGAGTTTCACATTCATTCATATCAGTCCAACTTGGTGAACACAGGGAGGAACAATACCATTCAGTCCCTATTCTCCCATAACAGAGGATCACCACTACCTCAACGCATTTCAGATGAGTTTTATTTTCCTTGGCTACTGCTGAAGCGTGATACCAGCTTTGAGGGAAGTACTTTCACATCTGATGTAATACATCATGTGGTTTTTAAAGAATACCTCCTTAATCTTACTGAGTTTCCTCATTTGTCTTACCTGTTTTTATCTTAATGAAAGTATTCCAAAGAATTTCCCATGCAGAATTTAATACCATATATTATACTGTCAGTTCTCCTGCGTTATTTAATTTGGTGATCCATTTTAAAGGAAATGTCCATTCCTGAAGTACAGATCTCTATAGGTTTTTTTATTTAATTTAACTTAGTTTTTCTATTCTTTTTTTTTCTCCTCCTAGCTTCACTACTCTAGGAGCTTTATGACTGATACTAGTTGGAACCGCTTAAAAATATGAAGTTCCTCAATTTTCTGATGAGACTGCAGAAAATTCACCATTCATGCTAATTGTAAATGCTGCATATTAGAACTGTCACATGGAAATAAAACTACAGCCTCCCAGAGAAGAATCGTGTCCAGAGTTTATATACCAGACTACACAAAAACACAGCTGCATTGTACAAAGAGAAATCCATTCACTCCCCTGGGAAAATCTGATTGCAAACAAAACTGTCACAACAGACCAAAATCTACATCTGAATGATATACATCCCAGAGAAACAAACAATAACAACCATAATCACCATTATTATTATTGGGAATTGCCTGACAAATTTGTTGCAAACTGAATTGAACAACTCTATATTAGCCCACTCCTTCTGTGAACGGTCCTGATAAAATAAACCCCTCGACAATCCTAATGTGCATAAGACATTGATGGAAGATACTGAATTATTAGCCTCCACATGCTGAACCAGCTGTCTGGAAAATATATCTTGGGGACAGTACCAATTTGAAATGCACATTGAGATTCTTTATCAGAGATTGCCTGCCTGCAGGATCATTCCACACGTCATATGAGGACATAAAAGTGAAGTACAGGGATATGCAACCAAATGGCCAGTAACTGAACCAGTGAGGGAGCAGCAAATCCTTTAGTCTAACTGCAAGGGTCAGTGGTAAGAAAATGTCAAGATAGCTTCCTATAGTTTAAGTGCTCTTCTGGTCAAGGGTAGTGGAAGGGAATGTTTTTACAGTGGTACAGTAGATTTTTGTTAGAGAATCTTCGTAAGGATTACAGTTAGCATAAAAACAGGACAGACCTAATAAAGTTGGAACAGGATGCAACAGAGAACAAACTGGGAACCCAGAGAAACCAAAAGATACAGCATACTACCATACTTGGCATAAAGGATAGTTAGTGGCCAGGGTTAGGTCTCAGTCAGGAAGATGGAGAAGCAAAGGATATTCTGTTTCCGTCTTAACCTTCAAACTAGTGTTTAAAAATAAGAAGCCTGAGAAACCCTGTAAAAGCAACAGCAAGAAAAACACAGGGTTGGAGCAAAGCTTATGCACATCTGCACAAAGTTGTACAGGGATTTGGACATAAAGGCCAAAAGTAAGGTTGAGCAGGATGAGGAGAACACCATTAACTAGTGCTAGACAGGCATAATTATGACTGCACTTTGAAAAGTAGGCAAGGGTGGAGCACACGGGACACAGAATCTCTTGGGAGAAAGAATCATGTCTAGAAAGCAAAAACAAAATCAGGAAGGTAGGCTATGTGGACAAATGCATCAGTTGGGATTCCCCTCCCTGCTGTTTAGATTCAGATACCAGCCAATGCTACCTTGAGTAACTGGCACAGCCTCTCAGAAACCTAATTGCAGTCAAACTACTCATGGATGGCTTGAAAATAAAGGAAATCACAATCCTGATTTTGCAAACTATTGGCTATGGTAGTACCATAGCAACACTTTATGATGCAAATAAAAGCCCAAGGTTTGGATAAATCAGCTTTTAACCCATCTGTAATTTGATGAGATTATAACTAGGAATGTCTCAACTTCAAAATGCGTAGGCGCTCTTTTCATGTAAGCATAAAAACCTCAGACTTTAGTCCCAAAATATTGAGAATACAAAATGCAAACAAGAATCCTACAAAAGCAGAACAGGCTACTTAATGTTTTCACAAAGTTTTCTGCTTCTACTCAAATAGTAACTGTTGCAGGTACCTTATTTTCTCCTATAATACTGCAGTAGAACCAACACCAGCAACTAGAGGAACAAGGACTTGTTTGTTTGTTTAATAACATCAAATAAACCTGTCAATAAGATGCCTGAGTTTGCATTTAAATGATCACAAAGTTGTAGACTCCCTTGCTTATGTGCATCTCTACCTTTCTGAGGAATTTCTTGGCAGTAATTTGATTCAGTAGACTCTAATTGCAATGAACACAATGCACAACAGGTTTTGGATGCTTTGAATGTTAACTTTTAACATTCAGATTCCTGCTGCAAACGTATTTCAAGGCAGAAGAGAGCAAGTTCTGTACACAGATTCCTAAACACTAACAACAACATCATAAACTCTGCTGCAGCATGAAATCTGAGCTCCTGCTGACAGGAGAAGAAATACAGCCTTCTCACTGCATAAAAATTAAGTTTTGTCATTGAACAATGTAAAATACCAACATCCATGCAAGTGGTAACCTGAAGTTGTCTGGATTTATACTTTACAGTCATGTGTTCATTACAAGTAATTTTTAGTAAGTTCTTAGCAGATACTTCAGCAACTTCTTTAGTAACTTCCTGAATTTTGGTCTTTGGATGTTCACCTTAGCTATCATGGTCAAAGGCACTTGTACAGTTGAAAGAGCAGCGTGGTTAGGATGGTACTCTACAGGTGTTATAGTTGGAAAGACTGTGCTGGTGTTCCCACACAGCACTGTAAAGAAAGCACATAGATGTTCCTCTGTAAGAGGATAATGGTCTCAGACAGCGCTCATGAAACACTACTTATCACCTAAATGGTGCTTTTAATTCGATCCTTCTCAACAAAAGAAGGAAATCAGGTTCATCAGTACATTTTCTCCCATAATGATTCTTTTGAAATAGAAAGGGAAATAGGGACTTCAGTTTTCCTTTTCTTCTGAAAATTTTGATTAAGAACAAGCACATAAATTTTCACTAAAAAAAATAATAAAATAAAATAAAAATTACAAAGAACCAACATATTTTTCTCTCCCAATTTTCACCTGTAAGAACTACTGTGGCTCTACAGGAAGCAAAACTCCCTTGTGAGCTACATTCACCACCTAGCTCCTCTGCTCTTTGACTTCTGTGATAAGTTATGACATGTCCAGAAGATGAAGGGCAGGTGCTTGGAAGGTGAGTCTCTCAGAGGGTTAAGAGCACAGAGAAGGCTGACAACACGAACTACCTAAGCAACTCAGAAGTACAGAGAAAAAAAAATGCTGAATTAAAATATTTAGTATTCAGATGCAGCTTTTCAGCTGTGACATTAGGTGTTTACTTTTTTGAGGTGGAAAAGGTCTTATACTTTACAAGGAGAGAGAAATTCTACTTTCTTTTTCCTTGACAAGATCTTGTAATTGCCTTCTGCTTGCTCAGGGAAAACTGAAACAGAGGCAAGGGTAATGCTGTGCCTACTGGCGCTTTCTGAGTCAGTGTCAGGGTAGAAAGGGAAGTTGTGAGCCTGACTGCCAGCGAAGAGTTGCAATAAAAGCCCTAGTGCAGAGACAGTCTGAATAACATAAGGTGATTTATGGAGGTGTAACTTATTTCTCCTGCTGAACTGGAATAAAATACACTGACATAAGCACTTTTACTTTCATAATAACTATATTCATGCTACAGTTGTCTCCCAGTTTAATGATATCAGCAGAGTTAAAAAACAAAACTTCTTAGTGTTGACAAGCCTTAATCCACATATGTAAAGAACATTTTCAACAGAAAACAGGGAAAAAAGTCATTTGTTTGCTAAAAACAATAGGAACTTATACAGATAGTTCACTCCATCTTTCTCCTTCATTTTCTCTATTGGCCTCACCCCCAGACAATAAGATCAACTAAGGCTGCATCAAATTTTTATTGACAGCACTGAGACAAAATCCAACATTATCACACTCACCTACAATTTATTTGCAGCTTTAAAACAATAATAACAAATGCCTGCTGTTGAAATGTGATTTCAAGTATATTCCATCTCTCCTTCTTTTCTTAACTGGACTGTCACTCTAAATTTGAGGTTGTTTGGCACCAATTTATACACACACAAAAAAATTTCCATGTAGTACGACACAGTTTTACAGTGCTACAAAATGCTGGTCTCCTCTACACAAGGAGATTGTCTTCAAAGACGTCTTTATGAGGTACTTACATTTATGTGGCAGTATCAGGCACAAGTAATGGCTGTCAAAGTCTGAGTGCTGAATGACAGCCACTGCATGGAGATACAGCCCTACTGGCAGTGCTACGCTTTAGAGGTGACTAATTCAAACTGCACAGTGTCTGCTCTTGTGGAACCTAATGTTCCCATGGCACTACTGTATAATCATGGTGCCATAGCCAGCATCCCCATTGTCAATAAAATGGCTTTTATACATCCCTAGCTGCATATGAACTACTCTAGAGAACACCAGAAGAGTTGCTCTTTGCACAGTCCCTGTGGAATTCTGCTTTCTCCTACTCTATTTCAAAGCAAAAACATTCTCAGGGAAGCTGACAAATGCACAGTAGGGGGAAAAAAAAAAAAAACAGTGTAAGCTGCAAGAAGTTGAGCTTCTATTCGTTCCTTCCCTGTTACAGGGCTTGACAATTAGAAATGGATTTGGGGGGGAGGGGGGGGATCCTTTCTGCAAGACAAAAATACTGTTAAAACCTAATTCCTCCAATTTAGCCTACTGAATTCTCTACTTTCTAAGTGTGGGACACATATTCCTCTATAACAACTTAAATGTGGTGGGAAAAAAAAAAAGGCTTAAGAAAGCCCTAATAGTCTAGGCTAAGAATTTCAGCTTCTTCATGTACATCTTTTTTGCCACTTTGTACCTCCTGTAGATTATAAACTATTAATATCACTTTCAAGCTTCTTCACTTACCAGCATTTTTGTCCTCAAGTAAGATTTCACTGCAGGATTTCCAGCCCAGAATTCTACATGGTGCCATATTTATTTGATGCATTTACTGCAGTACTAAAAATATGGCCAGATTGGCTAAGAGTAGTACAAATCAGTTGGCTGATTTACCTAGCTTAAGTGCCTCCTGATATTTCACTGGGCAAGTGAGAACATGGTGGACAGCATGTGAGGAAACAAAACATCTGCTTAAATCAATGAAGAGCTTGCCAGCTGAATGCTGCAGTAAAATCAAATAATCTACATTACTTATAGCTCCCAGAACCCTCCTCCTCTTTTGGTGGGTTGTATTTACTGGCTCCTGTTATGTAGTTCATGTTGGAAAACATTCCACAAAGACTTACTTTACCTGATAAAGCTTTATAAAGACAAGCCAAGTATCTTTCACTGAGTAATTTAGAATACATCATGTGGGTTATTCACTGCTAACACAGGAATGTAAACTCAGTTTAGGTTTATTTTTATGTATTCTCTGCAGTAATCAGCTTTCTGTTGCAACTTGGATACAGGTTTTCCTCCATGTTTTCTTTAGGGTATATCAGGCACCTACTCCATACCCTCTCCCTTTAAGATAAACTCAATGCAAAGATAAACCACCTTAATAAAGAAAATACTTGAGTTCTATAGTCAAAAACAGTACCTTTTCAGTCTGGTCATAACACAGAAGTGCAAATATTGGTCAGTGGCAGGAGAAAGCTCTGGGTAGAGTCATAAAACATACTCCTAAATTTTGAGGTTACCAAAAGCAATTTTCTCTCCAAAAGCATTAGCTCATTTGTCTACCCATCAAAGAACCTATAATAAATATCATTACCATTCCTATTTATAGCAAAGTAATAGGTGCCTCACTCCACTCTATGTTGTGTAAAGGATGATGCTAGCAGTATCTGCATCATCAAACAAACACTTTTTTATTCTCACAGCTAAATCCACTCAAAAATCATGCTGCTATCTTAGTAGTCTACTCTTTAAGTTTGTGCACTGAAGCTCGCTGGAGGCAGAGAGCCTGGAGTAATACAGCATCATGCTTGTGTACTTAAGAAACACAGGCAGGCAGCACATAAGCTGATCCAAGTCATCTCAAGCCCAATCAGATTTTTTTAAGAAGGTCTAGGAACAAGATTAATGAGCTGTAATAGGGATGGAAAACCCCAAGGCAGCTGGCCCTCCATGTACTTAGTGCCAGCTCTCACACTCACTCCTCTTTGCGGTGTTGGTGTTCACAAAGCTCATCACTAGCATCTGAGCAGAAAAGACTAGAGGAGGATTTTGCATACATGCCACACAAGGAAGCACTTGTCAGTACTTATCCCATTGCTGTCAAAGAAATTCTCTGATGATTCAATTTAGACATCTGAAAAAGGTATTTTTTTCTAAGCTAAGTAGTTTCCTCAGTAGCATGAATGCACCTGTAATGAGATGATCCATGTGATAAAAGCTTTAATCACAGAGACCAGACATTCACAGTCAGATTTCAATTAAAAGGTGTTATTTATACCTTTTAATTTCTTGCCTCCAGTCATATGCAGAAAGGACTACTTTATCACTGATGTAGTGAAAGAAAGTACTCACAAAAAAGGATGAGAACAAGCTAGTTATTAACTGTGGGATTATTCATTTCATAACATATCACAATAGTCTCCATTAAATTAAGGTCACTCCTCCAAGTTCATTTGGTCCAATCCCCTTCAATTGTTTAAAAACTGACAACTTATTAACACCTCATTTGTAAATACCAACAACCATATGGTGTTAGGACTCTAGGCTGGCCCAGGGAAACCGGCATTAACAACCAGGTGGTTGCTGTTATTCGCGTGAACTTGGCATGCAGGTCTTGCAGCAAAAGACAAGGGCTGAAGGGACAGTAGGAACCACCTCTGACTCCCTCTCTAGACAAACTGAGCAGGCCACAAGAAATTTTAGTCAAAGAGGGATTAGGCAAGTGATTGCAGGATAATGTTATATTGATCCTTAGAGTCTAGATTTGGGTATACTGTAGGTTCATTTTCATTGCTCCACAAGAGAATCATTAAGAATTAGATTCTAACATCATCAGACTTCAAAATTCAGTTAATTTCTCCTCAAAGCTGGTAATATAGTTCTGGGATTGCAAAAACCTCCACCAGTTATTATGGAATTTTATTTCATGAAGTGTGAACTTTGAGGGTCTGAATGTCACCTTAACCAGATGAGAAGAAATTTGAAATTGAGCTACATAAAAAGAAGAAATTAAAAATACCTTCACCAAAGAGCTGCAGTATTTCCCTCCCTTTTTTTGGGAGGGAAGGGGGAGAGGGAAGTAGGGCAGGGAATGGGGAGAGAGCAAGGAGTGGGATGGAAAAGGGATCTGAATGAAAGGAATCAAAACACTGCCATTACTCTAAACACCACAAAGGTTTTTTATTTATTTATTTAAAGTGACAAATGAGATACTGGCATAATCTCCTACTCTGGGGGGCTGGCAGAAGAGTAAATAGCCTGGTGTTTACTTTAACAGTGAAATACAAATAGAATCCAGAAAGAATTTTGTCTTTGGATCGGAACATAAAGCAGCACATGGGCCACAGCCTAGCAAGATAACACTGAAAATGAAAAGAAGCAAATCACAGTGAGGCAGAAAAAGCCTACTTATTTTTAGACCGATCTTTGAGCTGGAGTAACTAAATTGAGTACTAAGTATGTCCAAAATAGTGTGTTTTAAAAGGATGAAATAAAAACAAATTAGCAATAATCATCTGAAAACCATAGTTTGTGAAATATCAACTAAGACACTTCTCTCAAGCTCATCCTTTCTTGATAGAACACGAGTAGTCATGGGTATGCTTGGGTCAAGAAGATATCAGGAGAAACTCAGCAAGCTGAGATTTCCTGGTGCATCCATCATTTTTCCAGCTAAACTTACATCTCTGTAGCAGCAAAGATTCCCATGCTTTACATCTCAGAGCACCAAGGAAGACTGAGGTAATTGGTCTTACACATGCAAACAAGTCCTTAAGACTTTCTGCAATGACTTGTACAAAAGCATATAATTTGGAAAACTGTGATCAGATTGATTTTGTAAGTACAAAAGTACAATGCCAACACTTTGTACATATTTTTCCATTCTTGGAAGCGGTTATTTGCCATAACAAAACCCCATCAAACGTACCATGATTTGAAACCCAGAAGGATAATTACTGTGAAAAATATTGTCCATGTTTCAAATTTTACAAGGAAAAGCTCCAGTCTAGTTGCATGTGGTATTTGGCTTTCAAATAAGATCAATGTTTTATTTACACTAAGGCTTCTACTGGAAAGTAATTATTGTGAAGAGTCACTGGGATCAGTCTTGTACTCTCAGGATTTGATATTCTGTTTGAAAGGCCTGTCCCCAGGAGTTGTGATATATAACTTGTTATATACCAAGAAAAGAGCACATACTGAAATTCTTGAGCAAGGAGACTGTGGAATAACCCCCTGAAGATTTACTATTGCCTTTTGTCTTTCTTGTAAATCAGGATTCATTATCCTTGAAGAAACACAGTGCTTGAATCCTCTTTCTCTACCCCTTGCTATCTCTTAATACTGTCAAAATTGCTTCTTTCACACTTAAGAGTAAAATGATCCCTGACCTGGATCTAGGTTTGTGCATCCCAAGAAGTAGGATTGTGAGCCACACCGTAAACATACTATGAAATATGTAGTTCAAGGATACTCTCACATGAGAGCAGAAGAACACATGCTCCTGTCTAATAGTTTTCACAACAAGCACACACTGAAATTTCAGGTTCCAGTTTCTCCCTGCTTAACACCACTAGTGCAAAATAATGTGAAGGGACTGTTGCTGAATCAACATCAGGTCATATTAAATTTTGCAGATTCATCAACTATAAGATGGAAAAACGTGGAGTATTAAAACCTGACTCTGTCTGTAAAGATATTGATACGTGTTTGACTACTAACCTCAGTGTATCTGTATCTATGCATTTTTTCTCCATTCATGTGATGACATGCAAAGACATTTAATTGAATATTTAATTGGTATGCTTTCCTTCCATAGCCCATCACACAAATAATGAAAAATCTCATAACTTTTGGAAACCTCAAGAGTACTACTTAAAGAATTCATGTTCACCTGCATTTTAATAGAAGTATTGCTACCTCACAGTTAATTGTCTATTTCTTAGCAGATCTTGTGAAAAGTTAATTTTTCATTAAGAATTAATTTAGTTTTAGAACATTCCTTTCATTTTGGTGTCTAGTAATCAAATGCTCTCCTCTCGTTGCTTAGCTGAAGCCTCATGAAATTAGCAATGATAGTGTTCTTTAGCATTTAATAAAATACACATTTATTTTGGTTTAAAAAGAAAATACACACACATTATCTTCTTTCAATTTCTTTGCATACTTTTTTTCCCCTGAAAGAAGGAATCTACATCTCTTAGATTCAACATAAAGGATATCTTTTATAATCAAAGAGCAATAGGGCAATATCTCTTTGTGGAGAGAGTCTAGGGCTTTGAATTACTTTGTGAGAAAAACCATCAGTGGAGAAGTGCCTTGCTAGTAATGTTTAGATGTTGTGTTGAGGGACATAGTTCAGTGAAAACCATTGATGACAGGTGGATGATCGAACTGGATGATCTTGTAGGTCTTTTCCAACCTTGGTGATTCTATGTTTCCATTCATTTTCTGAGATATCTCATCACAACTCTACTCCCAAAAACATCTACCTCTTGGGAAAGCAACACTGGCATTATTCATGATGTAACAACAGTGCGACAACAAGCTAATTTAGTCCGCAACACAAATATGTGCGTGCTGCTGTTTCCCCTTTACTTTTCACACAATTCACCATAGATATGGTTGCAACAGTTGCTCCCAGTATGTCTCTGGTTTTCATAATTCCCCCACTTTCATCCCAAGTTACTGAATGGAAATTTCTGCAAAAAAATTTGGAACGCTTAACATCTAGGAGAAGATATCACTTTTACCTCTTCACAAAGGATGCTCTCTTTCATTAGGATCAACTAATTCCTGTAAGTTTCATGATTCACCATATTTTAGGACATGAGGAAATATTATGTGACTATATACACTTGAAAATACACACAAAAACTCAAAAATTAAATAAAATACTCAAAGTTCTAGAATCTTTCTTGATGCAACATGTCGTACACATTCACTCCTAATATGCGAGACAGCCCTGCAATAGGTTTACTATTAATCATAGGTCTTGAAAACTGAAGTCAACACGTGCTTCCTTAAATGCAATTTCTTGGACTCTAAAGATTTTCCAAACTGAATATCTACCAACAGCATAATTTAGCGAACTAGCTACCAGCAAACAAATACCATGCATCTTTCCAGAACCAAAGCCAAAACAGGTATTTTCAAAGGAGTTCTGGGTTTCTTAAATTAACTTTCACATGGACTTGGCAATCACAAACAAGTGTTAATTTGAGAAGTAGCAGAGCAGCATTCTTTGGCTGGCATGTACCTAAGTCTGCATACCTGACAACTGCAGTGTTAAAAAGAAAAAAGAATGGGATAAACAAACTGCGTTGCTTGTTTTGTTTTTTCTCAAGAACCTGACTACAAAAGCATCAGAATGAACCCTTGTCTGTTAAGGAAATGGAAAAGTATAATATGGCCCAGGCTGACTGTAGAGCTACTACACTGTCATGGGCATAGATTACAGTGTTACTTTTGTTTTGAGATCTACATCTAGATCTACACCAAAACATTTGCAAAACATGCAGTTTTTCTACTTCTTAGTTTAGACTTCACAAGATCCTTGCCTTTAATATATGTATTATAAAGATGCCTTTAACAGATGTAGAACCAAGTATCTCTGACATTTGATGAGGGGGAAGGAAACCACCTCAAGCTTCCCTCAACTTAGGTCATCTACTATTTGTTTGTTTCAGAAAGCACATCTTTTATTAGGATTCACACCATAGGTAGTAGATATGATAGCAGGGAGGCTAAAATGGTAGGCTTCTGCTGGCTTGTCCATACAAGACAGAACTTCCCCTGAACTGACTTTTTAAAATTGGGATAGATCAGATAGATCTGTTTGCCTAAGAACAGCAATGGTCTAAGCAGAAGTCTTCCTCTAATTCAGGTTTCTGGGAGCACACAGGTTCATGGAATGTTATTGTTGACCTCTTCATTTCAGATTCTTTTGTTTTGACTCTAATACGGCTTCAAAAAGAAAGAAGAATGCAATATACAGAAATATTTCCCACTAGATTTCCTATTGTCTTTTTGACCAACAAGAGATAATTGCATTTTAACAGCCTGTCAAGTTAGTATCTATCGTGTTTACAGGCTACACTAGAGGCAAGAAGGGCTAAAAGCCATTCTTGCATATTTTGATTTTTGTCATGGGACCAGTTCATCAGAGGGGTGAATTTAACTTCTGCTAATGATTTTTCTGCTCTTAAATCATGTGAAAAACTGAAGTAGACTAACAACTCTTCTCATTCCTTTTGCATGTACAGATGGCCCCCGCTCTCTCACACCTTCCCACCATCACGTTATCACCCGTATTCCTCCTTATTCAGGAATGATCTCATTATCAACTGTGCCAGCCTTACTAAGGGAACCCTTGAGGTAAGGGACACCACATACACCATATGGTACTTGTCTCACTGAGGCAATTTTCAAATGTAGAGTACAGACTGTACAGTCATCTTTATAGAGTTGAATCAGAAGAACATGCTTTTATTTAACAGTAATGCAATCAGTGCAGGAGGAACCTGATTCCTTGGCTTCAGAAACTAAAAACATTCCTGAAATTATTATGAGGTGAGATGAAAACAGAATTAAAAGGAAAATAATTGGCACATACTATCAGGAGCAATTTCCAATAAAATTTGTACTGAGTGCCCTAGTAAGGAGAGGGAACATAGAGGAGTGGGAGGAATGCGTTATGGTTGTTTTGTTTGTTTCCTATCTCTCTTCCCTTAATTTCACCTTGTTAATTGATAAAAAAAACTTCTTTGAGCAGAAGCTGGGTAGAGCTGCTTGGATCCATAAAGGCAGGACAATCAGCTAGATCTGAATGTCAGACAGAGAAGTTTGTGGATGTATGGGTCTCTTGAAAACAGCTATGAGAGAACAGTTCCATGCAAAGACTTTATGGCTGATTTGTCTATCTCCATTCAGTGAATGACTGAGAAAGGGAGAGAAATAATTGTACCTCACCTCTGGGATGCTTATACATCTCCTTAAAACTGAATAAATAAATAAAATAAAATTTCCAAAGATTATACTGGGCTTAAATTTGAAAAATTTTCTTCCTAGGTACTGATCTCCCCTGACCACCAGTACTTATCTCCACCAACAACAACTCTAGTTGTCACAAAACTGGTGAAATTATTCCTTTCCATGAAAATAAAGAAAAAAAATTATGTCCCTCATAGACTGTTCAAACCACCTAGGCCGTTATTAAGTACTCCAACGTGCATGCCAAGAGACCTCTGCTAGCAAGATACAGCTATGCATCTTCAAGAAATAAGCAGTGTGGAGGGGCTCAATCTTAGCTCATAAACATAAAAGATGGGGGACCATCTTTCTGACAAGTAAGAGTAAATTTTCGTAAGTACATAAAATGTGCATTGGAAGTGCTTGGAGAATGGGGTGAAGACAGAAGGTGGGATTGCAGCTCATGGTTAAGCTATAGTAGGCCTATATTTAGACACAGTTATCACAGACAGAAACAAAAGAGGTACTGGAAAAAACCACATCAATCATAGAAACTTGGAAAAAAAAAAATTAAATGATTACATACATAAAAATTAGGCACTAGAATTCCTGTCAAAGGAATACTCTAATGAGGCCCAATTAATGTTGAGTTTGCTTCAGAGAACATCTAAGGAGAGCCATTAGATCTCTGACCCTCGTGCTCAGCTGTCTGGAGGAGTGCCAGCCTACCAGGTGTAGTGATGGAGTGCACAATATAGACACCTGCTCATTTGGGATTTAACACAGCCCACTCATTTAGCTAATATTGGCAATCACTGACTGTACAGTTCATTTCAGATATGTTTGTAGCATTTGAAAGCAGAAGACAATTTCCACTGAGACCACAGAAAAGGAGGAGGTCTTCTGACAGGTATCTTAGAAACAGAAGCAGCAGAGCTACTGGTCAAAAGCATAACAGAATGCAACATGAGTATACCCACAAACAAGAAGGAAAACTGTCAACTGCTATGAAAGCTGCACTGTGCACAGGATGGGCAGCATTTGTAAGGTGCAAAACCTTTGTTTTCCCCACATAATGTGGAGCTCCTCCTGTGCTGCCAGAATCTTCTACAAGTGAATGCAGGGAAGCATTTGCACCACTGCACCCATAACTCCCAGAAACAGCACACCTATGTAAGTAGGGTAGAGTAGTCCAAGTGCACGGTGACAGATGAAGCTACCTCAGGGCTTCTGAGGAATGCAGGGAGAGTATTACTTCCTTTGGGAAGGAAAATCTAAGCCTATAACATGGAAATGCAAATCCAGCTACAGTAATAAATGAGTTAAGGGACAGAAACAAAGGAGAGCTCTTGAGGGTCAAAGGATGGTTGCTGTGCATCCACAAAAGCTGTTACTACCTCTTTTGCTGATCACTCAGGTTCAGCTTCCCAGGCTCCTAAATACTAGCAAAATAATATGGAGAACCAACATCTACTTCACTGGGTCCTAGTGATTAGCTTCCCTGGCAAGTACCTGCCTGTGCCTAAAGCCAGCCTCAAGGCTTCTAATGGCTACTACAGCAACCCACAGCTAGAAGTATAGCACTGACATAAACAGGCACCATGTTCCTGAGCAAAGAAATGATGTCTAAGGGTTGTTTTCAGTTCTTCTCATAAACAAATGAAGCAACAAAAACAACTATCTTGTAGCTGAGGAAAGCAGCTGTGACAAGTAAGAGGGAGAAGAGGCTGACGTGATCATTCTAGGACCTCACACAACTTTAGACCTGGGAGGATGCTAGAAGTAAGGAGCTCCATTCTTACTAGGATGCTGGCTACAGAAACTAGTGAGTTCACAGGGACCAGAAAGCAATGCTATGCTTCAGTTGAGCCTTAAAACAGACCGAAAAAAGGCTAGCTCCAGCTGTAATGTTATTGATTGTAAGCATGATTCTACTGACAGACAGTCCACATTGAAATGTGTCAAAATATTCACTAGCATCACACTCAGCCAGAACTGATACAACCCAGATCATCAAGACAGAACAGGACCATTAAAGACAAACACATTTGTCTGTCAGATAACAGAAGCCCCAGTGACTGGAAGTTTGTGCTTTCATTAACAGCAAAATGTTTTCTAAGACAAGATCAGAGCAAATAACATTTTTTTTTTTTTTTTTTTAGTGCTTTCCCTCCCCCTTCCTCCTCAAGAGTCTCTATGCAGGCAAAGTTACTCCCAACATGACACCTCCATTCCTGAAAATAGCTTTCAGCTATTTAGGGTAAGTTATATTTAGGTAAGTTGTACATACTTAAAAAATAATAATAATAATAAATTTAAAAAAATAGAATTCTAACTCATCCATGTCCATCTTCTCATCAGGGAAGAGCAGTGAGCAAAGAATTCCATGACATCTACTAGTGACTGGGTTAAAGATCCCCAGAGAACCCTGGAAAAGTGTTTTAGATATTAAAAAAACAAGATGCAAGAAGATGAGAAAAATAAATTAAGGTTCATGGTGAATAACAGTTTATGATACAAAAACCCTTGCCTCTGATAAATTCCTTGCAAGTTAATACAGTATCTTCTTTCTGCCAGTACACAATCTTTCACCTCTAGTGAAATCACACTACAGAAGTTTATCTAGTAGAAATATTCTTTTATCTGGATTCTGATTTGCTTCTGTAATCAGAGTTCACAACCTCAAGGAAACCTATGTACCAGAAACACCTCAGAAAGCACTTATCTGGTCCTTGTCTTCTGAACACAAGATGAAGGAACAATATATGCTTTAGCTCAAATTACCTGCTCTAGTGAGACTCGGGAATTACTGTCAGCAAGTAGGCTACCTGCTGGGACTCAGGGAAAGGAAATACTTATCTGACCACTTCTGAGCCAAAATTGAAGGTTTAGGTTAACCTGAATAAGGCTTAAGATAACATTCAGGACATTTTTTCTGTTCCCTGAGCCGGTACTCCTTTTCCTGTTCACTTAACAAACAAAATCAACCTGCTGCCTGATTTACCAAGTTAAAACAACAATGTATCATTGCAAAATAAGAGACATTGAGGTACTTTCCTCAAAAACAAAAATAAACAATCCAAACAAACAAGAACAACAACAAAAACCCCATCCTGATTTATTTTAGTTCTGCAGTATTAAACCTCCTACAACACTGCTAGGTGCTTATTAAGCAAACACTTGCTATGCTCATAGAAAACCTACCCAATATTACTGCTAATAGGAAACAGTGTAACAGACTGAGAAGAACTTATCCATCCTTGAGAATTTGTCATCTTAAGTGATCATGTCTGAATTATTATTCTCTTCCTAGTGAGAAGCTCAAAATTTTAAACAATTATTAGTGATGAAAAATGTTAGATATAGACATGATTCTAACCTGAAGTGCTTCCAGCTGTGCTCTAGGGCAGATTTCGAACAAAATGTGCACATTTGTCATTTTGCCACCAACTCAAATAAAGGTTTTGATTATAGGTAAGTACTGGAAAATAAGAAAAAAAAAAAAAAAAGATAAAGATTGCACTATTATAACAAGGCTGATATTTCCCCACCCCCCTCATCCCTACCCCCAACCTGTCACAAAATATGAATCCAGGTGACTAAAGTAGAGGCAAACAAACTATTTTTGTCGCTGTCATTTTCAGAGACAAATAAAGAATCTTTTCTGCTACATCATACAGAACCCTAATCTCATCTCAGTCAAGCACAGAAAAGGCAAAATCTATTCTGTCTGCTGCTCAGTTCTCATGTAGTCTGTTATAATAGGTTTACTTGATTTACTCTGGCATAGGCAGGGCAGCTCAAGACAACATAAAATATGACATTGTTACAGAAAACAAATACACCTGCTGGAACACAATGCAGATAGTGAGGCTCAACTTTTGATAAACTGAATTATCAGAAAAAGACCAAGGCACCCATTGTAAGGCAGGTAGAAGCAAAAATACAACAGTTTAAATAATGGTGAGAACATAACCCCATCCCTTTCCTTTTCTTCAGTGATGATGACAGCCATGTGTTTTCATGTTTCTGCTGAGGAGCAAAATAAGGGAGAAGGCCTATGTAGACCTCCTATTCACTGTACGGATCTTGTCTAAGTTTCAAAGCCCTCATGACTTTCCATGCCAAGAGTCTTTAAAATTGTGGTTGCCTCTTTATCAGGAGTTGCAGTTTTCATAACACAACATTGAATACACCAGATTTGGGTCACTTCAGTCCTTTAGGGAAGCAGAAAACAGACTGCTTTGACTGTCCAGTCAGAACACTACAAAAACTTCACATTTCTCTATCTGGAATGGAAACACGGGAGGAAAAAAGAGACCAAAAATAAATCCAAAACCAAACAACCTTGAAACTAATCAACCATCTCTGGTTAATACATTCTCAGGTATGTTTCACTTTCCAAGACTGCCAAGCATATCCAGAGAATAACCTCCTGCAACCCACATTTCCCTTTCTGGACTAACTAGAAAGCATCTCATAGAATTGAGAATAAAATACATTTTTAAATTTCTAGTAAGAAGACAATCTAGAATTCCCAAAACATCTTCATGGTCACACGTTCCAACTGACTTGAGAAAACCTCTGATCATTTCACTTGGTTGGCTTATAAAGACCCTTTATTCTTTCCTTCAAGAGATACTGTGGATTTCCTCACTCTCAAATCATCAACTTCATTGAACTGAGTAAGATTCACTTCTAATGGTAGTAAATACCAAGAGGTATGGAGGAAGAAAACAACAACAACAAGCAATGTAACATAATCAGGTACACCACAGTTATTGCCACAACAAAATAAGTTGACTAAAGTATGACCAGAATACATGATATCTCCCAGAAACAATAAATCAGGATTTGTAAGCGAAAGCAATCACATTTGCAGTACAGCTTAGAAAATTGCCTTGCAGCATAATTTGAGAATTTTAGTGCTAAGTTTATTTTAATGCTTGGTTGTAAATCCCACTTAAACAATCCTAGAAGAATTGCTTCAAGACTCACAAGGATAACCAGGACAAGCTACCTTTGAGTGCAAGATAACTCCAAAATTCAGATTCACTGCTAGTCACCCTGGTGACTAAATCCACTGGTACCAGGTTTGAAGAGTTTTTCCTGTGTTTCCTGCTAGTTTCCTAGAAGTTTATTAGTATAACTTAAGGTCAATCAGTGAGTGAATATAATTACCAAGTTTTGGTATATTGAATTTCTGAAGGTCTGTAGCAGATATATCTTGGAACACATCATTACTGAAGCTTGAGGTCTAAGAAAACCAAACCAAATAAGTTTATTGCATAAAATGAACACATCAATCAATCAATCTTGGTTGGATAATTTGCAACAGATGTCTCACACTGATCCTCTGCTATGGGTGGCATCCTCAGCATATGCTCTAAGAAAACAGGAGGGGAAAGAGCTGGGGAAGAATACCACACTAATTTATATTGGCTTGTGGTAAGTCAAAGGAAAAATGTATTCCATTTACAACAACAGAAGCAAAAAGCACTTCTGCGCTAGGATCTGGTCTCTTTTGTCTTAGGCTCATCTGTTAGAAATAAAATCTTTTCATAAAAAATGAGGAGAAAGAAACAACAAACAGATCATTTATCTCCTTCTGTTAGTCTTCTCTGGGAACAATAGTGATACCAACAACAGAAAAGCTCACAAAAGGAAAAAAAAAAAAAAAAAAAAAGGATTCTCTCATTTAACATCTAGAGAACTCAAGAAACATAAATAAAGAAGAGTAGGATCACATCACAGATGGATGCATTACCAAATACACTATGTCCTAGGGAGTGAGTCAGCCACTGCTCCATTTCTGTGTCCATGGAACTGAAACTGTACCAGGGACAAACTGTCTCGCAATTAAAAAAAACAAGCAATATTTAAAGGGAAATTGCCACAGCAGTGGGGTACAGCTGCACAGTGCCTGAGCTGTATATAAAGATTTCATGAACTCTACACGTTAATCCTGAAGGAGCACATGTAGAAAAACTCAATATAGGCATATAATCCCCCACATTTCTGACTTGAACTTTAAGCAAGAGCCCCAGATATCATTTATGCTGGCAGGTTAGGATCTAACTTGCTTGGAAGCAAGTGTGCCTATGTCATCTAGATTACACAAAGATCATGGATCCATACTGAGGTACACCCTGGTTCTCTGAACACACAGATGAAATTTATTCCTAAACACAAACAATAAGACCAACAAATATAACCAAATAAGCAGATTGGCTCATGTCCGCATCAAATAAAACTGATTCAAACCTGGAATATTTTCACTAATTTCAGTGGAAGAATATTTTGGCCAAGAGCAGGAACATCGTAAGACCCCACAACCAAGATACTTTTTTTCCCGAAATAATAATACTAACATTAAAAATTATTAACAACAACCTATAATGAACCTGAGGAGTTTTCCAAGTTATTCTGTATCCAGGAGATCTGTTGAAGGGTTGATTTATATTATATATGCACATATGTATGTGTGAGGGAAAAGCTTAGTACCTTGCTCGCAATCAGTATGCTGAGTGCACTTGAAAAACCTGACCTTAAATGATTATTTCTGACAGTCTCAAAATGTGGCTTTTTTTTTTTTTTTTTTTTTTTAAAGAAATGTGCTTGCTGTCATACCTGTGAGAAAAAGAAGGAGAACATAATCATAGTCATTTTAAATGGGTGCCTGAATATCGTTCCCTGTTATTATTATTTTATCTCAGGCTACTGGCTATGCCTGTGTCAGACAGAGAACTTAGAATGATTTTTGACTTAGTATAACCTCTGTCAGACAGAGGCCAGAAGTTTGAGTACATATACACACATATATTAAATATCTATGACTTCTTGCTCCTTCACATCTATGAAAAACCTCACAACTCAATTCAAAATTTACTTCGGTTGTTGTAGAAAAGTCAACTTCACAAGTACTTCATGAAATTTCAGCAACTTATAAAGAGATAAAGTTATGAGACTTAAATAAGCATTTTAATAAAAACACTTAAGATATTTTACACATTTTGAACCTTCACAGAAGTCCAATACTTGAATTTCATGCCAGTTCTAAAGCAGAAGTGATATGAGTTTGAAGAGCAACTGAAAATTCCAATTTTATTTCACATTTGATTTTTCTGCTCAAGATAATTTGTTTATTCAGGCTTTTTAAAAATGAGAAGAGCACAAATTGAATACAACTATCTCAAACATTCTCACCTACTCCTTAGAGTAATTCTGCTACATAGGGAAGAACTGAAGTATTTTAGAAATATTTCTCCACCTATGTTGCTGGCATTTATTTTATTCTTCTTGCTTTGGTCAGCAGAGTTAGACAAGCCTGCTTCTAAAATTGTCCGTAATACAGCTGTGTAGGGAACGCTGATAGTAAGGGGTCAGGATCTTACCATAAATTTTTTTAATAAAGCTGCCAGCTTTAGCATTCACGTGGCAGGGAAGACCTGCTTTTTTTCTTCCCTCCCCCCCCCCCCCCACAACCCCCGCCACTTCCCTGTAAGTTTTCCATATGGAAATAGAGAAAAGAAATAGAAAGGAACCTAAAACTACACCTCTCTGCAAAAGGAAGATTACTATATATAAATTTCATCACATTTGCTACTCTAAGATTTGACTGAAGATTTTTGAATACTTAGTGTTAGCAAGACTTAGTACTGCTTACTGTTTCCTCACAATCATCTTACAACCTACCCAGCTCCAACGTATACAAAGAAGAGGCAAGTTTGTTTGAAACATTACCACACACAAAACCACACAAGTGAAAACAGAGAACCCAGACCCATGTCTTTTTCCCCCATAGATACAGGAAGAGCACTCTAAATATACCACTGAGCTGAATACAAGCTTCCTGCCTTTGCCTTGGAGCCCACAGCAATTTGTAACCAGGACATAGCTTTTAAGAATTCTGTCATCAAGTTAAATTGCAGTACTGAGTATCTCTTTCATGAATACACACACACATATGTATACAGATATAAAAACTTATCTGGGAAGTGTCAGCACAAAGTCTGATGGCTTGTCCTTCAAGTCACACTGTATAGATATTGTATGTAACAGTCAAAAAGGTAGAATTCAGGTGAAGAAAACAACCCAGGTTTAGGTGTTACAAAACAAGGCCAATAGATATCCCTCTGAAAACAATCTCTCTTTGCAAGGAGAGGCTCTTCCCAGCCACGGATTGCATCTTCTAAACAACTGAATTGGATGATCTTGTTTAAACAGAAAAAGAGGGCAGATACTTGTAAAACTACAGCAGTAATTCTATGGCTGAGCGGCATCTTTAGTCTTCCTTTCCAGTATAATTGAGACAGTATCATTACCAGAGGATACCACTATAAGCTTTGGAAATGGCCTCTAAAGAGCTACTGACACTGCTTGAAGAGTTTTGAGAAGACACTGTATTTCAGGAAAAGATTAATTATTCATTACATATTTTCTCACTAAAATGAAAGAGCCTTTACATATAAGCCATACGCAGCACACAACAAGAACATCCTGAATGCAAAAGCAGCTAAGTGAGAGTTATGAAAGTACCATGGACAACTAAGCCTGATTATTTATAATGCAGATATGTTTCCAGGACTGGGACCCAAACAGACCCAAGACAAAGTATCATGCTGTAGTGTCACTAATTTTTGTACAGACTGATTCTTTGGGTACCATTTGATAATATGGACATGCCTAGTCTTTTACTTCTCTAACTGCTCTCACACTATTTGCTTACTTTTAGTCAGCTCTTGCAATTTCCTAACCTCCTTGCCTATCCCCAGTTACAATGGCTGCTAGTGACAAACTTGATACAAAGCTACAGACAAAAACCTTAGTTAATGCAAAATTCACAGCTCTGATATTGATTCTGAAACCACACATATGGATTTTATACCATTCCACTAGAACAACCTCGAAACAGTATTTTTGTTTCTTACAAGAATGCATTTAGAACAACTTGCACTTGCTTACTGAAGAGACAACTTTCCCCCTCCCTTCTAGGTGTATCCTGTTTCCCATGCTGTCCATCTGGAATACCTCCTCGTGGCCAGGTGCAGTCATAAAATGATGACTCTCAGCCCACTTAATTGTCCTCAAGTGGCAGATGGGATTTGACTGTAGCTGATAAGCCATAAGCACATGAAACAGATGAGCAGTTAATTAGCAATGCTCGTGTTTCTGTGCAAATACCTACAGAAACTAGATATAAAA
Source organism: Excalfactoria chinensis (assembly GCF_039878825.1). NCBI lineage: Eukaryota > Metazoa > Chordata > Aves > Galliformes > Phasianidae > Excalfactoria > Excalfactoria chinensis. The sequence goes on from NC_092827.1 coordinate 78,538,621, forward strand.
AGATAGTCTTGTCAAGACAGTCCATTCTCTCTGTACTATGGGAGTATGTTTCATGGTACATTTTTAAAAAGCATCTTTTTCCTAGCTGCTTTTAAAAAAATCTTACGTGGCAAAGTTTCTATCAGCTCCCTTGGGAGATTATTCCACAGCCTAATGAATCTTGCTGTCAGGAAATCTTTTCTGTATGTTCAGCCTAAAGCTAGGTCTTGAAAAATTGAGCAGGCAAACACCAGAGAAAATAAATAAATAAAACATCTGATAATTCTATTGAGTAATTTCTAAACACAAACCTCAGGACACACTAGCAATTCTGTAAATGCTCACATTAGAAAAAGTGCCAGCACTATTTTCTCTTCGGGAACAAGTTTGGTTTTATCCCACCACGTCACACAATTCTAAAGCTTCTAGTAATTAAAATTAAATAGGGGATCAAGTGGGAGAGAAGGAGAGAGGTCAAGAGGGTAGAAATGGTTGTGGTGATTCAGATAATGGGGTACCTACTCTCATATTCCAGGTGAAAAACCAATGGTTAATGTCTGTACATGTAAACAGTCTTCTGACTCAGCTCCATTTATTTCACCAATAATCAAAGCATACCAGAAGAGGATGGAGAATTCTAATAAAGAGTCCCTTTCTGGGGCTCAGCCTGAGTTAACTCCTGTTTCTGAAACAGCTGTTTTTTAACCAGTCCTTTTGCAACTTGATTTGAATTGCTCCCTCTATTCCTTCCTGTTTAAGAATTCATTCCCAAGATAGATCAACCATGAACATCTTACATGAAATAATAGACAAAGATGTTATGAAGAACTGAACTGTTCAAAGGAAACTTCTCTAGAGATTTAAAGCTCATGCCACTGAATTACTCAGCCTTATAAAACAGAGGTCAGTCAGGAAATAAGCGCACAAGTAATACCACGGATTGAAACAGCACACGTTATTGCTAAAATATCTGTTAATAGGTCAGTTATCTACCTAGAGAATTTTCCCCGACCACATGTTTGTCTCCCAACCTGAAACACAGACTGAGCACAGCTGCACACCCTGCAAGACCTCATCCATCAGGAACTGTATCTTTCCAGTAGGCCTCCACTCTGGCCACACTGGAGCCTGCCTTCCATAGATTTACAAGTTATCATTCTCAGCTTCCAAGGTCAACAGTTCATCAAAGGAATAGTCAGAACACACTTTCACTTCTTTTTGTCTTAAAGAGACCTGAAACCAAGAAGTAAGAAGAGATCCTACCTGGTCGAGCACTGCACAAACTTCCTGATGCTCCCACCAATACAATGAACAACTGAAGCAGCTACGAAATCCAGAACGGAGATAAAAACAATTTTCACTTAATGCTGTGTGAAGAGCTATAACCATCTGAATTACTCAAGCCAGAGACCGTGATTATGTCATCACTTCTTTCAGATCAGTGGTGCTAATAACTTCATGAACTCAGTAGTGTAGCTCAATTCAAATACCCAGGTACAAGATCACCCTGTGTGTTCACACTTGGAAGCAATGAGTAATTAACACCTCTTTTTACCCTGCTGAAGCACAGATTGGGTACAGCTGTGAGCTCAGACAAATACTGCATGGGGCTGTGCTGTAAGAAATGTGGAAAGCAGAGTACACAAAGTCAAATCAGATGCCTGAATTAAATTGTGCCAAAAGTATATCTAGACCAGGATCTTATCTGTACTAGTAGTCAATAAGATAAAACAAGTAAAAAACTTTAAATCACAAAAAGTCTGCAACAACAATTTCCCAGGATGCTCTTTCTTTCTCTGACTTAGTTTCTTGTAGTATAGCTAACATTGTTAAGTGAAGATGCTGTCTTTATTCTTTAAGAAAAAAAAAAAAAAAAAGTATTGTTTCTCTTTAGTTCTCTGGCTGATCCACTGATCTATAAATCAATGAGAACATTCCACATTTTTATCACAGCTTTTCAAAATCTCAAGTGAAAAGGTGTTTTTCTCATTTGTGCTGGATCTGTCACTTGCCAGGTTCATCTACGGTCTTCTAAGATGTATATTAGAAGAGACAAGGCATAAAAGTATCATTCAAAGTCTTAGATATATTTAACATATCAAGCCAAAGTAAATCACAGAATCATGGAATCACCAAGGTTGGAAAAGACCTAAAAGATCATCCAGTCCAACCGTTCACCCCTTACCAATAGCTCCCACTAAACCATGTCCCTCAACACAACATCCAATTGTTCCTTGAACACCCCCAGGGTCAGTGATTCCACCACCTCACTGGGCAATCCATTCCAGTGCCTGATCACCCATTCTGAGAAGTAATATTTCCTAATGTTCAGCCTGAATGTCCCCTGCTGCAGCTTGAAACCATTCCCTCTGGTCCTATCACTAAAGACACAAGAGAAGTGGCTGACCCCCAGCTCACTACAACCTCCCTTCAGGAAGTTATAGAAAGCAATAAGGTCTCCCCTGAGCCTCCTCTTCTCCAGTCTGAACATTCCCAGCTCCTTCAGCCGTTCCTCATATGGTCTGTGCTCCAGACCCCTCACCAGCTTTGTTGCCCTCCTTTGAACACATTCCAGGGCCTCGATGTCTTTCTTGCAGTGAGGGGCCCAAAACTGGACACAGTAAATAAATCCTCTCCTAGCTATGGAGTAAAAGGGCTGCTCAATCATTCCTTGTGCAAAAACTGCTCCATACGCATGCCCTGCTTATCTCTGCAGTATTTCCAGTTCCTTTTCCAGGACTTGTGAAATGCTATTGGTAAAAGCACTGAAGTCACTTAGAAACTCAAGCTGGATCTATGTGGGCTGCTGTGAACAAACAGGAGGTTGCACTGGGTGACTGTCTTTTATACACCTTTAGCTCTAAAGGCAATAGCCTATTTACCATTACTGGACAGTAATTTGCTGCACCTACAAAACAGCACCACTCTTTACCAGCCAGAAAACAGCATTTTCTAGGGAGCTTCATGAAGTTTATTTCCTGAGTGATGAGGAGCCCAGGAAGAAATCTCAGCAAATCAGATTTTGTCACTCAGCCAGAAACTCTTCCTTCTAACATTCTAATTCAGTGATACAGAAAAGTAAGTGAAAGAATGAATGAAGTGTCACCTGAAAAATCTCAGGCATTCACAAGTCACCAGTTTGTAGACAGCTTGGGGAGTAAGCCATCTATAGTAAGTGCTGTTGTTCTCTTGCGGGATACATGTGCTAATCACAATCATTATCTTTGAATACCTATCGTCGCTTTTCACTGCTTCTGTAGCCACATGTTAACAGCCTTCACATCAAGGAAAACAAGTTAACATACTGCTATTGACTGCATGATGAGGGGTGTTAGAGTGAGATCTCAACACTAACAACTTTGCACAGGCATTGCATTTGATTGAACGTCATTGGAGATGACTTGTTTGAGGAACTAAAAGGAACAATCGAACTAACGGTCTTGGAGGTCTGTGATTGTGCTTTGAGTAACTGAGGTTAAAACATGTCAAGACCAGCCAGTAAGCCTACACAATAAGGGAATAATTACAATTTAGCCAAATGATGCCAAATGTGAAATTAGTGACTGACAGCTGTGTTGAACCTCCTTGGTTTTGTTGGCATATTTCTAGTTGTTGTGTGTCAGCACAGACTTACAGGAAGTCTTGTACAGAAAATAAGACTGAGATCAACAGACATAAAAAAAAAAATTACTGGTTTTAACAAGCAACTAAAAATCTTGAAGAGGATTAATTTCACTCATATTTTTCTATAGAAGTTATATATAAGCCGTTTGTATTCTGATACCAATGCCTTCATGTCCTTCTCAAACTACTGCTGAACAAGCCAAGTGACAATAGGCAGAAAGGTAATTAATGTAGCGACTATCTTTTTCAACTCCATTAAAGCACAGAAACAATCATAAAAAAGGAGTTTGATACCTCTTACTTTACCTAATGTTTGCTTTATGAATGTCATATTCATAATAGTCTTGCTGAAATGATAGCTTAAATGAAGCTCTTTAGAGGGCTTACTGGTGTAGGCACAGTATCTGTGCAATTCTTGCAGTGAATCTAGTTCCTACTGCACCAGCTGCATCACCGTTGCTTAATCGACATCACATTGACCACTCATGTTATCTGATCAACAGACCTACTGTAAACATTACACGTGATCATAGACTAATTTTTGCCTTTTTTTTTCTTAATCCTCCAGTTATAAAATAGTAACAATAACCTAACTGTAACTATCAGAATGATCAATGCAAAAGAATGATGTTACAAGAGATATAATGATAAAGGGACTAGCACAATTGAAAAGGAAACACTGCACAACAGAGGGACCTCCAGAAAAAAGATCCTTCCAGAGTGGCAGTCAGACATTACATAATGCCTAAAAGAGGTGCAGCCAGGCTCCTTCCCTTCCAGTAGCACAGTTGAAGGTAACTTCACCTGTGCTCCCAGGGCTGACCCAGTCCATTTCCCCAGGTGTTCAATCAGTGGTTCAGGCTTTGACTCAGCAATTACCGTACACCTATATACATGGAAAATACCAAGGATCAATTTATTTACTCTTTCTCAGAACCTAATGGAAGATGCAGTAAATGTATACTGAGTTTCTACTTGAGTATCAGCATAACAATGCACAGTTCCATAAAACTCTGCTTTTCAGGAAGATTTTAGTTTAATAACCAGTAACACTTTATTCCCCTTTCCTGTGTCTGAGAGAGATGGGTCAACTGTTACAGATAATCTCTAACATGTTTAAAAGTGGGACGATCATAATTTTTATGTTGAAGTATAAAGTAAAACAAACTTTGCACCAGACAAAGGCATTTCTAACAGACAGCACTGAACTGCTGCATGTGGCTCCTCTACCACTGGTAACATTCTTTGTCACTTATTTAGCTGTTTTACTTTTCAGCCCTTACAGAAGTACTGGTGGTGAAGCTTTGTGTCTTTCCTTTTCAAATCTTTCTTGATCAGCCACTGTCAAAGCCCTCTTCTCCCTGCTCCTTTACAGCAGAAATACAGAAGTTAATTACAATAATTAAAGTAAGATGTGGAACTATTATAGCCTGCCTTGTCACAGTCCAAATCTTCTACTATACTACTACACTTCCATTGCTATGTTACCTTCATATTAACAACCCTGTGAACCTTAAAGCAAATTCAGCATTTTTACAACCTATTTTATTTGGAGAAGTAGTTGAACAATCTGTTCCCTTAATGTGTAATCAGCCAGTAAGAACAAACCTACCAGAGCAAGAAAATAGTATATTAGAAAGGAGGGAAGAGAAACTCTACAGTGATAAATGGTATCACCTGTACATCTATCAGAGGAACATTAAGGAAGTCAAATTTAGAAACTGATTCACTTCTTTAAATTAGACTAATTACAATTTGAAAAGGAAAGTTTGTGTTTTCTAAAATATGCAAAAGCTTATTTTCTGGGGAAAAAAATAGAACATTTGGAAAAATTTCAGAGGATAAAAAATTCAATTATTTTTAAACACAAAATTGAAAAACATTCCAGTTGAATTAAATATAGTAGTATAAATTAAAATAAACATGTTGCCAAATAGAGAGATTTTATTTTACAAAAACTATTCTTCTGTGAAAAAGTTGATTGGAAATTCTTCACCAGTTCTTGTTATCTCACATCTCTCCTTTTAACAGTGTAGACTTATCCCTGGGTCCTATATACTTCATCTGCCTAGCCTTTCCATAATCCATAAGAACTTCATAAACATTGGTATACTTAGCCTTAAAACAGGTCTATGGTATACATTCTTATTATCTACGACTGCAAAAGCAGAAGTGAAAAGCAGATTGCGCTTACAGATAATAATACCTCTAGCCATATGCACACACAGATACAGTATGCATTTATAGACACAAATATAATGATTTTGAGCATTTCATTGGGGATTGCCATTTCCATTAAAGAATCAACTTAACTTCTTATATAAAAAAGAGAAAATGTTCCTAAACAGAAACCAATTGTAATCCTTATGGTCGTCCTATTTTTTCTTTTCTGTGCAATCAAACACGTTTTGGCAAGTTTTACCAAGTCTTCATGAGTTTTTTCCTGTGAGGCTACTTTAATACTAAAGCCAAAACAATCATTATAAGGTTATGCTCATTTTGTCTGACTTTGTCTTAAAATAAGTGAAGATCTACTTATACATATGCATGACACAGGGACTGGTACTGTATTTCTTTGGGATTAACTGGATATCAGCATTAAAATGCACTTATTTTTATAAAGATCGATGTTCTATTTTAATTATTTTTAGTGATGATTAGAAAAATACTGTTCAAAATATTTGTTGTGATTTAATCTTTTTATTATTATTATTGATTTAGTCATTTCATGTGTATTTGGAAATTCTATTTTTCAGCTTACTAATACTCATGGTTTTCTTAATCACTGTTCATATTGTGTTCAGATTGTTGGTCATCCAAATCACATGTGATATAGTTGCTGCTTCATTCTATGACTGATCAAAATACTTCAAAAACATTTGGAATTTTTTACTAATTGTACAAATCTCAGTAAAGTTAATGAACATTTTGAAATCTTATTAATTGCACAAATCTCAGTAAAATTAATGGGAGTCTCTACAATTCAAGTGACAAGTATCACTTAATGTCATCCAAAGCTTAGCATATGTCAACAGAAGTACAAACAGCCATTTTCCTCCTGGGTATCAATCTTCAAATTCCTACAGGCAAGCTGATATATTCTTTCCTCATCTCAGATTAGTATAATTATATCAATTCATACCCCATAAGGATTCAGCAATATCTGTTACTCTATTACAAGAGTGTCACAAAGGAACTACATGTTGGCAAAGTAAACAGTTATATCTGGTATGACTACAGAAAGAAAGAAGCAAACAAATAAAGTCAAAAGAACAATCAAACTATACAAAGAAAAGAAAAAGAAAGAAAATAAAAATAACATTAGAAAGATCCTAAGATATGGTATAAAGTACATTTATTGCTACAGGAGAGATTGTTTTGAAGAAATTGGAAGTTATTCTGAGAATGACAATCTAAGATCTCATATTAATTCTTCCCAAATAGCTCTCAGATGCTTTGTTTAAATGTCAGAAAAGCTTTTAAAATTCAGTCAGGAATGGATGGAAAGGAAACAATGGTTCAGAACTGTTCTATTGTTCTTAAATGTCTTTGCCACCTGTAACTCAAGACATTGCAAAGATGGTATAATTAGCTTTGATCATGACCGCAGAACAGATTACCATTTTGAAATACCTTCACTGAAGAAACAAGTTTATGAAGAAAGATATTTGCTGCAGAGGTCTCAGGATGCAATTCTCATTTTGCCTAAGCCAACAAGACAGGACATATTTAAGTACAGCAGCTGGCTGCAGCATTCATTTTTGTTCTTTATGTACTTGTCAATATAAGGGAAAAAGAGAATGATTGTGAGTGCATGTATGTTCAGCTACACTACATACTAAACTTGGGAGGCTTTTATCCAGCTTTTTCTTAAAAATATATTTTCATAATTGGAAAAACTTCTGTGGAAAAAATGCATGTTTAATGTGTGTACAAAGCGCATCACAACCACAACATACTACATCAAGTGAAGAGTTGAAAGTAATTCCCTAAAATAAACACAATTAGACTAAAGTAAAATGAGTAACAAAACTTTGGATGTTATAGAGACAGCAAATCTCTAAGTAAGTTCAAATGATCAGTTCTTTCTTCAGTGTTTAGCAAGACAATGGTGTAAGGGCCATATATATATATATATACAGGTGTAAGGGCCCTTACACGTACCTCAAGTAGGGCTCAGTTTCTGTTAGGTCACTGATTGATCCATCTATGATTTAACATTACTACAGCAACATGAGAGTAGCAGGATGTGTCAAATGAGACCAGATCAATTCTGAGAAGAACTGCAGCAGCTCTTTCATGACCTGAGGGCATTATTTATTTTTTTAAATGTAAATCCTATAGCTGAGACAGGATTTTTAGTAACTTTGATTTTTCCATTCTGTGGTAGGACACTGATATAGAGTAGAAATGACCAATGCACAGAAATTTACCATATCCTACTTCAGCCTTTTTGAAGAGGAACAGAATTCTTCCTTTTCATGATACAATCTAAAAAACCAGCAAAGTTTCCCAAGCCACAAATCCATAGGTCTGTCACAGACCTCTGTTATGCTACTCATGGAACTAAGCAGATGAAAACAATACGAAAGAAGAAAACAAAACATAGAATCATTTGCACTGTGGAAAAGATACCATATGAAGATGAGTCCATCACATTTTAAAGGGTCTCATGTTGTAATTTGGAAGCTGGTTGCTAGGTTTTAGAGTTGAGGGAAAGGTTTATAATTGTTAACAAGTGACTCATCAGCTCACTGAGAAGAAACTCTTTGTATCTGGTGCGTTTAAAAGAAAAAAAAAAAAAAAAATGGAAACAAATGCACAAAGAGCTTGAATACCTTTTCCACGCTCATCAAAAAACAGGTTAGATGTGACAAATAAAACACCCCACAGTGGCTCAAGGAGGGATCACCTACTCATGAACAGTATGACTAAAGAGACATGTCATAAGCCCTTCTTTACCTTAATCAGGCACTCTGACTCTGCAGTGAGAAGAGTCATACAAATATCTAAAGTGACAGAAACCTCTTCTTGGCTATATCACTATTACTTCTTTCTGTCTTCCCATTTACCTTACTAACATTTCTCTGGCCTTTCTTTATGTGTGACCCCCTTCACCCAGAGTGCATTTCCATTCTTGAATATCCACTTGTCTGATCTTTACCCTCTGCTCTGACCCTCTGAGAATAAAGTCAGTTCTGTCCAATTCACACAAAATTGTTGTCACCCACACCTAGATCTGCAGGAGAATATCCTTTAATGGGATACCTGAAATTTCCTTTCCTCCCACTGGCTGGAGAAGCAGCAGGCTGAGGTACCAGCAGACCACAAACAAGCAAGAGGAGTCACCCTCTATGTGACTCCTAGTCAGTGCATAATCACGAAGTTCCTCAATAACCTTTTCCTTCAAACCAAGAAGACATCACTGTCAAAATTCATTTGGAGAGCTGTGAAGAAAAGGTGTGGTTGTGACAAGAAAAGTTCACACTGCCCTTGTAAAGTGTGTGTGAACTGAAGTGCTCATGGCTTGGTCTTCTCCTCAGTTATACAAAATGGGATTAAAAAATACTTGTACACCACACTGTGTTTAAGATATTTCAGAGATATCTACAAGATATTTTGATTATAGATAGCCTGTAAACACCCACGAGCCCCTCCTTCATGAGAGTTTCTGGGACTTCAGCATGTATTTCTACTGAACATTTCCAGAGGAGTTATCTGACTTCACTACAGGGAGAAAGTGCAGTCAATTATTTGGAGAGCAAAGAATCAATGTTGTACCCTTATTTAAAAAACAACATGCAGTAAATATCTGCCTGTAATAGTAATAACATTCATTTGCACTGGAGATAACTCACAGAAATTGCCAACCAGCCACCAGTTTAGGAAAACACAAAATGGCGTCAGACCAGATAGCTTCTATTCTATCAATACTATTTGTCCATTTTCATTTTTTGGCTCTGTAATGTTGTTAGACATACATACCATGCAGTTCCTTCTGAGTATTGCACGTATTTAGCTAGTCACAGGAATATTCACAAAAGGAAGGAGTTCAAATGAATACAGAAATGATTAGGAAGGTTTTGATTTTTATCTCCGAGAAGACAGACATTTGTTGTTGGCTGCTTTCAAACCAGACACAGACTGCTGAGCAAGGCATGACAGGCTTTTTTTTCCTCTTGACTTTTCCTTTTGCCATTTGACTGCTCATTGTTTTCATTCTGTACTGAAAGGGCAGATACATTTTTTAAGGCTGTTAACAGTAGGATCCAATATAAATTCAGGTACAGTCAGTTTTTCCTTTCTATTGCATGTACAGGTGCTGCCCTTTCACTGATATCACAACCCACTTGTCCTTCCAGCACAGCAGAGGAAGAGACAAGTTTAAGACATCCTCTTTTTCTTTCTCATTCTTAATTTTTATCTTTAGACAGCAACAAAAGAAGGATTACTCATTCTGACTGACACACAGACCAAAGCTTTTCTGACAAGCTTAGACATGACTAGAGAATGGCTAGAGACAATTTGCACCTTATGCCATTCTGAGCTTCCTTGCTCTTGAGCTTGTCTGAGCAAAATGCGGCTCTAAAAGTGTGAGAGGAAAAATTTTTTATTTCCTTTCCAGTAAATCTATTACCTCCAGTATCATATGTCTGATTTCCACAGTGCACGCCTTAACCATACTGAAGTCTTCCAAAGTCTATTTTTTTCTCAGAACAAAGTCTACTCAGTCTCCACAGTCTTAACTGGACTATTGTGGCAGTTTGTCTCAGACCTGCACATAAAGACTTTGTTCAGCCCCGACCTACCTCCTCTGGCTTCAGGGAAAAAAAGTCACGCTGATAACTCTCTGCACCAGTCCCACACACGTGTTTTCTAGGGATTTTAGTGCTATTAAAATAGACAAGGTGCTTTCAACCATCTCGTACTTTCTGTTGATTTTATCCTTAATCCAGCTTTCTAGCTCAGCACCTATGTTGGTGTGCACTGGGATGCACCAGCTCTGCCTCTCACCTTCTGACCAACCGGAATCCATGGCCTTGGATTCACTGCTATTACAGGGCCCTCTCCTTATCTCACCTCTTTCCATCACACCGTGGTGATAACAGAACATCTGCCTGAGGATTAAGGACCAGTTCCGCCCTGAGGAGTGATTAGCAGAAGCATCCTAAATGCTCTCATTGTACTTCTCATACTATAGCTGTAGCCATCCCTTCATGTCTGCTCTTATTTAGTTAGCATGACCACTCAGCAGATAAGTTTGTGTATCTAGAGGCCTGTTTTCAAGAGCAGACACTCTGAGGCCTTGATACCCCATAGCATATGTTGACACCATGCTCCTGGCACAATCCCACTTTAGCAAATAAACTGATTTCCATGTAGGGCTTGGCAGGCAAATTTGTCTGATTCCATGAATGTGAATGAAAGTGCTGAAAATTGTCCCGGCCCAAACTGAGATAAAAAGTATGTAAGTCTTCTAATGACTTTGGAATGTTTAGATCAATTGACAGATATACCAGGAATTTAGAAAAATGAGATTTGAGCACAGCCCCTCTTGAGATCAGAATTTATGTGAATTGTTTTCAATTTTGATACAAATTGCAGAAACTGGAAAGAAGTTACCAAATTCCTATTCCAAAAAATGCAGGACGGGGGGTTCTGGCAGTTTTCTCCCTACAATTTTTGTTTGTTTTACCCAATCAGGAAATTCATAAACCTGATTGCTTCTCAAACATGTTTCAATTTTAATAAAGCTATATTTTTAATGAGAAAAACAAGCACATTTTTCACTAAAAAATTCCTGTGCAGCTCTGTCTTTTATCTAGGTCAATAGGAATTCTACATAGGACCAGACTCTAACAGCGCATGTTTTCAAATCAGCATTTTTAATTAAAAGATGTTTTCTGACTTCTGAGCATTTAAATTGCTGCTGCTCATTTCATATTCTGGAGTTGGCATCCTGGATTTCTCACAAATGACTCTGCATCAAGATGAGGGTATCATCAGAGACCAGGATCATGGATAGGACAGAGAAAATGACAGGAAGAAAGAAAAATCTGACACACTGTCACACAAATATTCTGAAGTATGGAGACAACTGCTGCTCCTACTGAAGCAGAAAATGACATACCTTTTTCCCAGTTTTCCATACTTTATTACTGTGGGCCTTTTAATGGTGTGTTTACATCTGTAAATTTCATGCAGAGTTATGGCAGCCTCCCACATAGATGACAATTTCAGTTCCTAGAAGCAGAAGTACCACTCCTCCTGTGCATCCTGGGTGGAAAAGTGCTGGGTAGCAGAGTGACAACTTGCACTTTGGTGAAGTGCTGCATCATGCTGGATGCATTACAACCGGATGCCATCCTACTTTCTGTCACAAGTTTCAGTTGATGGCTGGAAACCATTCAGCATCTTCATACCTGGACACTGATAGAGTAAACCCCCACACTGTTGTGAGATCTTTAGTCACAATAATTAGAGGCCATGTGGCTGAGGTGTAATGAGAGACATAAGGTAAACAGTAATGGCTGATTTGGTGTTGGGGAATAGATAATATGGCAATCAAGACTGGTTTGAAGGAATTATGGATGGTTTCCTCATGCCTTTCACAAAGAGAGTCACAGCTTTTCAGTCCAGCACCAAGAAGACATTCACTGCCTCCATAAAGATAACCACATGAAGCACACCACCATGAACCCAAGACAAGCAAAGCTGAATGCTCAAGCCAGGGGGAAGACTGATACAAAGTTACAACAAACTATCCTTTTGCTCCCACAGATGGTCAAGCCTGCATGTCAAGGTTCCACCTCATTAACAATAAGCAGTGAGATATTTCTCTGTGTGGGGGGGGATGAGGGTGGGCAGACACTGTCACCATCCCCTCCCCTCTATGTAGGTGGAAAACAAATGTAGCTTGAGAGGTGTCAAGATGCAGCTCCTCCCCGTGTAGTTAAATTCAATCTAAGACACCTGAAGTGTATTCCCATCTTTGCCTACAGCTGGTTAAAATTTGATAAATTTAAACTGGTGTACTATGTTTTATGTTTTGTTTTCCTACAAAAACAAACAAACAAAACAAAACAAGCAATCGGAAGAATCTAACACCATTACATTGTAAGACTCAGTCAGTGGTCCAGTGGCTGGAAAGCCCCTACAGAGAGAGTAGCAGCTCTTTGACAGGGGCTGCCAGAAAGCTGTCAGCGGGGATCCCATCAGTGCAGCAGGCAGAGCAGGGTCTGCTGGGAAAGGTTACATGAGCAGTTTGTGCTGCCCATTGGGAAAAATCACATTCCAAATGTAAATTTAAACAAGAAGCAGTAATGCTGTGGGGCAGAGAGGATAGCAGCAAATGGTGGCTCCGGAAAAGGGACACATTTCCTGTCCCACACAGTATACCCAGGACTGACAGCTTGAGTGTGCCCAGCAGATCCAGACCCTGTGTGATACCAGGTACAGCTGCCCAAAAGACAACAGAGCTGTGCTGGCGAGTGGAGCGGGACAGCTACTGCTTCTGAGACTTAGAGAGAAAGAGACAGAGAATGTAGAGATCTTTGCTGGGATTCGTTGACAAAATAAAGGCTCTATTAAATATAATGAGTTCGTCTCCTCGCACTGTTGTCTATATTTGATTGCATCTCCTCCTTCCCTGAAAATTAGTAGCAATTTAATAGGTCTGGAGATTTTCTTTGCTGCGACAAGGCAACGATGAACATAGAAAGCACTCTGTTGTGCTCAAGTGGCGATCTGCAGGCAATGCAAACTAACCACCAACCCAGGGCAAACTGTAAACAGTGGAACCCTAAACAGCCTGAAACACAGCAAGAGCAAAAATAATTACCGGTCTCTCTTCCCTTTCACCACAAGCTCAAATATGCTTACACATATCTTCTGTACACAACAAGGTTCACGAGAATACTGATAACCTGCAGTATTTCCTCCTTCCTGAGAAACAGAAAATACCAATGGCAGTTGCACGGTATCTGCCGGATTTATCTAATGAGCACTCTATAATAAAATTAAGATGTGTCAATTTAATCAATTGTGACTTTATTAAATCTAAGTGGTTCGTGTTGTTTGCCTTTCAAAGCCTGTCTGTTCTCATCAGGACAGTTATTCTCTTCTACTATTTCCAAAGATGGAGTAGGAAAAATAAAGCCCATTCTAAATATCTCCATGATGCTGCCCTAAAAATGAATAAATAAAATAACTATGTTTAGAGAAGACTAAGTAAGTCCTGGCAAAATAAATAATAATAATAGTATCTTGCTTTAAAGCAGTGTTATGTATCTTCTTTGGGTAGGAAGGAGTTACTCAGTGTAAGAACCCTTCTTTGAATGTCTTACCATAACTACTCGCTTTACATTTCCAGTTTACTAATTCATCATATTAGGACTTGTTGACTGAACCACCGATGTCTGCACACCCCTTTAGTTTCTCTGTTGTTTTATTCAGTCACACACTTGCTTTGTAATACAAAGGTGTGCATGTGTCCATGCAAGTTATGGAGAGATTCAGTTTCAATTTTGCTGCTTCTTATCCTGGGCTGCCATAAAGAGGCTCCCCCCAACCCAAATTGCAGCTAATCTCACAGAGAGAATATATGTCTGATGACATCAGACAGACATGACATAGCATATACCTGTTTGTATACCTCCCCATCTCTGGCATGTTCACCTTTCCAATTTTGGATGTCCATCATCACTGGCATCACCTTACCGAGAACACTGACCTCTGTGACACTGAGCACAGAACTGAGTACCTGCTGTCCCTCCACACCCTTCTTCCCCTTCCTTCCTATACCTTTCTCTGTGGCTTCCATCTCTTCACATGACATTTACCAAGGTCCTCACTCTTCTACTATGTGTTTTTATATACAGCAGAGCTGACCTGTCCAGCAAAGTTCTTCCTTAGCTTTACAGGATTTACTAAATTCTACCAGAAAGCTGAAATAACTTCTGCAGCTTCACTCTATTTCTCATTTTTTTCCTGTATTAGAAAACAAACTACTATCCTTTCTTTCAAAGGTCTTTCCATCACTGTTTCAAAACTGTTGTGAAAAAATGCCCTTTGGCACTTAAAAATATATATATTCTTTTTGAACTGCCTTATCACAACAAGAGAGAAGCAGAAGCTGAACAAAGATCCATATCTCTACAGGAACATTCTTATCAAGACTGGCATTAACAGAAAGATAAAGTTATACATTTCTCTAATGCTTTTAAAATGAACAGCAACATATATTTTCTTGCCATCAAAGAAGTATAGAAGTTCTCTGTATATGCATATATCTTGTATTATAGCTATATAGTTTATATGTCATATAAGAAGAAAATAGCACTTACCTTTGAGAAGCAACATTTATCCCTGGTTCGGTAGAGTAGTCTCAGACAGGCATTTAGACCTTCTTTCTATGCCATGCATTCTTTTTTTTCAGAAGAAGATTTAATCAGAAAAATCCTGGTTGATCTCCAGCTAACCAAAATGCAGACTAGATTGTTTGGCAGATGCAGCCTGATTCAGTAAAGTCCAAGTGTGTGAATCCCTGAGACTCCTTGTTCAGTAGTATCCAAAGCAAAGAAAAAAAAAGAAAAAAAGAAAATTAAAAAAAAGGGAAAAGAGAGAGAGAAGAAAAAAAAAAAAAAAAAAAAAAAAAAAGTGAATAACTTGTTCTTGTCTTGCTTGATTTAAAAAACCCAGTCCTGGAGGACTAAGC
The DNA here is from genome assembly GCF_039878825.1 of Excalfactoria chinensis. Lineage (NCBI taxonomy): Eukaryota > Metazoa > Chordata > Aves > Galliformes > Phasianidae > Excalfactoria > Excalfactoria chinensis. Next base: position 78,553,940 of record NC_092827.1, read on the forward strand.
AGCCTGCCGGCTCTTCAAGCATCCTGATCCTAGTGCTTCCCAAGGTAACACATGCATTTTGGTACTGCAAGTCTTCAAGTTCACACGAGCAAACCCAGCTTCTGTGTATGTGCGTGCATACTGGGGAGGGGGGTTGAGTTGTATGGTGAGGGGGAAAGGAGAGACGGGGAGATACACGCTCACGCAGAGACAGAAAAAGGAAAAGCAGCAAACTGGAGTGATCTCACAAAGTGCTCTAGATGGCAGAGCCTGCACAGCTTGTAAGACAAGCAATATGCGCACACATCACACATACACACACACACACACACAGGAGAGAGGAAAAAAAACCCGAGCCATGAGAGAACTAGCAAGCAGCTTCAGGAATTTCTTCTTACCTCTTCTGACGATGCAACATATGGCAAGTGTTTTGTGCTGCACAGGAATCCAGGCAGGCACTACTCTGTCAGTCCCCTCACTTCTGAAAGAAAATAATATGCAGCGTAGGCAAGGGAAGAAAATCAGAAGCCAGAAGAAAGAAGCATATAAAAAGAAGCTATTAAACAAGTGAGAGTATCAGGGAAGAGGCATGAGCAGGTAGGAAGCAAATAGTTGATAGGGAAAAAGGCATCCAAACTCCTGGTCCTAATACAGATCTGCTCTCTAATTATGTGGCAAAGCACTGCCTCCTAAGCCATTGCGTAATAATAGAAACCTAAGCTGTGGAGACACAGCCTGACACGTTAAATCCTCAGGAACTACACTCAACATTTGTCAGCGGAAAGCGTGTCAGTTCTCAGGGGGCAGGGAAAGCTGGGGGAAAAGGGGAGAGCAATTTTACTGCAAAATGCACGAGCTGCAGCTGCAAAGAGCTCTCAGGTGGTGCCCATGCCAGAGATGTTGCACAGGAAATATATATAGCTGTGTCTATATAGGGAGAGGTAAACAAATGGAGTAACCCTGTCAGCTCCTTTCATGCTATTCAGTACTGGGAGAATTCCCCCTTGTTTTATTTTATTAACTCAGATGACAGAGAGGAAAATGTACAAATGTCCCTTCTGTTAAGTATTAATATTTCTTATGCTAGTGGTAAGAAATAGTTCTCTCTTTGTACTAAATGATACTGGAAGTTCTAAATAAAATCATAATTAAGATAAAAGTACTCAGGATGTTTAATTAGCCCTTCACATTTATTGACAGTTGCTCCCTCTGACCCTCCAGGCAGATATGTACATTTCCTTCTACTTCTCTTGGCCAAAGAGGATCCTAGAGGGGAAAGATAAGCTTTCACTAAACAAGGGCAAGGAAAAAATTATTCATATTACCACACTCTAGTATAAATACACCAACAGACAGACCAATTCATATTGCCTGAGGGGAAAAAAAATAGAAAGCAAGAAGGAAGTATAATTTTGCAGGAAATTTACCTGGAAGTTGAAACCCTGGCTCACATCTATGGTCCATCTAGTCCACTATCTTGCCTCCAGACAGTGACTGGTATCATACACCTCTGAGAATCCTGGACAAACTTGCACAGCCAGGTACGGCCACAGCTAACCTGTCCATGGACAAAGCTTCTCACTAATCCTTCTTTACAGATTAGTTAATGCACTGCAGCATGAGCAGAGGACAGCCTGCCTCTGCACATTCAGCTTAAACACATATGGCCTGATTCTGAGGTCGTTAATGGTTAGTATAAAGCACAACTCACTTTGGACACCCTTGATCTAAAAAGTAAAATCTGATGGTTTGTAAACACCTGACTATGAGAAAAGGGCATGAGTTCAGAATAAGCTGTAGCGTTTCAGCTTGGAGTGAGAAATTTGTCTCTGTAGCATAGTTTAGCCTGGTTACTCTTCTGGTTACTCTCTACTCAGTCCTTGTGGAAACACTGGATATATTTTAAGACATCCAGTGTAGCTGGGAAAACCAGGTCACTCAACCAATGTATAGGTATCAAATCCGGCTTCTAGAAAGTCAAAGCAAGCTGCACTGAAAACTTTGAAGATATTTTTGAGAAGGACTGCATAAAAAACACACACTTTTTTTGGAGGAGTTCATGAAAAAGATTCTATATACTAAAAACTTCATAGCCCCTTCTGTAACCAGCGTTGCTCCCTTGGTCTCTGCCTGATGCATCCTTGAATGACCCTCCCTGCCTTCAAATGAAGAGCACAGATGTCACACGTAAGGGAGCTACTTCACTGTAAAACAGAGGAAGAAGGACTATGGATAAAGCAATCATCTGTTTATTTAGCAGCATATCCCATTTTTTCTTGTTTTTATAAGGAGCAGTGCTAAATGGCTCCTCCCAGAAAGAAGACTAAAGGTTAAAATGGTAGGTAAAATTTTTGGGCACTAAAAAAAGATGACCTGTTCAGAAGACTTGAGAAACTGATAATGTTTGAACTTGATAGGAAAAATACTAAAAAAAAAAAAATAATTAAAAAATTACATCATTTAGTGGATGATTAAAATGTGAGTTGGGGAAGCTAACTTTGTTCATAGCTCCTGGGAATCCTAGGTGAGGCATTTTGGCTAGAAAATCACATCAAAGCTCCAGTCATGTCAGTGCTTTATAAAATAAATGTCAGTACATCTCAGACAGAGAAGACATTTCTTAATGACATCAGGAATTAATAATAGACTCCGGGACTAGTGTTTCAGCATCTAATTTGAAAGCAAAGTATTGCTTGCAATGGCAGAAATCAATGAATTCCATCAATGCTCTGCAAAAATCTTCCAAGAAGTTCAACTTCATCAGCATTGATTCCAAATGGAAAATTCAAACATGACATAACTCTGGCAAAGTCTCCCAGAAGAGACTTTCATGAGGCTGTGTTGTAGCCAGTTCTCAATGTACATTCCTTAGCTTTCCTTGATATTCTTTAGTCTTAAGTTAAAGAGTTCTCTGGAGGTTCACCCTGTAGCTTCTTTTCTCTGCTAACTGTCCCAGATTAAAATTTCTTTTCTTTCCAGTAAGGAACTTCTCAGTGAATTCCACCTCTCTTTTTCTTGACCGTTCTCCAGAGAAGGGATAAACCACTTCCATACCTCTCTTCCACTTAGTCTCTCTCTAATCCTTCCTTAGTTCACAGTCAGCCAATACAGCTGCTTTAGGAACTTCTACTTTATTTCCACCTCCAGGGCAACTTCATCACCATACAAAGAGCTGCAGAAAAAAATCTTACTCTGCCTATATGCTGATCATCTTACTGGCCTACAAGACACCTCCAGAAAGAATTGTCAAGGTCCTGTCTTAGATCTAGAAAATACAAGAGAGACTGTGACTGCGGATGACTAACTCCTTGCTCACAGAACCTTTAAAACTGCTACACTTCTGAGACCCAACAGGGTAATTTTTATATGAAACTATCTCATAAGGTCTTAAAAACAAATTCATATAAGTTCATATATGCACTGGAAACCAATCAAAAGGAACAGCTTTACAAGGATCTTCTGAGGGCATTCTCTCATTGGACATACAGTGCCAAACACAATACCCAAACCCAATAAACATCTAAATTAAGATAGCAGAGAAAGATGAGAAGAAAGTGAAATGTTTTTGCAATTGCAATGACAGCTTCTCTTGCTACAAACTTAATTCTCCTGTCTAAGTCTAGCAGACATTACATTAAAGCCTTTGGCTCCATAAATGACAATGCAGCATGTGTACTGTAGGCACAAGAACCTGCCACTTCCTGCCCCGCCTTCTAAATTGAAGTAGTCAGCACCAGTCCACATGACTGTTTAATCAATGGTTGCCAATCAATTACAATGATTGAAGGACATATTAAAAAACATTTGGTCTGTGGCCCTGCTAATGAGAACTGCTGTTGGGAACTGAACCTACCAGCTATAAAACATTGGACATTTGGGGAGAAATTGTATATTTCTTGCGTATTGTTCAGTTCAGCTCTTTACAGATCACTGAATGGCTGTTTACACACACACATGCCAGTACAAAATATCCTTCTCACATCCTCCACCCACACATCTTTCTGCTTTTAAAAGCAGCTCCAGCCAACAGTCAAACTGATCGTGTCTTCTTTCTGTTTCCTGAATATTACAGCGGGGAAATCCTATTCTCAAATTTCTAGACCCTGAGATTCAACAGAAAGCAAATGTCAGTTTACAGTGTACTGAAATAAAATGGATTCTTGAAACTAATGGTGAGATCAAGACAGCACAGAAACTTTCTGTTTTGCAACATGCTGTTGTAAAAAGCATAGACCAAAATCATACTGGAAATAAGATGACAAGTCAACAATTCCACAACAGCTTTTCTTTGTCCATCCCATAGCTGAATGAAGAAGAGTTTCAAAAATTCAGCAAAGAGTTGTGTCATGCCAAAAAAAAACCATCAATTACGCATTCATAATCTACTCCATTTTAAGCATTCATCTCAGCTGAAATAGGCAGGATAGTATGTCAACCTTAAGGGGATTCAAAGAAACTTTGAAGATGCATTAAAGGAAGGACAGTACAATATTTTTGTCCTGGGTTTATTATTCTTTCCAAGTTTTCCCTTTACAAGCAGGGTAATCCTTGCACTTCTCTTTCTCATAATCACATGTCCAGCTCAGTGAATGAAATTTAATGCCCTTTGATTGATAGGTTAAGACCAGAAAAGGTAATTATGGCCACTTCATTTGCCCTTCCACATAACCTCACTTATAGAATTCCACTCCGTGGTTCCTGCATCAATCTTCATACTATCAGTAGGTACAGAAAATACCTTTTACAAAGGCAGTCTCTTGATTTAAAGATTTCGTTCAAGTGACGGAGCATTCATTCCCCACTCTCTTTGTAAGTCATTCCTATCTTTAATTGCTGTCATTGTGAAAAAAAGTCTGCCCCTCATTTTGTTAGTTAGAAGATTCTGGTATTTTATCATAAGTCTAGAGTGATAATTTTGAGTTATAGCTGGTATCTCTTGATCAGAAAACACAAAATGAGGAACAGCAGAAGTTTTTCCCAGATAAGTGGATTTATTACACTGGGGACTAAAGAGTGCTGTTTGAGACTGGTACAATCTATTTACTCAACAAACAAACAAACAAACTTCTCGTTTCATGGCCATCTGCTTCAGCACAGCATTCATCAGAATAAAGAGATTTAGTTGGCAACGCTTCTGCAGTTCTTGCAATTTGATGGAAGGTACAGCATTAGCTTCCAAAGTACATCTGGAGGCAGTGTACTCTGCTGCCTGCCCATCAGGAAGCAGGACCTCATCCTGGTGGGTTTGCAACCCCTAGCTTTCATCCTTTCTGTGCACAGAACACTCTCAGCTGCCACTGAAATCCATGGAGGGAGCAGATGCTCCATGTACTACAGTCAGTGCAATGAAGACATGGCACAAGAGGAATACGGATAAGCACCTTGATTTTACATTTTGACCCTTGACACACACAATAAGGGATACTAACCTTTCCACTGCTGAAAAGGATATGTGGGCTTGTTATGCAGCAGGGGGTCCCTGTTTGGAGAGGATGCTATTCCTCTGTGATCCTATTGTTGCAATTCGACAGGCAACAGAAGCAGTGTAAGGGAGGTCTGGCTCTCTGCCCAGGTGGGGGCTGGCTGCAACAACTCCCTGTCCAACCCTACATTTACAACAGCCGAATCATGGATCTCTAAAATGGCCCAGGTTTTTTTTGCTTTCTAATCACCATTCAAACAAATAAACAAACAAACACAACAACAACAGCATCCAAACAGTTGGAGAAAGGGTTGTCCAAAATTTTTAACCTCTAAGGAGATAAGAATCATAAGAGATTAGGGACAGGTAAACCTTAGTCAGGATTTGTTAACCAGGGATAATGTTGTGAAACCAGTCTTAACATTAATCGTGTGAGATAGACATGAACTCTACTGCGGAGCATATAAAAGCCCATATCCAGGACAAGGTCATTTGTTTAAGCTGTTTGCACACCATTTCCCTTCCTAGTTCTCAGGCACCAACCTGATACTTTCAAGATGGTATGTCTCAGCCACTGAAAGGAATAGTTACAATTTTGTATGTAAATACATGAAAGTGCACTGGACAGAAGAGAATATTTTGGCCAGGCCCTTGTTTTGAATCAAAACTACAGCCATTACCATAAATAAAGCCAGCATTTGCTAACAGTTGCTACATTATAGCATGAAGGTGGCAAATTGAAATGAATCCATCAATAACCTCGATAATCAGCACTGTAAATTGTTGGAAGAAAAAACCATTCACCCCAGTCACAAAGCACTCAGAAAGCTTCTGTGGTCACAATTATCTGCAAGCTATTAGGCTTGCCAAGGATGAGGGCAGGCACTTAATAGGAAGCACCTCAGACCTCTGAAAGAAGTTCAGATTCTATCACAGGTTTAGCAGCGCACAGAGCACAAGAAACAACACAAGGTGGTATTTTTCCTAGCAAAGAGTAAGCCCAGGGGGAAAAGTGTGGTGTTTTTGTTGATTTTGTCTTTCTAAACAAATTCTACGGCATGTCAATACATTACTTCGGGTGGAAAAGAATTGAAACAATAATCCATGTAGAAAATCCACAGGCTAGGCAACATGAACTTGAGGGATATGGGTAAATTTGGTGCAGAAAGGAATGAAAAACTGAAAGGATTCTGAAATGGATAAAGACAATCCCAGTCCCTAGAAGGCAGTGCAGTGTATTACTTCTACCTGTTCTGCTTGGCCTCAGATTGGGGTCAAGACTGTCTCCTTCCTAATTCTGCTTTTTAAACCTCATGCCAATAATGCAGATGCATGTCAGACTGAAAAACAGATCCTTCTTGGCTCTCACCTTGAGACCCTGACAACCTCTGCAAGATGTGTACAGTAAGGATCCTGCTGTCATTCATAACTCAAGTGAATACATTCAAGAAAGAAAGAGGAAATTTTTTGATGCAGAACAGGTAATCACCATAAAGATACCAAATGCTTTGGATACTCTCTCAGCCTCTGCTCATCTTTCACATAATCGTAGAATTGCAGGGGTTTGAAAGGGACCCCTGGAGATCACTGAATCCCGAGTCCAACTCCCTGCAAAAGCAAGGTCCCTACAGCAGGTCGCACAGGTGGGCATCCCAACAGGTCTTGAATACATCCAGAGTAGGAAACTCCACAACCTCTCTAGGCAGTCTGTTTCAACGCTTCATCACTTCGATAGTAAATAAGTTCTTTGCTGTTTTATGAAGTTCAGTTCCAAAGTGAGTAAAGAAGGTGGAAATGAGTCCATAATTTCTTATCAGAGAAATCAAAGAGAAAATAGCAGCTATCTTAAAAACATCAGTGAATGCAAGACCTAAGTCAAAGAACCTAAATGTAAGTTGTGATCAAAAAGAAACAGCAAAAACAAAAAAACTGTGAGAAGCAACTGTGGACACAGAGTCATTTCTGAAATATTTTGATTATCTCAATCATGGTATGAAAATAGGCTGTTATTTTAAGAATGACCATAATATGAAATATTTTGAGAAGCCCGTTTTGCTGTTGTTTGTGCTCTTGGTTTTCAAAGTGTGGTTCCTCAGGGGGATTCTGGGTGTCCAAAGCATCTCAGCATGCCATAGCTCTGCTGCAGTTCTGTTCAAAGATGCTAGAGTTTTAGAGCCAGAGTTTGTAAAAATAAGGATATACAGTGGAAAACTATTCCTATGAATTTAAACATTGAACATCTATTGCAAAGTATGTCTGACACAGCTTAATGTTGCAGTACCCTAAGTTTTATTTTGGGAATTCAATTTTTGCAGTAGGTTTACTCTACAGAGGCTAGAAAATCTTTTCAGGAGATTTTCTCTTTCCCAGCCTCCTCAGACTCTAATGCTTGCAGTGACAACACGTGGAAGACAGTCTGTACTGTCTAGAGCACAGCCCAGATTCACAGGGTGATAGTCTGTTAGCTATCCATAACTATGTCAAATTAAATATGTTTCTTGTGCTGTTGTTCTTTTCAGCTCATTGGGTCATCTTCAAATGAAACCTGTTCTGCTATTAAATGAACTACCTCTAAAGAGTTCACATTCATCTGGCATTGTTCATGGTAAGCTTAGTTTTAGATCAGTATAGAAGTAAATATACAGTTTTTAAAAGTACTTGACTACTGATCAACTTCTGTGTCCTTACTGAAGTTATATTATATAGGAGATGGAAAAAGTCTTTGTGGTTACACAGATGCATAGGAATTTGCTGCATTACAAATCAAATAAATACTCCTCAGAAATTAAAAGTAAATGACTCTGAGACACCTACAGAAATCTCTGAGAAGCAGGACACATAAGTTACAAGCTAGCACAAGCGACTCTTGCTTTGTTTTTGATAGCCATCTCATTTTCTGTACATAGAATTCAATGTGAAACCACCAGAGCCGAGGCTTTAAATATTTCCACAGATTACTGCTGTACCTGGAAATCATTGTCTATGTAATTGGGAACAAAATACGGTATTTAGAATGTATTGACAATTATTGTACAGCTGGATGAGATACTGTGGAGAGAGTAATTGTCTTCACAACAATTAGGTGGCTGAAAATAACAAAGGTAGAGGATACGGAGAGAGCAGGTAAATTTGGACATTATGATGAAATTTAGTCAAGCAAAAAAGCCTTGATAAGAAAAAGTGACATTACACACTGCATTCATATGAACACACAAGGCCTGAAATAGCTACAGAACTGCCTCAGATACTTACAGGGTCCTTCAGAGGCTACAATAGTCTAAAGGTGACCAACTACATTCAAAACAGAGCTTTCCACATCTACAAGGCTTTAAAGCTACATGGGATTTCAGACAGACATTAATGTGAGCTGATGAAGAGATCTGTCCTTTGGTTATCATTTTGGTCAGAAAGATCTCCTTGGCTGCAGAGCCTGCACAGCTGCAGGATGTGTGGTAACCCCAGGTCCCACAGGTGGCTGATTCCAGCTATCCCCAGACTGCACATTAAATAAATGAATGGATGCTGGATTAGGCCACTAGTTATGAGTACTTTGCACAGAGAATTGCTTTAGACTGTGTTTATCTCACTACATTTTGTATTTTATTTTATTTTTTAACCTAGATGGAAGTTGATTTTTCTGCTTAGAAGCTGGCTACAGGACATACATCTGCTGCAAATAGGTACCATCAAACAGACAACAACCTCCTTTAAGAAGGGAGGAAGATGAGGGCTTGAATGTACCCTCATCTCTAAATCAGATAATCTCACATCTGCTCTCATGTTGTAGCAACATAGGCATAAATCTAAAGAAGGGCAACAGCTCTGACTTGCTCTCCACTACCCTCCATCATAACTCAGCAGTTAGAGAAGTTCCTGCAGGAGGTAAGAACCAATGTGTTAACACTTTCAATGCTGTGGAGCTGCTTTACAACTACCATGAGGAGTATAATTTCAGTTGTGGCTTGCAATAGAGAGAAATAGGAAATCAGAACTACTGCCAGGTCTCCCAAAGCTCCTGGGTAAAGAAAATGAGTCTGACTGTGTTAGAAAAATGACCACTAAAAAAAAAAAAAAAAAAAAAAAAAAAAAAAATCAAAACTAAATAGAAGGTGAAGTTCTAGAGCCAAACTGAACATAGAATCTGGGACCAAAGCCAATGAAACAAGGAAGCAAAGTGTGAATATGGATATCACAAAAGGTTTTAAGGCTTAAATGTGTCTAAGAATAGAGAAAGTGAGTGAAGACAGTGGACCCAAGAGAATGGAAGAAAATAAAGGTAGGAAAAGAGCACGTGGAAACTCAAAAAAGGGAAAGAAAAAAAAAGAGAGAAAAGGGTCTGATGGCATTTGTGATCATCTTTTCCCTCATTTGTTCTGGGCAGCAACTTAAATAGTGGTTAATGGCTTTCATATCATGAGGCAGAATAAATCATTTTCTGGGAAAGTTTGTATTAGTGGCAATGAAATGAGCAAATATTTTTTGATACTTCCCCTCCATCTTATACTAACATATTAACATGAGTATGTATTAACAGAGGCAGGTGCCTCAGAACAAATAAGCACAGCAAAACCTCCGTGCCTGACAGGAGCTAACTAGAGATAATCTCAACAATGGGAAGAATTGTGAAGCTGAATTGCTAATTTCATTCATGCTAAAGGTTTCAAAGCAGTCTCTTTAATTGGAAGATCACATTTTATAGAATCCAGGACAGTTCCCTCCACCAAAAATAATAAAAGCAAAAGCTTTTCCTTGGCAATAAAATCACAGTGTTTTCAGAATGCCTGATGAGAATTCATTCTGGGAAGCCTAATGTGCAAATACTAAATTATTTCTGTGATATGAGTAAAAGTTTTTCTCTTACATATTCAGGCTCAAGAGGGGGGCATTAGTATATGAGGGCTGCTCTGAAAGCGATACCTCCTATTTTATTATGTTGGCCCACAGCACCAGAGGTGGATGTCTATGGAAGCAGAGGTTGAACCTTCCCACCAATATTCCATTACATTTTGTTGCCCTGTGACAGTATGGCAGCCGAGGTGCAGTCTGACAAAACAGCTTCTGACATGGAAGGGCACGTCAAGCAAGCATATGGAATTGGATTCCTCCATACAGAAAAAACAACTACTACTGACACTCAGTGATGATTGCTGAATGCTTGCTGGGACCCTACAGTGGATGTGAGCACAGTGGTGGGCAGTGTGTTTCAGCAGTGGTGACAGCAATGTGAAAGACAAGCACACTGCCGATCTTGGCTGGACTGTCCTATGACATCTACCGTATAGTCTGGAATTGGTGCCTTCTGACTTCCATCTGTTAGGAGCAGTGAAAGACAGACTGCTTGGGTAACATTTTCCTAGCAACAATGCCATCATAGCAGCTGTGAAACAGGTCGCCTCTTCTGGTGCAAGTTATTAGAAGCATGGCATGCAGGCTCTTGTTTATCAGTGGCAAAAATGTACAACTGATGGTGGCAACTACATTGAAAAGTAGCACTTCGTAGCAGAGAATTTGCTCTATCAAATACTGTTATCGTCTACTTTCTGTCTGTTGTAGTTTCTATGGAGATACACAGGTGGCGTTACCCTCAGAGAAACCTACCTATAAGTACACGTGTTTCCTTTTATTCCTTCTGACAAAACAAACTGTTGCTCTGACACAGAACAAAGGAATAAGACAGGAAAGCAACTGACCCAGCTGAGAATGTGATCTGCTCATATAGGCAAGGACCACCACAGACTGCCTCCAGACCAACATCGGCCAGAGAACCAACTACAAAAAGCTATGCCATTACTCAACACAAAACATGGATGTGGTACATGAAACCATGATTAACTAAGACTTCCACCCAGTTCATGGACTATTCTGTTACTCATAATTAGAATTCCATCTGCTGGGGCAGATTTTTATCCTTGTGCATCAAGGTTGTGTTTGAAGTCTTCCAGAGAAAAACCAAGGGTGAAATTACTTGAAAAGAAAACTAAACAGACTTATTGCTGAGTAAGGGGGACATCCATGTAAAGATGACAAATTAGGCATCTAAGTGTCATTGCTGCCAGTAAAAGCTAGAAGCTAAATTCCCTAAGCTCAGTCAAAAAAAAAACCCAAAAAAGTGCACTAAGCATTAGTCCGCATTGTCAAGCATGCAAATATCCATGGAGATTTGATCTGAGTTGTCAAGCCACTGGCATTTCATGGACTAAAACCTCTCAGATCATACAAAAATGTGTTTCACGTTTTTCTCAGTGGATTTTCTATCAGATCTTACCGAACACATCTGTAAAGATGGCCATGTACTTTGTTATTTGATAATTTTTTCTTTTCTCTCTGAGGTGCGAGTTTCAATAATTTAACCAAATAACCACAGGTACTGCTAAATATAGTGTTGTTATATAGTAGGACAGCACTCTGAGAATGCAGTTCAAGGAACAAGACCATTTACTTTGTATCATTTACTCACCCTCACACAAAGTACAGATGCGGTACGGGAACTGAGAAATAACTACATACCTAAAACAGCTAGAGACTTAAGAGGCTTCTCAGAAAAAGAAACAGCTGTGGTGTATATCCCTTTCCAATTTATTTAAAATTAATTGATGTATTTTTCTAGCTTCCAACCTGAAAGAGAAATGACCCTAATCTAAAATTCAAGTCTGAACTCATTCACCTCTTTTTAATCCCACTGTGAAATTAGAGGTTCCTTGGGTCAGATTTCTAAATCTACACAAAACCACACTCTGAGACATAAGTAGGAAAGAACCTACTGCACCCAGTTGTCTCTCAGTGAGTTGCTGTATTCATGCACAGACCAATAGAAGAGACCAATCAGAGGCAAAAATATTTCAGAGGCTTGAGCTCTACTCAAGGATTCTCTCCTAAAAAATTTCATATTAAAAACAGACCTCCTTTCAAAATACCACTTTTACTGATCTTCTTAAAGTTACCAGGGTCATATACATTTCCAACCGCACTAATGTTTTCTCAAAAAGGATTAAGTCAGAAGGCAAAACCATCAGTATAAAAGCAAAACCACAGAAATCAGGAAGCCTGATCCAGTGGGTAGCAACCCTGCCCAGGGTGGCAGAGGGGTTGGAAATTGATGATCTTTAAGATCCCTTCTAACTTCAGCCATTCTCCCTCAGAGCTGCAGCAACTGTGCCTTGCTTTGCATTGAGTACTTCCCACTGCCAAAACAAGCAGCTATTCCTGATGTAGCAGAGAAACCCAATTGTGTTAATTATTTAAGAAAACCACAACCATGTGTTCAGAGCATGAATTTGGGAAGTTCCTTTGGTAGTAATTAAAGTAAAATTGAGGTCAAATGCAACCTGCAGAAACAGCATGTTCAGGGTCACTGTCAAGAAAATGGGTTGAAAAGACTTCAAAAAGGCCAATAACCATATAATGATTGAGATTCAGTCTCATCTCTTCCAGCTGTTAACTCCAGCTATAACCTGATTTCCTGATCAGGAATAACATTGCCAATGCAAGCCTATGAATGCATGTAATTTCGGTCACATTTTTTGTCTCCTTTAGAGTCTGAAGTCAAAATGAAGATCTATAATTGTTTAGAAAGGCTTCATTTTTATACAAAGAAAGTATAAAACTAAGTAATTTTTAAAAACTTTTTTGAATTCTCCCCCATGCTATTCTTGACCTATGCATGAAATATAACTGCATTATTTGCACTGTTTCATAAAGCAGCTGTCAAAGACAACTTAAAGATAATGAGGCGATTCTAAAGGAAATGTAATACAAATGTAGTAATTTCCGGAGAAATATAATACTGTGCCAAAGAAGCAGCAGTCTTGGAGATTTCTAGAGTGTGTGGAAGATAACTTTCTGATGAAGCTGGTAAGAGAGCGTACCAGGGAGGAGCCCTCCTAGACCTGCTGTTCACAGAGAAAGACTGGTGGGAGGTGTGGAGACTGGGAGCTGCGACCATGATGTGGTACAGTTCTTTATTCTTGGTAAAGTCAGGAGTGGAGCCAGCAAAACTGCTACCTTGGATTTCCTGAGCACCAACTCTGAAGTATTCAGGACACAGGAAGGAAGGGTCCCTGGGGAGTCTGTCCTGGAGGGTAAAGCAGACCAGGAAGGCTGGTCATTCCTCAAGGAGGAATTTTTTAGCAGCACAGGAGCTGGCTGTTCCCCTGTGCCATAAGATGAGCCATCTGGGAAGAAGACTGGTGTGGAAGAATGGGGAATTTCTGATGAAAGTCCAGAAGAAAAAGAGAGTTTACCTTCTGTGGAAGGAGAGATGGGCAACTCAAAGAGTACAAAGAAGCTGCTAGGATATGCAGGGAAAAAAAATTAGGAACACAAAAGCCCAGTAGGTTTGAAGCCTATGCACTGTGCCTTCTATAGGGTCTTCTAAAGGGCAACATATTTCAGTTCTATTTCTGCAGTCAATTTGGAGTCCTCTTGGGTGATATCCTGATAAGTAGTCCACACAGAAACCCATCATCAAACACAATGAGCAAGCAGGCTCCCTCCACCTTCTAAATACCGGTTAATATTCCCATATTTCAAACTTAAACAGTTCAAAATTGCTAATTTTCATACCCTGAAACTATGGTAAAGCACCAAATATCGCAGAACTGATACAATTCTACAACTGAAGCCCCATGCAGAGACTAGTTCTAAAGAATTTGAATCAACCTGACAGTATCTACATACACCCTATCAACAGCCCTATAAAGGATGCAAGAAGCGGTAGTAAAGGCTTCATGGTCTTCACCATGTGGTTTCTTGTCTTTAATGGAGAAATGAGATACTGACCCCAGTAAAATCACTAAATTAGTGAAGGTTCTGTAAAATATCTTTGGTTATTACATGGTGACTTCTTATCTTGTTTATTTTGTAAAGTGAACTGCACACATATTTGGGTAGGGAATTATGGGCAGGATAGATCAAATGTATGCACTCTCCTGTGGAGATGATTTTAAGGAGGCTAATACATCTGGATTTTGTTCACAGGCATGCTCTTCTCCAACTGTATAGAGCTGTAGCTGCGTTTTAGGTCAGGGTAATATAAAGAATATAATTGCTAATTCACCTCCCTGTAGAGAATCAGTACACTGACTGTCTTACTTATGCCCACTCTCAATGGCTTAGTGAATCAGTGACCATGCCAGCTACTTGCAAGTGGACACGTGTCACGCTTGAAAGGTACATCTCACAAGGAATTCACCAACATAAATAGATCTAAACGATTTTATAAAGCAAATCACAATTATTTTACATTTCAAAATATTTTCCCTCAGGTAAAAAGACAAAACAACAACAACAAAACCAACATGTTACTCCTTCCTCTTCTGGGAATGTTTAAAATGCAAAGAATATCATAGTTAAAACCTGGTTTTCATGGCATTTTCTGAGCCTGCAAAGTTCACTATGATCTAGGGAATACATTTTGTTATATCTTATATTCAATTTTTGTTGTCATTCCCAGTATACCTCTATTACACTGATAGAAAAATATGTCCTCTATTTCTCCATTGTAAAACATCGTGCAGCAGATAAAGTGCCTGTTCTATATGTTGAAGTAACTGAGAGTGCTAATAAGAAAGGTTTTTCTCACCATCAGATTAGCTCCAGGTGAAAGGAAGAAACACACACACACAAAGTCAACCAAATTCTTCCTTAAAAAGAATAGGTACTGTTATAAATCACAGGTTAAGCTTTAATTACCTGAATATGGCTTGCACCCCAAGGGAGGGGAACGGGACCACTGTATACCTTATCCCAGTGTGCATTCTGTGGTGTTTGCTTGGACATTTCTCCTAGAGTTTGCATTGCATCTTTGGATCAGAATGGGGTCCCTCTTGTGGCCAGTGCAGCAAGGTGCTGAAGTCTGGAAGTGCCACAGCTGATCTGCAAACTCACAGAAAACTCACTAATAACCCTTTCCTCTACCATCAACAAATTAATTGGAAAGAATACATCCAAAACTCCAGACCAAGTGCACTGTAGCCCAACCAGGAGTAAGGGGATCATAGAATAATAAGATCACAGAATCATAAAGTTGGAGAAGATATCTGTCATCTAGTCCAACTGTCAACCCATGCATACTAACCATGTTCCTCAGCACCACATCCACATATTTCTTAAACACCTTCAGGGAAGGTGACCCCACTACCTCCCTGGGCAACTTGTTCCGATGCCTCACTGTTCTTTCTGAGCAGGAATCTTTCCTAACATCCTGAATGAACCTCTCATCCCCTCACTGTTACTTGGGAGACGAGGCCAAATCCTACCTCACCATGACTTCCTTTCAGGCAGCTGTAGACTGCAATAATATCTCCTCTAAGTCTGCTCTTCTCCAAACACAACAATTCCAGTTCCTTTAGCTGGTCCCCATAAGTCTTGTGCTCCAGACCCAAGACAGCTCACTGCCCTTCTCTTGGCAAGCTCCAGAGCTTCAATGTCTTTCTTGTAGTGAGGGACCAAAACTGAACATAGTACTCAAAATGCAGCCCCACCAGTACCAATTACAGTCTGATACAAGCCAGGATGTCGCTGGCTTTCTTGACCACCTGAGCACACCGATAGCTAGCCAGCTGTAAACTAATACTCCAAATTCTTTTCCTCTGCACAGCTTTCCAACCACTCTGTTCCAAGCCTGTAAAGTCGTATGGGTTTGCTATGGCCACAGTGCAGAACCTGGCACTTGGCCTTGTTGAACTTTCTCCTATTGGCCTTAGCCTAACTTCTTTTTGAAGCTCAAGGAAGGAACAACTTCTTACACCATGTCTGAAGCAAGAGACGCCAGCAGTGCTCTACAACCCTAATTATATCATGTCTGCTGGTCTCATTGTGGGACACGATTACTACAGTACAGAGCAGGTAGCCCTCTGTTGGGTGTCTGTGACACAGAGCACTAAAGTGCCCCCAGGAGCTGACACATCCATCAGTGAGCCTAAGCTGTACATGGGCCAAGAACAGTCAGAAACACAAAAGCAATATCCACACCTGTTCCATCTCCTAGACTCATTTAACCCAGAGCTAGGAACTTTTGTGCTGGATTAATATCCTCCCACCCCCCTCACAAACACACACTCTGCAAGAAATAGGATAGGACTAGACTTTACATATAAGGGGAAAATGGTGAGACAGAAACTTCATCAAAATATACAGGTAGAAGGCAAGCAATGTAGTGCACCACAGTCCATCTAAAATATCAAGAAAAGTGCCTGACAATTTCACTTTTAATTCATTTTAGCAGTGAGAAGGCAGCCTAGGATGAGAGATCAAAGCTTTGTAAAATTAGGTTGTGAGAGTGTTTGGCTTAAGGCATCTGGGTAGCTTTAAATAGTTGTTTAGGACTGAGACTGCCAATGAAAATGTCCTGAGCTGAATTAAGATCAAGACCAAGCTTGATTCCAAGAGCAGCCAAACCCATGCCTCCGGATATCAACATTCCACTACAAAGGGACAAGCAGTGCCAGAGATGCTCTGCGTTGTATTCCTTCTGGCCTGAAAAGGCCGGTGTTTTCAGTATGCAGCTAGATGCTTTAAAAAGTAGAAGAAAATAAAATCCAATAACCCAGTTCCTTGCAGAAAAAACTAGCAATACAATACAGTGACCTCATATGCCCCTGTGATATTTCCTTAAATTATACAAGTTATGTACTGGTAGCACAGAAAATCAAAACAGGAAATAAACATGCAATCTGAATTACAAAAAGAAAGTAAAAATATAAGGCACTGCAACAAACTTAAGGATAAGGAAATGTATCTTAAGGCTAAAGGAAAGAAATATCTTAGGGAAAGATAACTTAGCAGATAACTCATCATCTTCCCTACCTTTTCCTTCCTCTTGTTCCTCATGTATTGCAGACAACTAATCAATTAAATTAAATCCAGTAGGCAGAAAGAGTCTTTAGAAGCATAAATAAGTCATAAATACTATAAAAAAAAACTCACAATGGAAAGTAAAAGCCACTATATTTGCCCTTGATGAGGGCAAGTACTGCAGTACTGCTATACCAAAAGTCCAGTGGCAGTCAGCCCTTAAATGAGGTCTGAGAGAGGTGCAGCCAGGCTCTACCCTTTCCACAGCTGATCTGCCTTCACCTGTGCTCCCCAGGCTGACTGGGTCCTTTCCCCAGCTGCTCAGTGTGGTTCAGGCCATGACTCAACAGTTACCATACATGTATAACATGCAATTTGATAACTGTAACAATAAAGTGCTGTAGAAATTAAGCAATCATGAATGCATAATACATTTTAGAGTACAGAAGCCATATTTTTAATATAGTAAAAAAAAAAAAAAAAAAAAAAAAAAAAAAAAAAAGGGAATTACAAGTACTAGGTAAAAGTTCTGAGAAAGACAGTATACACTGTGTGGAGTGATGGTAAAAATGAGTGCTTTTCTGTTTCTTCTCAAAAGTCACCATATTTGCCTAAACACCAATCTTCGCTTCTATCATTCAAGTAACCATTTTTACCTCAAATGTGTTTCAGACCTCTGAGAGAGACAAATTCAGCAATGTGCCCACAATCAGAGTGCAGGAGGAGTGGGATTTTCCATGGAGGACCAGCACCAAGGTGAATGAATACCCTTCAAAGCATCCTGCAGAGTACATACTAAAGAAAAAACTGATCTGTCAGCATCAGACCCTACACTTTAATGTCTTTGTTAGACAAGCGAATAGATTAAGCTATTTCCTTCACCATAGAAAATACTTATGGCCCATGACATGAATTACTGTATGTTACCATAGATCTTTTTGAACCAGAACAATATTTTGTTGATCTTGGAGGATGCTTAGTTAATGTAGAAAGAACAGTGTTCTTTCTCATCACAAGCCCTGGATTTACACAACCAGATAGGATGACATTTCATAGAATGACATGGAATCAGGTCCCACAGGCAGAAGTGAGGCCATGGAATCTCTGGTACTACCACACCCACGGGGCACTCCAGCAGCATGGCATTTCTCACTTCAGTGATGAACTGTAAATTACACAAGCCAGGAGGTTTGAATAATGAGATAATTAAGACACATGACAGATACAGACAGGAAAAGACCAATACCTTTTTTTTCTTTTGATAACTTGCCCTAGCTTATACGTGTATTGGAAGATCATCTGTGGGTAGGGAAGTTACCCAGATACTAGAAAGGGCCTAATTTCCAGTCCTTTCTTGTTGCCACATGCAAAAGAACTTTGTATTTTTTTTCATGCTGCAGATCCTAATAGAGAAATCCCACTCATTTTCATCAACTAACCTGCCCTGTATTAAACAAATTTGAGTGTTTATTCTACAATTTCTGAAAAAAAACTATTTTCCCTTCAGTTTCTGCGTAGTGTCTTCAATATCAATTTATGCCTCTGTCAACAGTCATTAACTTATTGCATTTATAGTTGGTTTCTGATGTCATTCTGCCCCCTGTATGTTAGCATCTGACTTTCCCATTATTCTATTTATATGAAAGTTGGCTTTTATGCTGCCTGTGTAGCAGTCCATTTAGAGGAACACTAAATCAAGTGAAATATTAAAACATAAAACAAGACTATAAGACATAAAAATAAAAGCCAGTCAGAGTTCTTTCACCAACTACAAGGAAGAGGAGAACAGAGCAGGTATCTGAAAACCAAAAGGTCTCTGTAAGTGTTTTACAGCTACCCAGCTGGTAGGTAGTAGATCAGGTGGCAGAAATTGCCAATTTCCTGTGAAGTTACTTGTGGTTCACTACCTTAAGAGAAGAGAGAGAGAGGGAGAGAGAGCTCGGTCATTAGCATTTGTTTAACCCACCTTACATTAGTACATTTCTACCATTCCCACAAGTCTTTTGTTTTGAGATCTTCACATGGGAGCATCATCAGTTCAAGTGGCTGTGCAACTTATTTCAGGCTTTCTGAGCAATCCATTCAGGGGAAGGAGGGAGATTTTTATCACAGCGACGGTGTGGTGAAAGTACTAGAAAAGATTTCCCTACTCATCAAACGAACCATCAGTCATATTAGACTAAATAACAGGAAATGTTTGAAAGGATTTGTTTGCAGAAGATGGTCAAGATAATTAACATGCATTCAGTGTTAAAACACAGACACACAAAAATCTGTTACCGCTTAATTCCAGCCATTCTAAATAATTTTCAAATACAAAATCTCATACTGGATGTTCAAAATCTTTTGAGGGATCTTTTATAACAAAGGGGAGCTTTTAAAAAGTTTTGAAATCATCTTCCTCACTAAATAAATGCTTCAGAATAAGGAGAAAGAGTAAAGCTGTCCGAACGTGAAGTACATCCTATCAGGTAGAAGGAGCTTGCACAGGCACATATGGATGCTACACTTCTGATCTTCCTTGTATTCCTTCCTTGTCTCCTTCCGTGACAATTTTTGCTGAGAAATTGCAAGTAAGAGTTGCTTTCATTTTGTGGGAAGCTCAGATGAAAGTAGGGTGATGAAATTCACATGATGTAGCAATAACTTCAGCATCTAAGAAGTGTATTAAAAGGGATTCAAGAAACTTGGGTTGGGAAAATGGGACATAAATGTCCCGCAAGAAAATGATATGTCAAAAGATGAAACTGGAAAGCAAATCAGCTCACTAGCACAGCAGTTTGGATGAACTCACTGTTGTAGGATTTCCAACAGAAAAGAAGGTTTTTGAGTGCATGATATTTCTACGTGTTATTTGTTCCCATCATATATAGGTATAGCAATATCTTCTGCAACAGAAAAGGTCCCTAACTGCACTGTGCCAGGACTGCTTGTAAGTGACATTCAGGACAGCAGGAAGGACAGTTCATAGAGTCACCAGAGAGAGCATGCAGGGAAAGAGCAGGGTCTGCTTCTCTCCAGCAGGGCACTCACCTTCTTCATGATGGATTGAGCTGCACAAAGGAGACGATCAGAAGTCTGGTAGTGACAATGAAAAATTCACAAAGGATGAAAGGTAAGGAGATTAATAAGCAATGCAATTTTAGAGGAGTCACAAGGGCATGTGGTGAGACTTCGTTTGCACAATAATTAGCAAGAGGAAGTATAAATATTTCTCATCCTTTTTTTTTTTCCTCTCTCCTCCTCATTACCTTGGCCCTGGCACCACTTTGTGTTTCTCACAACACCCACAGTATCAGCTCAGATTTACTGCACAGATTGTAAAAGGAAGTACTAAAGCAGGAATTAATTATATAAATGACACAACTGTATTTTTCTATGCCATCAAAGCCTCTGAAACTGGGACTAGCTAATACAGGTGTAACACAGTGTTCACTGCGTGTAACTCATCCAACTATACAATAGAAGATATATCCACAGGGAAAATTAGATGTCATAGTGCTCAGTCTTGAAATGAATAACTTCTGTATGTCTTTTTTTAACTTCTGTTTTCTTCCCGAAGTATACCTTGAAATTCCAAATATGTTTCCACAGAAAGACATTTACAAAAGCCAGTACACCTGTAGACACTCTTGTCTCAGAGAGGCATGGAAAAACATGAGGGGTAGTTGTCTGATAACTGAGAGAAGAGAGGTTTCTAAATTTAGGTGAGAATTTGCAACTTTGAAGCCTCACTTAGGTAGCTAGGCTCACCCCTTTCAGAAACAGAGTATATGTTCGTACACAGTTTTACACTACTACATTATTTCAAAACACCTTCTGAAGAGAAGGAAGCAGTATTCTTTATTGAATACCCTACTGGACTGTATTGTGTATATTAGAAATTCCTCCAGAACAACAGACACAAACTTGTCCTTCACACTGTCAGAACTACGTGCTAACCACTCAACTGCAGGCTAATCTGAGAGAAGCATTAAATCCTTCCTATTATATGATTCTACTTATCATTAGAAAATTAATTGCACTGAAACAGAGTAACAAAATGGTACTACAAGTAAAATCAGATCCCAGAGGTGTCCTAGGATTCTGTCTGTACTCAGAAGACTGTATGTATATTTTATCTAAAATATGTCTTGCATGAAACACTAAAGAAGAGCTAAAGGTGGGGGTAGTACTGAAATCACTCTTTTTGCACCCTGGATGAATGCTCACTATTATATACAGAAAGGAGGACAGCACTCCTTCCTGTAAATTCTGGTCCTACAAACATGCAACAGACATTATCTGGGTAAGTTGAATGTATCTGTGGTCAGTTGGAGAAGAAAGCACACAGTAGCTATTTCTATGTATAACATCTATCAAGTTATTCAGTGCATACAAGAACAATGAGTCCCAAGTTTACAGCAGGACGCTGGAAAAATATGGAGAACACACATCCTTTTATAAACATTAGATACAGGTTAAACCATATTATTAAAAACAAACAAACAATTTAAAAAATGGGCATTTAAGATGAATTCTCATAAATACTAAATACCAAGGAGGAATTTTGCTCTTATATCTGTGAATGTGGTGGTTTGAACCACCTCAGCTTTATTTCCCAAAGCAGGGTGAACAGAGAGTCCCAGCAGATGCTGGTCAGCTGAAAAATCAGGGCAGATAGCAGTTCACTGGTCAGTAGTAAACTAAAGGGTTTGCAAAAAAGGCAGTTTGGAGTAGCTTAATAGCTGTTTCATGTATACCAGGGCTAAAATATACCAAGAGTTGAAGCCATGGTTTCCTTTCCCACTGCCATTTTACCCCCTTCTCAACCATGCAGAACTATGCAAAGAAACCCCAACGCAGCAGAACTATTGACAACGTGGAAAACCTGACGCTCTCGCAGGAATAGGATGCAGAAACTGGAGAGGACTATGCACAATCTGCGCAACAAGGGTTCATATGCCTCCTTAGAATAAGCAATTTGAAACTTGAAAAGCAGTCCATGAGGATGCTCTCAAAAAGGAAAAATTCAAGGGCATTACTTTTATAAATCTACTGCAACAGTTTTAACAAATGATACATATAGAAGCACTGAAGCAATTGACGCCAATTCTGCAGTGAACAGACAGCAGAAAAGCAAAATCACACTGGTATAGTCTGAATGGATGAATAAAGCCACATTTCTATGAGAAACTTGTAGGATTCCTCCATGACAAGAAGAAAACTAAAAGGCAAAGGCAAAACAAATTTGAACTGGCTCAATCTTGTTTGGAGAATAAGATCAGGTACAAAAATTATCAATTGTGGGGAAGATTTTGTACAAAAAGGAAAAATGAGGTAAAAAAAATAATAATCTGAGATGATGAAAGTTTAGGATTGTAGATGGGTAAAATATGATTAGTCATTTTTGTCATCTTAAGTTCCACATAAAAACGCGTGGTATTTATTTGATCTCCTCTATTCTATAACAGAGGTAAAAAAGTAAAACAAAACCTAACAAGCAGCTGTAAGGATTAAATGAGAGAAAACAAGATTTTTTATTTTAATTTTTTTATTTTTTTCTTGTAAGCTTATTAGTGCCCTGAGAAAACAAATATACGTTCTTGTGGAAAACACACTGTAAGTTAAAAGACTGTGCTTGTTCAAAACAAATGTATATAACCAGGCATAGGTTTATTTCAAAATAAGTTTCAGAAGTTTTTTTAACCACTGAAGATGTGACAGCCTTTGAAAATGACCCAGCAAAAGATAATGGTACAAAATAAAAGTAAGAGTCCATTTCACTTTATGATGAAGCCCAACAGGTTACAGAAAAGGGTTGAAATCTTGTGACTGTTGAAGCAAAATTACTTTAATTGCCTGGAAATGTTTTTTCTAGCAAGCCTACACCTAGTGTTAAACTAACAGAGGTGTCATTTGCTTCAAAAGCTGCAGCAGGAAGGCAGGGACACGTGCCACCTGTGGAGACATTCCTCTCCTGAGTTTCTCATATGACATCTTTTAGTAACCCCTCTGCCTGTTGTAGAAAGATAGTGCCAAGTTGCTCAGTGCACCAAACCATTCTCTTCTGAAACAGGAAGGGAGTAGGCACATGAGATCTTTCCCCTTCAAGCTTATCTCATTCAGAGTTTGAGAGGAAAAGTAGCAAAGAAAGAAAAGAAAAAAAAAAAAAAAAAAAAAAAAGAGGGAAAGAAGAAGAAAAGAAAATGGTCCTCCATCTTCCTTTCATTTCATGATTTTTTTCTCTGTCTGACTGTAAAGCAACATCAGAAAGACAATCTGTTTTCCCAGTGAAGGATTTCCTTTCTAGTGATGCTTTTCATGTTTAAAATTAGGAAACAGAGTATTTTATATTTCAAGAATTAAAGAAAGCAGAATGACTGAGATTTATGGGCCAGTATTTTGCACTCTTGCAGCTCAGTGGTAGTTGTAAAGAAGCCACACAGACTGTGACAAATGGAAATATCTCTAGGGTGTTCATCTGTCAAACAATTTCATTCGCATCTCATCTGCTTTCTGAATGAGATATGAAAATGAGTCCGCTGCATTACTTCTGCTGTCAAAGGCAAGGATGGATTCAGTCCCCCTTAAAGCGACAGTGAACTTTTTATATTTTTTTGTCTAAAGAATGAATACATAGGGTTTGACTTTATCTGCAGGGAATTAACCTTATCTCATCTGCAAAGAACAAGGAGATATGCCCAAAAGACTTTCAGATTTAGTCCATTGGACCTAAAGCAAAAAGTCATTTAACTTTCAGCTCGTGTCTGCCTTTTTGAAGTTTCCTGGCTCGATTTGCTGTGAAAGGTGTCTGAACGACAGTACTGTCTGGGAAAAGGCAAGGTCCCAGCACTCCCTGACAGTTGTTTTAACCAGGAATTAGAATTCAGCAGTTAGCACAGAGAGGGAGAGGGCAGAGATGCCAATGTGCTTGAGGATTAGGAAGAGCAAGGAAACAGCTGTGAGAAAGATCTGCCTATTTCACTTGGGGGAGTGATCACAAAGCCACCATTATCCAGTCATAAACTGAACTGGTGATCTGGAAAAAAGAAGTATTTCATTACCTTGTTCTCTGCCAACCTTTACTTACTCTTTATTTTCACTTATTCTCTCTAAATATTTAGCTATCAAAGCTACCACGAGTTTACCATCATCTCCAAAAGAATCTCCAATGCTAAGGTGAAGTAATGAAGCAGACAAATTTGCTTATTATTACTGCGCATCTAGTACAGTCTCCCATTTTTATTACCTGGTCTCTGATACATCCTATGTCCATACATTTCCTCTGTCTATACATTATATTTTGTGCATTCACCTGCCTGTTCTCCAAACTGGGATATGCTCAGAGCAAGGATCACAGAACAGTCTGGGTTTGAATGAACCTTAAATATCATCTTGTTCCAAGCTCTTTGCCATGGGCATGGTTGCATGCCATTTCACACATAACGAGTATGCAAGAAGTGGTTCCCTTGGCAGTGAATTCACAGTGATAACTTTGTGATGCTGCCTGTTGTGCAGAAATCCAAAGGTTTCCAGAGGTAACACCAATTCTGGTTCACCTGGACGTTAATAACTCTGTAAAATGGGGTAACAGCCAGAAACAAAAGACTGGAGAGCACTGCTGAAGTCCCTAAGCTTAAAGAGACAGAAAATGATAACCACATAGCTTGCTAGTGATAAACCAGCTTGAGTCAGAATCTGTTCATGAATGAAAAACATTCTCTTAATAACTAATCCTATAACAATCCTTTCTCCTTCTCTCTTGTTGTAGATGTCGAAGAATGATATAAGGAGAAAGCAGAGAGCATGAGCATTTAATATTCATCTGTGAGACTGCTGTCTGGGTAACAGCCTTTTATTTTTGTTTTGTTTTTTTTTAATCCATTTTTCAGTACCATTTAGGGGTACAGACCCACAGTTCAGGACTAGACTCGTCCAGTCACTACTCACTTGTTGCCACAAATACTGTGGTTTTTCATCAACTCAAGTTTCTATATTCTTGCTCAGTGACTAAAAGTGGTTGTGACTACTGTGATTTGTGTAGCACTCAATGCAATGAACATGCTTCCATTATGGCAGTCTGGGTCCTTCACTGTCACAGTCAGAGGAACACCTCCTTTTAAGATCTTAAATCCTTTCAGCAGGGAATGCCTGCTGAGACATTCAGCTCTGTCAAAGTGGGTGCAGATCTGAGCATCCAAAAGACCAAAGAACCTGGCACTGTAGAAGCCTTAGTCCTACACAGAGCATGAGGTTTGAACAGCAGTTTTCTGGGTCATACAGCTGATTTTCAATGTCTATGTCTTTTTCCTAATATGAGTCTATTCTGTTTTCAAAGGTATTTAGGCATTTGTAGCATAGAGCTCATTAGGTTTTGACTAGCACATGCTGGATGAATGGAAATTTATTTGAAGAAAATATTATTAGAGAACACTCATGACTTCATACTCCTCCCTTTTTCCTAGAATTTCAAATGCCCAGGCAAACAGTTTTTACAATACTTCTGAAGGATATATCTCCTCTTTGCAAGCTTTTTTTGCAGTAATTTAATAGTAATATGACACATAATAATTGCAAAAACAAAACTAACGTCATTATCAAAGTTTACATTTAAATGAAAAAGACTTTCCTAGGACTTTCTCCTGCATGACTTGCTGGCAAGGAAGCGTACTGAAATGTCCCAGTAGAAAACAGACATCCTATGGATGGTAACAACTCCCATTATCAGCCTGCTTCTTTAAAAAGAAGGGCATCAACAGCACTCCTCTTGGTACCAGAGGAGTCACATTTAAACCTGTGGCCATCATGACAGCACTTATTTCTTTTTATTTTTGCTCCATAAGTAAAGAAAAAATGATTCAGGTTTCCTGAAACAATTTTATATTTATGTTTATATATTATATATATATATATATTTATATTCTAGTATTTGTGTTCTCTTGGAACTTCTCTGGTCTGCATGCTGGTCCATCATTTAATTACCTGCTGCAGAACTGTGGCAAAGGCATATCTATATTGCTTTGTAGGCCCAGCCTCAAAGATTACGGTGAGGTAAAACCCAAGCAAGGGAAAATTCATGAGTAGTATCTGATTTCAGAGGACTCTGCCTATCCTGAAATCCTGACACTGATATAAGCCTAAAAAAAATGTCCTGAAGTCAGTGAAATTAAATTAGCAGGTGATAGGGATTAAGTGAACTTTTAAAACACACACACACACACACACACACACACACACACACACACCACATCACAGAATCACAGAGGTTCGAAGGGACTTCTGGAGACCCTCTAATCCAACCCCTGCTAAAGCAGTACCCTACAGTAAGTTGCACAAAAAGCATCCAGGTGGGCTTTGATTATCTCCAGAGAAAGAAACTCCACAACCTCTTGGGCAGTCTGTTCCAGTGCTCTATCACTCTGTAAAGAAGTTCTTTCTGGTTTTTGTATGGAACTTACTCTGTATTCCAGTTTTTTTCTCAGTGCCCCTTGTTTGTTTTTTGTGGCACATCACTGAAAAGATTCTGTCCCCATCTACTCATAAACTGTCATCTACTCTATTGTTTCCATCTAAAGAGATTTAATTCCTTGTAAAATACATCCTTAGGACATTTCATTTGAAATGAAATGATATTAGCTATCTTCACAGGTTTCTAAAATCCCAGACAGCTTTATTTTCTTTAGCTAGCTTTTAAAATTGAGAAAGTACTCTACAAATGGGGGGGGAAAAAAAAAACAAAACAAAAAAACCTGGAAACAAAGCTCACAGTCTTATCATCAAAGGGGAAAGTCCACAGTTCCTAAGGTCAAAATCTTTACTACTGCCAGAGGCAGCTCTGCCCAAGAAAGAATCTCTGGTTTATCGAGCACATACATGCAAGGATGTATGTGCTGGATGCTCTTTCACTCTTCAAGAGGAGATTCCAGTCATATGATTTTAATCTTAGAAATGGCAGGGGAAATTTAAGGTAAAAAATTCTAACACTTATAAATGATTTGTAAATATTATTTTATCACTGATTACAATGGCAGGGGAACTGTATGCGTGCCAAGTCCTTTAAAAAGATCATCCTTTTATAAGTGTTCCGATTTGCATATTTATTTACAAAACTGTTTTTGCTTAATGTCAGCACCATAAGTGCTGCAGACATTAATTTAGTATTTCTCTATCTCCTCTGTAAAGATATTTTCCCAACAATGAGGCAACTGGGAGTTCTGCCGCAGCTTTGCTACCCCATGGGCAAAAGGAGAGGCACAAGCTCATTTATGAGGGTTCTCCAGCACACCCAAAAATCTTCAGATTGAGGTTGTTCTTCCTAATAAGAACTTTAAGAAACATTTAATCATGTATTTACATAGTATTTTTACAGACCAGTGACAAGCCTTTGCCTAGAGGAGCCTGTAGTTTCAAAGACACAGCTATTAATTAAACTGAAATGTTGCATTTATGTGCCAGTACAAGTCGTCTCTGCAGTAGATCCTTGCATGTTCCCATTATGGCTGCACAAAAGAAACAAACTCCCGGATGTTCAGAACACTCAAATTAAGAGACAGATTAAAATTTCAACATTATTACAGAAAATGAAGAAGTCACAGACCTTTAGGTCCTTGGGCTCCGAAACATTTAATTCAAAAAGCCAGGAGGATTGTCTTTACAACAAAGTCATATTACTATGTTTATTATATTCTCTGCTTCTACAGTAACTACTTTCCTATAACCATAGATCTCAAACTACTCGTATTACTATGATGATATAATTTGTAATGTTTAGCCATGGGGTAAGCATAATTTCATTTATGACTTGCATACTTATGCAGTAAATTCTTTCTTTGAAAGACTTGAGTTTTTAACCAGTATATCTGCAGTTCATGGAAATCCTGAGAAGATGAGTCAAATTGACTGTCTCAAATAATTAAACCCCTTATTTAAAATTCATTCTGTAAGTGGAAATAACAATACCTAATTATTATATAATAACTACACTGGTTTTAGGTATAAAAAACTACAGATTTTGTACAGTAAGCATACGTCTTGCAAGAATCCTACTTGCTGAGGAATCCTTACCCTGCTTATTATGCTTACATCATTTAAGATTTTATTTAAAAACATTTATTATTTAATTAACATTTGTTTGTTTGAAGACAAGAATGCTACAGCCATGAACTACCTGTAATTAGTCGGGTAACATCGACCTGTTCAAATACATGGATGAAAATTACAGAATAACTCAGTCCCTTAAGAGCTATTTGTTATTATAATCACTGTTGACAGTGAACCCCATAGAAAACATTATCATCTCTGTTCCCAGTCTTCAGAAACAGTCAAACACCAAGGGAGATAATTTGCCTGATGCCAAAATGCCAAATTCACCTCCCTGGTGGCTCCATCCTCCACATTTAGCTTCAGATACCAAAAATTCACCCTTTCCTCATATTGCTATAGAGTGTAAGATACAACAAATATTTCTAAGAATAAATAAACGTGAAAAACATAGGCCAATTTCAATCTAGTGTGAAAGTACATATTGGATTTGAAGTGATGAGCCTATAACTCATTTATCCAATGATCACATGCATGAAAGTCTCCACTGTTCTCCTCTTTTACCAATCCTCACCTAACACTGCACTTACGGAACACCCTAGATGCTTTTTTAGATAAGAAATTGCAACACAGGTCAATTCAAAGCTAAACAAAACTAAAAAGCTGATGCATTTTTCTATTTAAAGCCCAAATGATTTGTTGACTTCTTTTTACGCGACGCATTAAACACAACATTGTACTCCACTAGATGAACATATCTAATTCAGAACAGTGACAAAAGTATTTAAAAGACTCACTTGACTGTAACTAATATTTGGCAAGGCACTCCAGATGACTTAGAAAGCCAATGCTGTCACTAGGACCGTGACTTGATTTTTTTAAATGTTATTAATATTAATGAAGAACAGTGGTATGGAGCTTTGCTCAAGGGACAGTTCAACAAATAGGAAGTTTCTTTCAAAGAAATAACAGATTCAGGTTCTCATGTCAACATGGATGAGGCTTAGCTCTTACAGTTAAGGTCAAATGAACGTGTAGCTTCAATCAAGTATGTGATTTCTAAAGATAAATGCATGCATCCAGAAAGGAAATCCAGCCACTAAGCTGATAGCGGTATTTTGGTTGGAACCAGAACTTGCCAAAGATCGCTCCTATCTTATGTATCATTTAATTTTACTTTAAATAAATATATTTTGTATATGTCTATTAATATAACAATATTTAGTTCCATGAAGACTACTTAGGCCAACGCACTATTCCAGCACTGAAGATTACACGATGACAGCATCACTATATCAAGAGGGTACAATCTAAATTGAAATAGCTACACTAAGCAGAGAAAAAATAGGACATACAAATACACAACTGAGAATGGAGGCAGAGGAATATATCAGCAATGTTCAAAGTCTACATTATAAACAAAGAATATTATTTCTACTCTTGAATTACCACCTGCAAGGAGTGAGGGGAAAAAAACTGTAGACCATTAGTCAGAAGGAAAAGAGCGTAATTATCAGACAGGCATAAAATCACGCAGTCCCCTGGTTGTGTAACAAGTCTATTTTAACTGGTCACAGGAAATTCAGAGTTGGATTTTTTTTTTTTTCCACTTTCTCTTTAGCTGAGGGTGAATCAATTTCCATACTGATGCAGCTGGTTTGGGACACTTAAAATTTTGTGTATGGGTCACAAATTTCCTTTCAGCTCAGACTCTGAACAAGACTTCTGAAGAAATGTATTTGTGGAGGGGAAATCATGTTCTGAAGAGATAGACCTTTGAGCAGATAACCCCGTCACCTCAATCAATGACGATCACTTCTACTGGAAATGTAATTGAAAAATATCTCATTTGACCACTAATACATTTCCACTTCCAAATCAAATTGTAGCTACCACAGTACTGCAGCACACAGCTTCTAGGCAAATAACACATAGGTGATAATAAAGAGTAATCCATTGCTTGTTTCCATCATGTCTCCACTTGCAAATATTAAATTCAATATTGGAAATACTGATTCATTCCAATACAGCTACTTAAGCTTTTACAGTATAAGTTAAATCTGCTTTTATTAGCTACATACAGAATAGCTACTTTGAATTTTCAGTTTCATGAAGGAGCCTACTAATTTAGTGGAGCACACAGTAAGTTTCAGTTGGTTTTAATCCAACTTATAACAACACCTAAAAGAAATTTTACTTGACTGTAGAAGTGCCATTTCAGGAACAGAGATTCAGCTGTTCTTACCCCCTTGATCACCAAAATCATAACTTCTCCAAGCTTTCCACACAGGGGAGGGGAGGTTCACAGCTGCAGATTTCAAATGGACTAAAGTACCTCACTTACAGGGCAGTGCAGGAGAACAGGAGGACTAAGGCAGAATATTACTCCATGCAGAGGCCATTCTGGACCTCACTCAAATCTGCTACTTTAACAGAGATTGAGTCTTCTGCTGGACACCTACTGTTATTCATAGCAGTACTCTGGTTCCAGTTTTCACAGCTCCTGGACAAAACCTCAGTAGCTTGGCTGTAGGACCAGCTCACAACCAGCATCCAACTGCCCAAATCAGTAAAAGCCTTTCCACATTCACCTGGAAAAGCACGGGTGCTGTTCATTACAGTATCCCTGGATGTTACAAACATACAAAAGTAGCTACATAAAATATGAAAGCTTATTAGCATTAAGGTGCCATGCAAAAAAAGAGTTGAGTTGAATCAACTTTCGATCTGCAATATGCCAGTAATGCTTCATGAGAAATTTTTCTGTTATACTTTGGTCTTACAGTACATTCTGCTATCAGGAAGGTTGCTTTTTTTTTGTTTTTTTGTTTTTTTAATCATCATTATTATTATTCCTTGGGCCACCTGTGCATGTGCAACAAAGACACAAGGAACAAAAGAAAAATAAAACCACAGTTATGGGGTCTGTAAATATACCTATGATGGAGGTGCCAGAAATATTGTATGTGAAGTACAACACATTAATCTGTTTTGTGCTGCAGGTTGAAATCTTTCTTCAGAGAAATCAATTGCAACTAAAAGCTAACATTTATGACATAAAAGAAGTGTGGTGTCTTCATTATCTAAAAGAGCTATTTCTTAAACAGCTGTAGTACACATCTCTTCCATACTGCCTGCTCATACCTTCCAACAAGTTAAGCGCACAAGGGAGTGTTAGTGGAGATGAAACACAGGTACAGAATCTCAACAGGTGTAAATTTACACCACTCCTTTCATACTAAAAAATAAATAAAATAGAGCTCATTTTGATGAAAAGTGCTAATGAAATATAGAAAACGCTGAATTCTTCAGGTTTTGGAGTGTGCTTTTTAAAACCTCAGTCATTGTTCTGCTGATTGCTGCTCTGCCTGAATAGGTTTTCTCTTTGGCCTCAGATACAGAGCCAAAGGAAGAAATGAGACTGATTGCCTTCCCATCTGAGAGTTACGAAAAAGGTGTTGAAACAGGCAACTTCATAAATAAGGAAATGAGCTGCAGCTTCTCTCTGCCTTCATTAGAAGAAAGATTCAGATGAATTCAGATCTGACAGGGAATGTAAGGCTACTGCACCTCAGATGGGGTCCATATAAAAACTGACAGCATGAAAGTGCTTTTCACATTGGAAAAGAACAGAAGAAACAAAGAACACTGACTCTTCCTCAGGAGATTATTTTATTAACACATTGTAATAAAAGAGGAAAAAAAGGGTGGACAGTGAAATTAATGCCATGAGACTTTCTTCTGGGTTATGCTGAGTGCCTGTGTAACAATTCACAGCATGCATCATCATCAACCATGTAGCACTCCCTCACTATTTCCTTGTCCTATGGCATCCTCTAAACATTGAAGAAAACTCATTTGTACTGGGAACGTCTAGTCTAAAGGAAAAGTCTGAGTCTTAATTAAAGCCCAAATTCTGTGTGAAAGAAATTGAGACCCATCCCAAGTATATCTTATCTACTGAAAGATATGACTCCATTTCTTGAAATACAATGGCATTCAGGGTTTGTGTTCACAGAAAACCACTGAAAACTTGTTTTAAACCTGATACCTTGCTATTTTCTCAATTTTTCACATGCTTCTTCAATTGTGAAAATAGAGCACTTATTTTTCATACTTTCCCTGTCATTTCTGATTCTGTAGATACATATCTCAGTCATTTATTTTGCGACTTAGAGCATCCTTTCACAACCTGAATAACACTACACAGTATACAATATGTGGGAATGCCACAAACCCATAGCACAGAATAACAATGTATTCTGTTTGGTTCTGTTTCCTTTCCAATTACTCCCATCTTCCTAAATGCTTTTTCCCCTTGTCTTGTTCATTATGATATTTTGTATAAATATATGAAAAAGTTGATATTTCTTAATTTTACTTATACAGATTTATCTTCATCCTCAATCTATATTCAATCTATGTACACATTTTCATTTTCAAATATTAACACTTAAACTCAGCCTGATGATTTTCCACTCACTTATTCATATAAGTCTATTCTTATTGCAGCTCTTCTCATCCATTTTTTTTTTATTTAAAAATCTGATGAAATCTTTTACATCAGCTGATGCTATGATATCACTCTCCAGTTTCATGGAGACAGCTCATGGATTTGTTGAGCAGCTCTGGTCCCAGCATATATATATATATATGTATGTATGTATGTATATGTATATATATATATATGGATATATACCCACAGAAAGCACTGGAAGCTTCTCTCTATTGAAAAACTTTGAGCATCGTTTAGTTCACAAAACCAATACTCGACCAGATTGCCCACATCTTCAACTCATTCCAAGTGCTCAAATATACAGTGGTAAGACATGGCCTCCATATACAAAATATATAGCAACTTTTTTTTCCAATATATCACACTCATCTATATAAGCGTTGCTAGAATAGCAGATGTGACCTGTACATAAGGCAAATAAACATCTATCTACATCAGCACCACGGCACTTTTTTAAAAAGGATATAATCTTTTGTACTTGTTCTGTGCTCAGATAAAGGAACAAATTTAAATGATGAATTATATATGTCCACTAATAGCTCAGTTATCATGGCCCTGAATAGGGTATAAATGAAAAGGAAGGTCTGAACAGCAAAGAATCTTAAGCAGATATATCCATAGTTCTTTCTTTGTGATAATTTTACATTGACCTTAGCCTTCATTTACTGCCACTAAATTATCTTGGAGTAAAGCACTTTTTATCTCCAATGAGAGAACTACAACCCTGAGCTTAATGGGCTTCGTGTCTGTCCAATACCAAACATATTTATGCTTTTTACTCTTCCATAGCAGCAATAGTATGCACTTCTCTGTGATTTTGGGCTCTGTATTTGGCTCTATTTATTACCTGAACTTTCTTTTTAAAACAAGGTGGGAAGTTCGTTTGATAATCAAAGTCAATAGCACTTGCTTGCTCATACTGGCAAGAAAAGAGAATTGGAAAATCTGAAAAGACTCAAAATGAAAATAGAAAACTTAGTGGGGGTCAACTTCTCACAGCACTTTGCTTCAGATGTCATTACTGAGCTCCAGTAAATTAAATTTCTCATTAAATCTAAGTTTTTCATATATTTCACATGTATATATTGTGAGTAGAACACTGTTTCCCACAGAATGTGAATGAGATTCAGTATCCTATTTCCCTTCACACTTTTATCATATCAATTTTCTGTGAATGGAAAGAGATAAATTATCTAAGGCCTTGATGTGGTGGTTACACCCTGATATTAACCTAACTCTACCGCTTTGCTCTCTCCCCCTCTTCAAAAGACAACGGGAGAAGAAAATACAATAAAGAGCTCAAGAACTTAGCTGAGGGCAGGGAGATCACTCACTAATTACTGTTCTTCCTTAACAGATCCTGTGTGCATGGATGCAGATCTTCCCAAATTACTCCAGCATGAGTCTGTACCACAGGGGCTACTCTTCTAGAGCAGCCTGCCCTGTCAGGGGCTCTCCATGGGCTACAGCCTCCTTCCAGCCCCATCCACTGTTGTACTGCGGGTTCCTCCATGGACTGCACATGGAAATCTGCTCTATACAGGGCCTATGGAACAGAGGCAGTGCTGTTTCTCTTACATTTCTTACTCCTCTCTCTTAAGCCATGCTATGTAAGTCCAATACAATTCATGTATCTCCTTTATTGAGGTGACATTCAATGAAAGTATCCTAATCTATACCTTTTGCCTAAAGACTCAGAAACCTCTTCAGTTTTATGAAAAATGGTTTGCCAACATATTCTATTTATTGTATAGTTGTTTCTATTACATAATTTTGCAATAGTTCTAATATAATAGTACCTAGGCTGTTCCATAAAATAATACCTCCTATTCATTTTCATGGAAACTACAACTGCTACAGGAGCACAATAACACTATTTAATACAGCAAATTCTCAGCTAAAAACCTGTATTTCAAATTAGCCATTACCTTTAGCTATACATTTTCACCAGCTACAAACAACTCTGCATGCTGAGCTCATTAACAATCTGCATGGCCATCTCAAACATGTCTTCTCTTTCAAATTGCTGCACCACTACTGAAAAGGATCACTCACTACCTTACTATGCTTGTACCCACTGTTTGGTCTCCATAAACCTTCAGCATGCATCAATGAATATCAATGAATGCAATTATTTCAGCACGGAGAAATGCAATTCCATACCCCTTGATTCAGGTGGGGATGGTAAGGACTGTGAGGCAACCTTGCATCTAAGTGATTTCCAGAGTTTTCCTGCTGACAGAAGGAAACAGGAACTTAACATCTGTGTTTTTGTAGCTCTAATGATATAGAGTTCCATACTCAGTTTTCTTTTGATAGCTAGAGCTCTGGTTTAATAGAAATAAAAAAAGTCTTCAGAGATGTACTATTGTTTATACAGAACATCTCTTAACCAGCTCATTCATTTGTGCCTATTTGCAGGCAGACTCTTCAAAGACCAGGTCAGATACTAATCAATTACACTTTGGGTGTTACCCCAGACGTTTCTCATCTCTCCCCCTCCTCCCCACTGAAGAGGTAGATCCTGATCTTATTACTTCATGTTGCTTCCTCCGCTACATAATCTCCACACAAAATTTCTCTTCAATTTGAGTGCAATTGGTGGCTCTGACCAATTCCCACTTGCTCCAGCTCTCCTAGACACTACAACTTGCCCTACATGGCTTAATTCTGCTGCACAGATTTCAACTAATTCAAGCCAAGCAGCAGATGATTTACAGCACTGGCTCCTGCCTGACAAGGTCTGTGCAGCTGGGGCAGTGGCAGAGTACCACAATCCAATGTGGCAGAGGGACTCGCTTCCTGTCAACCCAGGTTCATTTTTGAATCATTCAGTCCTCTCCAGAAGTTGTCATCACAGGATCAGAGGAGTTCTGGACCAGCTGTGGAAAGCTTAAACCAGCCATCACTGAAAGAGGAACTTACTTGCTTCTGACTGTCACCATTTCTCCAAGCCCAGTAGAAGCAAGTACTATTTCTTTAACAGACTGTCAAAATCCCCCTAGTAGTAGTTCCGCCCTCTAATACTTATTTCTAGTAAAATGACTCTTTGCCTTAAAACCACTTATCTTTGTTGTTTTCAGAAAGAAACAACTTGCTGTGAACCCTTAGCATTTTCTTTAAAAATTACTTAGCAATAAAGTAATGAATATTAAATACTCCTGTAGGATTTATCTTTGAAAGCTTTACTAAATGTTTATGTGAAACAGCCTAATTGTTTATATTGTTTTTTAATTGGTATTTGAATAGAAAATGCTTATCAAGGATTACTAGCAGCTTTAATCCTCCATTTTTGATTGGTGACAAAGTAGTCGTGAAAGAGCTTAAGTGTTCTGGTTTAAGCTGGCAGGTGGCTCAGCACCACACTGTAGTTTAGTCTCACTCACCTTCACAATAGATAAACAGGAGAAAAAAAAAAAGAAGTAGTAGAATTCATGGGTTGAGATGAAACTATTTACTAAAATAGACAGAAAAGGATAATTATGACAAATATGTATATGTATATAATGAGTGATACATGAGCAATTACTCAGCAGTCACTGACAAATGCCCAGCTAGCCCCTGAACAGCTAAAGAGAGCTATGAACTCCCAACCCCTTCAAAATTCCTTCTGTATGATATCGAAGTATTGAATACCCCTTTGCCCAGTCCAAGTCAGTTATCCTAATACTTTTCTAGCAACTTGGGCCACTTGCTAAGACTAGCCTGGGCTCTGCATCACATTGCTTTGCAGCAACTGGAAACATCAGGACGTTACCAGCATTGTTTCTCTTAGAACAAAAGCATAACATCATGCCACACACTCTAAAGAAAAAAATTCCATCCCAGCTGAAACTAAGATATCAAGGAAATAATTCCTGTACCTGTAACAAAGCCACCATATTCAGCTTCATTTTCATCCAGTCCCTTTCCTAACTTGTACAAATATGCATTGTTATTGTAGCTCGCCCTTCTTATTTATCAGTATAAAAATACAGAGTGCCAGTGCACACTTGTGTACCAAGAAGATGCTGAATAAAGGCAATGCAGAACCCTTCATCCCAGTTGAAAGTAATTGCAGAACAAAAGAGATGTGAGAATTTAATTTACGACATCAGGATTTAACATGCTTTTCCCTACTGAAACACACTGTATTCTCTGGAAGTTCTACTAGTACTGACCACTTTATTTCTCATGTCTGTCAGGTTACAAACTTCTTATTTTTATACTTGCTTTTCCACAACAGCATATCAAAACCACCTCATGTTTGGCTCAAGGTCAGCAATAGTATGATCAGACCTCTTTCCACAAAGCTACTCCCTTGGCCAGTGTATCTTTTCACTCCATCTGGTTTCAAGAAATCTTCTGAGATTTAACATTTTGTTAAAGCCCAATCATCCTACCTGCACACATAAGCCCATTGCTTATCATCAGGTAAATGGATTTTACAGGACATTCAGTCTAGTGTTTTTCTCAACTCCTTCGCAGCAGGAAAGTTTACTAGTTCTACATATTTTGAAAAGAGGTCACAGTTCTTGGTGTGCCTCCAGCACTCTTCAGCCTTGGTTCCTTTCTTTAAAATCACTAATCATCCTATGTATTTGTCAGTGTAGTGTCAAACCCTTCAGCTTTCCCCATCACCCAGGTTTCCTAATAATCATCACAATACCCCATGGAGAGGAACAGAGAGAAGTTCACTGGCTGCCACCTCTCTCCAGTGCTGGCAACTCTGTGAGGGAGTTTGCTAACTACATCCAGCTGCACACATCTGTCCTCAACTTCCTACCCTTGACAGTGCCCTGTCACATCCCTCTATGTATGTTGCCTGATCTGCTGACAGAGCCATGACACAGAGTGCCTGACAAAGTCTTACTGACTCCTTGCCTACAGAGGTATTAGCTCTGGCTGGTGGACAATGAGCTGCCAGGTGCTGTCATTAGCAGTACAAAACCCCTCCAGGCTCCCAGACCTTCCTGCTCCTCACATGGCCTCCAGTAGCTTCACTTCATCAGCTTAGCAAAAATTGTCTGCGAAGGACTGGACTGAAAATTAACTAAGAGTATTTTAACAAGGCAATCAAGATAAAGAGCTACTGGTTTGCAAATAATAAACCCCCATGCTGCTGCTTGGCCCCATCTCACTATCTTCCTCACAGCTCAGCAGGAATGCTATTGAAACTCCACATAGAAGGCAATGCAGTCAGCTCATTTTGTGAGTGAGCGCATACCAAATCTGTGCCCTACAACATGCATATTTTATAGTATTAAAGTTAACAAAAGCCATTCACTTGTTCACACAAGTCTGACAATCAAGTTTCCTTAGTACTAAGTCAAGAATAAAAAAATAGTTTAAATATTAATTTCTACGGGAATATGGGGATGGCATATAGTGTTCAGCTCTGAAGAACAGAAAACTGTCTACACACTGAAAATCTATCACACCAGGAAAAGCAGTTTCTCCAAAATTGCACTTATTTGACATGCCTCAACATTCCCAAAACAGATAGAAACTAACCCCCCCTCAAGCAAGCAATACAGTTAAAAGCCAATTATCCTTTCTCATCATAACATCTTAGGTCCCCCATCCTTATGGAATTTAATCCAACTCACACCATGCAAGACAACAAACAAATACCTTAAGACTGAGATACAGACTTCAGTTTAACCAACAAGTAACACCAGGCTTCAAGCATGAGAACGGAGAGATCATTCTTTAAATAACATAGTTAACACCAGTCACAGTAAGGCTGAATACACACAAAATACAAAGTTGGTACCTTTATACACCACACACCTGTAAAGTATTCCCACATGAAAAAGTCTGTTCCTTCTGTTTCCTCATGAACTCAAACTCATCTCTTGGTTCATTTGCAAGTTCCTATCTGCAGTTCACAGTCTATTTTTCCTTGGCAATTTCTTGTTAATCACTCAGGCAACAGAGCTAACATATAACTAGGTAAAATACATAACAAAAAGGAGTCCAAAAAATATTAATCCACATGCTATCATAAGTAAATATGTACAAGTAGATTATCTGTCCACGTATCGAAATAGTACCAATGGCAGATTGGGAACTAACTAAGAATAAAAATCTACCTGCTGTGAATGGATAGTTCAACAAGTTGTGCTCCACAGGGCAACAACAAATAAATGTACTAAATGACGAAACCCTACTCCTACTTTAATGCTGCTAGTCATTTATCTCAATTTCTTATGGTCATCAGTTCCAAAGATTGTGAACATTCTTTTCCATATTGAAGCCAGTTGCTGTGTTTGTGACCCAAAATATTTATGCTTATAGGAAAGCACTTCATACATATTAAGGATTACATTGCAAGTCTGAAGGGGTGGAGGTGCTGTTATAACAAATAGAAGTCTAACTTTGCTCATCAGCAAGATACCCTTAGGATTACATTTCAGGGTCTTAGTGTGAAGATTGTAAGAGACTGGGAAGCAGGATTATCATGTTCTGCTCTTGACTATGGGGTAATTTACACCACAACATCATGTGATTTCAAAAACCTTTGCAACCCTTATCTCTGGGAAATAGAATGAGACAAAAAGCCTTCAGAGGAAAAGATTCTGCTGAACATTTAGACAACAGCAAGTGCAGCTAATCCAAAAGGTTCTGATCTACACAAAGATTCATTAGTAAGAGAAAGATCTCAGCCTGAAGAAATAAGGTATTACCAGGTAGGGGGTAAAAAGAAAACAACATTTAATATTCAAACCATGCACTTCACTGCTTTCTGTTCTGGACTCTAACTTCAGCCTGGAGCTACCAGAGACTGCTCCAGTCTTACTAAAAAAAAGCCATTGTCCCTTGAGTCAACACTGCAAGTTTTTCCAGCACTACACAGGCAATCCCAGCTTCCACTAGAAAATACAACCATGGAAATGGTCACAACAATCCCAGGAAACCCTACAGGCTTGGGGAGGTGTGGCTGGAAAGCTGCCTGATGGAAAGGGACCTTGGTGTGCTGATGGATTGTTGGCTGAATACGAGCCAGCAGTGTGCCCAGGTGGCCAAGAGGGCCAATGGCATCCTGGCCTGTATCAAGAATGGTGTGGTGAGCAGGACTAGGGAAGTCATCCTGCCCCTGTACTTGGCATTGGTGAGGCCTCACCTCGAGTACTGTGTTCAGTTTTGGGCACCTCAGTACAAAAAAGACATGGAGGTACTGGAGCAGGTCCAGAGAAGGGCAACAAGGCTTGTGAAGGGCTTGGAAAATCAACCCTTATGAGGAGAGGCTAAGGAAGCTGGTGCTGTTTAATCTGGGGAAAAGGAGGCTGAGGGGAGACCTTATTGCTCTCTTCCAGTATCTGAAAGGTGCTTACAGTGAGAGCAGGGCAAGTCTCTTCTCAC
Organism: Excalfactoria chinensis; assembly: GCF_039878825.1. Taxonomy (NCBI): domain Eukaryota; kingdom Metazoa; phylum Chordata; class Aves; order Galliformes; family Phasianidae; genus Excalfactoria; species Excalfactoria chinensis. The sequence continues at coordinate 78,594,016 of NC_092827.1, forward strand.
TGGTGACAAGTGACAGGATGAGAGGAAATGGCCTCAAGTTGCGCCAGGGTAGGTTTAGGCAATAGGAAACATGTTTTTTAGAGGACAAAAAAAAGCGACAAAAGCAAATTCCTGTCAATACTTCAGTATCAGAGCAGAAAAAGCAATGCTTTATTATTGCCAGGGCACAGCAGAGACAGCTCACCACTTCCTCTCATCTTCGGCATGCTGGGATTTAAGAAAAAAATCTAGCAAGGAATAAAAGTGCTTTTCAGTAGTAACATGTTCAGGCTTCTATCTCTGACATCTTGCATTTCTCTCTGGTTTTTGCTCCTTCCCTTACCATATTCAATTTTCAGTGTTTATCAAATCAGTTGGGAGTTTCTTCTAGATTTTTTTTTTCCATGAAGAAAGCAAAACATGCTCAGATCTAAACACTACCTGTTCTTGAAGATTTCACTTACTTTGTAACACAAAGGTTCAGGAACAGAACATTCCTTCACAGGAGCAAGGACACAGACGCTGATAATTTATTTTTCAACAGACCTTAATCTCTAACTCTGTTTACAAATCAAGAGGACTGGCAAAAAACAGGAAATATAGGCAGTGCAAGGGGCTAAGTTCACACAATAAAAGCAAATGGATGCTTCCTCTAGTGCAACAAATTCTATTCCATGTAGAATCTAAAGAGCTAGAGGTGGCTTTATGTTACCTTTTCTATTCCACAGCCTTTGGCTAGAACAGGAATGGACAGTTTTCTAAAGTAGATTAAAGGAGCCACATACAACCCTCTGCTAAATTTTTCTCAGGCTCAGCAGTCACGGAAGTAATTGCTGACCACATTCCAAATACAAGTCAAAAGACTTCTGATCTGGATCCAAGTTTCCCTGAAGCATAAGGTACTTAGACTGTGTTTTCTGGGTCACATCCAATTTTGAACTCTTTTGTTTATCTTGTGTAGGCTATTAAGCCTCTCTTAGATACAGAATTTATAACAGCACGGCCTTCCCTAGAGTACTGTGTGTTGCCCGTGTCATCCAAACAAGACATCCCCTAACTAGAAGGGTCTCAGTGGCGCTGAGTAAGCTATTTCTCAGGGAATTAAAAAAAAGCTATAACCCAATAAACATGGAAAAGAACTGGGCAAATATCTGGTCCACTCCCATTTCACAGGAGAAAAAGAACAGCAAGAGATGGAAGAGGAGAAAGGAGAATATTTTCAGCAGCATGAAATCAGGCTGAGGAACTCAACACCAAGGTTCTACCCGGATTCAAAAGGAAAAAAACTATGCATAGAAGACGTACTCTAAATTTTAACAGCTGTTTACTAAAGGAACCGTGTAGTTGCCTTTCCTTGTGTTCTTACGCAGAGTATTAGATCTGTTGCTTTCAGCCTTCAGTTGACTTATGAAAGGTGAGGAGAGTATAGGAAATACAAGATTATCTCCCATCTCCATAGTTTCTGGTGGCTCTTAGAAAATTCACAGTGCCAGGGAATGTCTACTGAAGCACCTGAACACACACAACGTAGCATTTCAGAAGGAACACAGTTAAGTGTTGCAGTACAAGAGCAATATTTAAAGGTCTGTCCTCACTTGCTTATACCTCAACATTACTTTCCTTTATTTTGGTATATGCCCACGGGGAACAGTTTACACAGATATAGAAACCACTTGGCACTAAAATGTGCCCAGCAAGCCCGGTGCACAGCTGCCAGCAACTGAGCAGACAGTCTACTGGCAGTAATTAGTGACTACAAGTGAAATAGCAGCAGGGCCTTTCTAGCCAGTGCTCACTGGCCAAAGGCACACTGGTTGCCAAATCCCACTGAAAGGGAAAGCTGTCTACAACCACAGACACCCTCTGAGGGTCACGCAGGGCCAGACCCCAGCTTGTAGCCACAGCCTTCTCTGAACTGCTGTGAGACACACACAGCTTGTAATTCCTTTATATTTTAGTTGCAGTACAATCCTCAAAGCCAACGGAGTCCTGAGTTTTACCGCCTGCAACAGTTCTAGGGATGTTTGCTGAACAATTACTAAGAAAAGAAAAACAACAAACGAACAGCATCTCTCTGAAGTATACATGCAGAAATTTTGTATGTTTTTTTTTACAGTCAACATCTCTGCTTCCTCTGCACAGCTGGTAACTGTCCACCTGTCCCCTTCATCCCTCTTAGCTGTCTACACAAACAAATGGCAGTACAGCAAGAGAGATCAAGCAGCAGCATATGGGCAAAGAGGAAAAAAAATAGCTGTCAGTCTCTCATGTGTAGAAAAGAGCAGCTCAGCAACAGTCAGTTCCAGAGCTAAGGACAAAACTTCCAGTAGGAGACAGTCAGGCTCAGATGCTGAATGAGATGTGCTGAATTCAACAATATTCCCCATTGCCCACCTTGACCCAATATCCTCTCTAGAAATAAGAATTGGATTTAGTTAGCAGTGACAGATGCTCATCAAAGCTCACATCCTTACAGAAGCAGCTGCCTGAGACTAAGCATAATGCGCACGTATCAGGGAAAGCCCAGTTATTCAGTGTACCCTCTCCGCTAGAGTCCTTTATGCACAATATTCAGCATTTCTTACCACAATTCTTTACAGTGTATAGATGTTCTCCTGTTCCAACATACTAAATACCCAGTCACAGTCCCAGAGCTCTGAAGAAGTACTTTGGAGGCTGAGAATACTTCAAGCCCCACCTCTGAGACCTCAATATTGCCCAGCATAACACAAGCTAACCCTCACTGTCAAGAAGTAGGCATCTTTAAACTGAAAGTTGCAGCTGTACTATGATGTTCCTATTATCTGTCACTTTCAGGTTAGCAGAAGAGTGCATCTAAGCTTCATATTTACCTGACCTATTCAGACACAAACTTACAAAAGTATGAAAGACTCTGGCTTCACAGCTACCTCTGAGCTGCTCCAGCAGAACGTAACCCACCAGCCTCAAGTCATTTCAATTCACCTCTGTGTTCTGCAAATCCAGTAACAGCTGTGGGATTGCTTTACATTTACTGCAGTGTTACTGAGATCCTCACCAGGTCAAGGCATTTAAGACTTAAGTTATGAGAGCATTTCTTATAATTAATTTCCCAGCAGAATATTTGTATTTTAGTTATTTGAAAGATGTTTCTATACACTACCAAGTTTCCAAAGAATTACTGAAATGCTTCTTTTCAAAATATATTCCTACAAAAAAAAAAAAATCTAATTCTATTAGAAGCACATAACCATGTTTCTCTCAACCAGAATAACTCCTCTTAAGTTTTAGTCTTCTTTATATGTTAATACATTAAGTATTCCAGATAAGAGATGGTAATATATTGCAGATACCAGCAATAGAAACTTGCATAGCAACAGTAGCACAAATTTCTCCCACATAATGGTCCTGATTTTTTCCTTAAAAATAACCTGGAAAAAAGAGAGAAAGAGAAAAAGAAAGACCAGATTCACTTTCTGAGTGGCCTCACCAGGTTAGAGGTGGTGCCCTTAAGCTGAATCTGTCAGAATTCACTTGAAGATGAATTGCCTCTGGAAATCTGTCTACTCAGTGCTTCATCAAAATAGTGCCTGCGTGAAAACTTTGCAAAGAACAAATACATGGTGATATTTACGGGTGTCCAAGACACTGTCATTTGACTCATTTCAGTTAAATGCCACTTGTCATAAGACCTTTTTGTTGCACTAATGTGATTATTTCCATTCCCTGGATTATTCCAATACATTTTCCTAAATCACTTCTGACACCATATAGAGAAGATACTAACAAGCTTATGATCAAACCAGCATCTTCAGTTCACTTTCACCATCAAGCACTGATTTAAAGAACTAAATAAAGACCAAACTCAGTAGCAAAGAACTGTAAAGATGGGTGCCAGAAATAAAGCATCCTGTAGATAGCTCTTCAGTTTCCCTATTATGATACACTGCTGAGCATTCAGAGAGCTAGCTATGAGCCTTCCCAGAAATAATTACTGTACTGCTATACCTTGAGATAAGTGAAAAGCATTAGCAAAGACATTCCCAAGAATATTTGTTAGAAATAACAATTGCAGAACTGCCAGCATAGAGAATCCTTTTTCAATCACATCTGCCAAATGCTTTGGTTTTTAAGCATCAGAGGCATCAGGTGAACACTGATACACAGAAAAGACTGTCAACCCTTCATCAGTTTCCAGAAGCAAAGGGACTGCCTATTACTGCCATCTGCAGTGTTTGCTGCAGGCTCATTGGCAAACTGGACAGATGAAAATGAGGGCAAGGAAACACTTGGAAAGTGGTGGATGCTCCATTGGATGTGTATGCCAGTGCGCAGATGGTCCATATTTATTCAAACAGAGATAGGATCAAGGAGTTACAAGCCTTTAAAGGCCTGTAATGATGTTTGTTCCTCCAATAACATGGTTCCACTGCAGATGGTGGAAAGGTTCCTGATCTTTCTTCATTCTTCACTACTTACAATGTTTCTCACCCTTCTTCCTTCTGCAGGGAAGAACTTTGCTTCAGCCAAATATTTTCCCCTTCTGCCTACTGTATCTTCAGTACTGTACTCTGCAGATGAGCTCTTCCTTTACATTAGTCATCCCTTATGAGACAGATATTCCTTCTATAAATTCACACCCTCCTCAGCTTTTCTTGAATCCCAGTACAGAGACCTTCTGTTGCAATCCTTTAGATGAAGGGATGCAGTTAGATCAGATTATGAATTCTATATTATACCCTGCTTAAGATGACTCAGCAGAGGGACAAGAAAGATGAGGTGAGGACAAAAGAAGTACCTCTGTGACACAAAGGATTGCTTCCAGGAATTACACCAAGCTGTATATACTGTTGCTTTAGGATAAGTGCAATGAACTAAGTTGGGTACCATTACCTATCTCCTCTAGCAAAACATGAGTTCTTCTCACCCTCATCAAACTGTGTATAGTTTCAAAGAACAACTATTCTGCAAGGCATACATTTCACAACTGTAGAAGCACATCTTGAGTTGTTTGGTCCCATATACTTAAGAACCTCAGAACAGTAAGCAAATAAGCTTTTGAGGGCAACACTCAAAAGCAGGTACCACCATAATACTGTATCCTCTCAGACAGGAAAGGAAAGCGGGTATATAAGTGAAGTACATACATACGTGTACAGTTTAATAGAAGTGGCCATTCATATTATGCTGTCATATCTCAGCCAGATATGATATCTCAGATATCTCTCAGATTCATAAAGAATTTTGTCCATGAGCATCTTATGCCACCAACTCTGAACTCAAACAATACTACATCATCTCACCCAGGAATACTAACACAATTAACTCTACATTAGTAATTGCTATGAATTGTGGCCTAGCTACTTGCTAACAGTTGCTAGAATTTTCTTACAGACACCTGAGATATAACTATTTCCAGAGAAGTACAGAGAGTTAAATTACTGACCTAAGCAATAATCTTAACAGCATATCATGAGTATGGTCAAGGAAAGTCAATGCCACAAGAACATACTTACTGTAAGTAAGGCAAGAGATAAAAACCATGGTGTTAGTATCTAGAATTCTGTCACTCATCTGAACTCCATATGTTCAGATCACAAAGTACGCTTCAGGAAATGGAAGGACCATATTAGAGTGCAGTAGCAAAGGGAGTAGCACGAATGGAAGGGTGTTAGAAAGGAAAGAGAATGGTGCTCACCCATCTCTGAAGATCTAGGTTCAAAAGGAAGGATCTTCAGCCAGAGATCCTTCCCCAGTGGCAGTCAGCCCTTAAATGGAGTCTAGGAGAGGTGCAGGCAGGCTCCAACCCTTCTGGTCACACAGCCTTCACCTGTGCTCCCAGAGCTGACTGGGTCCTTTCCCCAGGTGCTCAATCAGTGGTTCAGGCCATGACTCAGCAGTTACCCCACTATTATAGTTGTTGGCTGAAGCTATATATGCACATCCTATTTAAATTTCCCCTCAGAATCAGACCAAACAAGTTACGTTCACTTCAGTAATCTAAATGTTTTGTTTCCACTCCTCAACTAATCCCTCTGTATTCCAGCAACAAAATCCAGAAAAATCTCTTCACATTTTCAGACAGCCCTAAGACATGAAAAAGTAGTCCTTAGAGCCACCTATCTATCATAAAGCAAGCAAGCACCTAACACTTTGGCTAACTTCTTACAGATTCTGATGTACATGTCCTGATTGCCTCTTCAGGGAAAACAAATTAAGTCTTCACCTGTGATACCACAAAGATTTCAGACATTCTTGTTCCTTGGGCTTTGTTAATTTCACTAGACTCAGTGCCAGGGAAGTGCAAAGAGCAGAAAATATTTGACACACAAAAAAAAATAACAACCACCATGTTGAAGGAATTCAACCCCAAAAAATTCAATTGGCAAATGGCAGGCAGCCAACTGCATACATGCAACTAACTTTTCAAACACTGTTCACACAGACTCGTGGTACAAAACTATACAGTTCTTACAACCTGCCTTTGATACAATACTCAAACATCTTCACCGTGAATAAAATGGGAATATCTGTTGCTCAAATATTTTTTAAACAGAGGCATGCAAATATTCAGGGTTTAATTGTGAATTTCCCACATGATAACAGAAAACTTACGTCTGTAGATTTCCATACAAGCTGTTCCAAAATAAACGTATAGGTTAGAGAATCAAAGCAATGCAATGTATAGCAAATCCTTACTCTGAGCTATAACCGTATTTGTGATAAACAAGGGCTTCTGCTCAGACTTAAAACTGCAACAAAAGTAACTTTGGATTAAATGCAACAAAGGAACTCCCCTCCCTAGACTCTGAGCCTGCATATGGCAGAGGTAGGATTTGTTACCCCCATACACTGGAAGTAACCTCTAAGCAGTACAGACCTAGCACTTAGCACTTAGATTTCCTCCTGTGCGTTTTTTTAACCACAACATGCAATTCTGATTTCAGATGATTTAGGTGAGCGTATGCAAGAAGATAACTAGGCATCTATTGTCTCTAAACACAATATCACTGCTACAGTTAAATTAATGTCTTTGCTTCCCAGCAAATGTCTCACACTTCTGCAGGCACATTTAGAAAGCTCTTCAATGCAAATTATATATATATAATTTATATATATATATATATACACACACACTAGGTCTGTAAGACATTTGTTCTTCTCCATATACACAGTTTTGTTTATCTTTTTCATTTCTCCCCATCAGTTCCACCTCTGGAAAAAGTGTGTTGGGGCATACAAATAATTCAGTTTTCTCCCCCTATACTACTCCATAACTTTCCCCTGGATTCAGCTCAAATTTGCTCATAGCCCAATGTTTCCCCCCCACTCTTCCTTAATCCTTCTGCTTCAATTCTTTCCTTCCTTTTCATCAGTTATGGCTCATCATCTGTGTATTTATCTCATCTCTATTCACTAAAGTAAGAGGTATGTCAGCAAGTAGAACACCGCAAATGTTTCTATACTATATAAATATTTTGAAATAACTCTTCTGGGGAAGTAAAAGGCAATTTTCTTCCAGATGAGATTAATAAGAATCTTCTAAAGGTTTAGGAAATCAAAGTATCACCAAGCAAAGCAATGAGTCCTGCCCATTTCCCTCCCTGTGGACTAATTCACCTCGCACATATTCCTCATCTTATGTGGAACGTGACATGGAGCAGGCCATTTGCTTCAATTAGAAGACACTGACACAAATATAGCCTATGCAAGTGTGGGGAAAAACCATTTGACAGTTATCTCAACTGACCATGATGTCAGACGTGTTAAAAAGCAACCTCAAATCTCAGTAGTGATACTAAATGTGGACAAAGAAGCACAAGCCCAGAAACCATCAGCCATTCTGGGCTCACTTTTCCATTTCCAGGCTGATGAGAATTACAGGCAGAAATGAGATTTAGGGTTGTTATAGTCACGGAAAGCGCCAAACTGTTTGAACAGGAATGCCAAAGGCTTCCTAGCTCTTCTTCAGAGTTCACTGTCTGAGATGTTGTTCCTTTTGGGAATATGTGACAACAAACATTAGCCACTGCAGCAGATTCTAACATGGCAAGCCTACCCAGAGCTGCATGTACTGATTCCTCCGAAGCTTTCAGTGGAAAGCTCTGTCAACAAGCAGTATTTCTCTTTGGATAGGATTGTGTTCTGCCTCAGAATAATGCTGCTTTCACCTCAAGGTGCAGTTCTGCTCTTCAGTTTATTGTAGGAGTTGAGAAGAATAGTTTTCATGGCCCTTTTGCCCTGAAAGATACCGACCATCTCTTGCACTGAACTCTGCATCTCCAGAATTTTGAAATTATACTCATCTTTTGTATTTCCTTCTTCATTCTTAATTACCTGCAGGGCTCAAGAGAACTCTAGTGACGAAAAATACTAGAGTTGCAGAGCCCTGTTAACCTGTTAGGAGTATCCTTCATGAGATGCAGCCCACTGGTAAGACTTACATAAGGGATGAATTTGGATCACATAGCAGAAATCCTGCAAGGATGACTCACTGATGAGTTTGCAGAGTTAGAGAAACAGAAACAAATCACCAGGAGGAACGCTATCTAATATACACATTTTTTAACAATGGTGAAAAATGGTTTGTAAAGCAGTGTATGGGATCAGCTATCAGTCCTCACCCTATGCTGGAAGGATAAGAGGAGAGAAAGTACAATTAATGTAGGCCTTAGCTACGCCTTTTTATGTTACAGTACAGAGTAAGGAGTAGAACATGCTATTCAAAAGGTTGGAAAAAAGTTAAACTGCAAAACCTGGTCAGAATATACTTGGTGAATTCCCACAATGCCTTCACACATCATGGGCTAACTGCCAGTTAGTTTTCTCCTTCAGTCTCATCTAAAAAGTAATTTTTTTCGCTGTCCAAACTTTTACAACTCTTGACTGAAACACAGCTGCAAATAGTGTCCCTTATATTAAATAAGATGAACAGTAACTTGTACTTTGTCTTCCATAAAATACTTCTCAATTGAAATCATGTCCATCTTGACTCACCTTTTCCTCTCTTTTATTATTTGAAACAAGACTAGAAGGCAACAAAAAACAAGCTTTCATGCCACTCCCAGTATTTCGGGATCTTGTTTTCCACTTTGGATCAAAGTTGCGAGGTTGTTTGCCATGCCCAGGATCATGTATACTAATGTGAAAAAGGAGAATGATGTACAGATCAGATTGATCTCTTACAGGACTACCAGAACACGCTTTATTTGTCATACATGCATAAATCAGTAAACATGTCCACTCATCTCCTGTCAGCCAGGCTGGGATGCTCACAAAGCTGCAAGATACATTTGAGGCATTCTCCAGTCTGCAAGAGAACATTTTGTCTGCAGACTGACCAAATGAGAGACTGCTACATACTGTTAAACTGGCAGCATTGTAGGAACTAGGTACAACAGCTGGAGCATCCAAGACTTTATATAAATTGTGGGTTTGGCCACCATCAGTTCCATGCTCTAAATGCTGCCCTTAGGATGGATATTCTGTAACTGGCAGTCAGCTGCCTCTCCAGTCCTGGCCAAGCCCAGTTTACCAAATGTAAGTTGAAAAAGATCTATGGGCACAGTCTAACCCCTTAATCAGCTCAATAGAATTCTATTGAAAGAGGACTCATATCATAAATAATATATAGAAACAGGAGGCTTTGGTATTCCACAATGGCTGATGATGCACAATTTATTTGTTAGAAGACATCCTGCCTGCAACAGACACCAAGCAGAAGCCAGTAATGAGAGATGCCAACTTCAAGCCATACGGAGTAAGGAGTGGGCAGAACTCAGTCTGATTATCACAGCAGAAGCCAAAGTCATGCAGGACACAGTTCCTGATCAAATCTTGCAAAGCAGCAATGATTAGAACTTCGAATAACATGTTAAGAACACAAAGCAATGTGATAAGCTTAACATGAGAACAGGGAAAAGTCTATTTCAAAAAGAACTTTTGACATCTAGCAGTTGCTGTAAATAGGCAGCACCAGGTGGTTTAGACTGTTTGTTTTGCTCCCATAATTTTACAGCATCACAGCTTCTTGCTGCTTTTAGCTTACTGATGGTTTGGTCTAAGTGTACTAATAAAATGCTTTCTAAGCTTGGACTGCCACTGCTAATGCCAAGAAACAAACAATCAAAGTAAGAGTACAGAAGCTGGGTTGTTTCCTATATACTCTTCCTCCCCTTTTCTTCCTTGCCATAGTCTAAGTTTAAAGTGAGCAGCTACATATGCAATTTTAATATTTGATCTCACTTGCAAGTTCTTCTGCAGGCTTCCTTCAGGGCTTTAGTTACAAAAGAGATCTTTCATGGATAGTTATAAAGCTTGTGGGCAAACAGATGTGTTTTCAGACTGCTTGATCAGTGAAAGTTTCAGAACCAGCTTGCACTTACGTAACTGGGATGGAGGGCAGAATCAATGTGTCTATCTCAACTTTAATAGCATGCACCATGCAGATCACCAACGACCACGGACACACAGGAAAGGACAGTGAACACTGAATAAACTGAAGACTAGCTGTAATGATGGCAGCCCAGTGACAATATAGATTAGGGAATGATTTACTTCCTGATGAATGAGAATTAGAAGCTCATTAGGAGAAAAAATATCTTCAGGAATCCAAATAATAATAGATTCCTTGATATGGTACCCCTAAGAGGTTGCAACCTCTATCACTTAATACTAGTATGAATGAAAGATATGGAAATAACGCAGTGAAGCCTCCCCTCCATAGATCCTTTTACATGTCAGAATTGTCTTAGACAAGGGATTGTTAAGGTAAGTGCCACTGTGCTCCTTGATAACCTTCTGTCCCAGATAACTTACATTCTGGTATATCTTTCTCAATTTTTGAAACATAGTAAGTATAAAGTAGCAGTGAGACTTGGGGGGGGATAACACACTGGTTTCACATATATTAGGAAATAGATTCATACTTGAGCTCTTCGCTTTCAGTTCTCTTCTTGCCATGCCAGCTTCTGAAAGTAACATATGCAGTTGCTATCACAGCTAGAAGCTCTAAGCCTAAATCTCTTCAGGTTGCAATTACCTGTGTTACCACAAACCAGAATTTCTTCTGATATGTATTAGCCCAGAAAGGACATCCTTTCCCACTATTTCACCTTGCTGCAAGAATAATGACTGTTCAGCCCCTAAACAGGAAGCAGATATCACCCATTTTCAAGCATACAGCACATACAGCACACTATGCCGCCTCTCTTCCAGTTACAGCTCTGTTCCAATATTATGGGGGGGGGGGGGGGGGGGAACTGCCAACCAAAAATTCTGAAGAAAATTGGTGAAGGGAAGAAAGCAAAATATTGTTTTCTGGATGGAGGAACAAGATGCAGCTGAAACTTTTTATAATCATGTTCTGCATGGTCTTTAAGTTTGGAGGAGTGAGGAACAAATGGAGAACTCTAGTGCTGTCATTCAAAAGGCATTTCATTTTGAAATGACACTACCTAATTTCAAAAGCACAAGAAAGCTATGAACAGCTTGTTAAGGGATTTGTAGATAGGCCTTCCTCCACTAAACAACTGGAGGATAAGGCTGTCTTGTGACCCCCTCGGCTAAAGAACTTTAGTAGCCTGATTAAGATGCTTATTTACATCCAGTGTAGATTTTTGACAAGGAACAGAGCAATCTGAGTGATTAAATTTGCTCAAATTGCCTGGATGAAAACAGGTTTTTCCACTCCTTTACTTCTTCCTCAAAGCCATTAACACTTTTATTCGCTCTTAACTTACAGAAAGGGTTATCCTGCAAAGGAGCAATGTTCAGCTGTGAAAACTAATGTTCCTCTTACTCTGTTAATAAGTTGATTAATTTATACCTTACAGTTTTCATACAAGTTTCCAGAGAGTACACTAGAAACGTTCCCCTTTTGGTGGGGGTCTGCAACACTTCACCAGCTAAATACAGTGCCTAGACATGGGAATACAATACCAATTGCACCCCTCACCTCCTTCCACAGGTCCTCAGGCATTTCCACAAAACCACAGAAGTCAAAACAAAAACAAACAGCACTGCACCATTTCTGACTGCCTACAGCAACAAAACAAATTATTAGCTGATACATTACTTACAGACATCCTGCTGAACCATAACACCATCCACAACAATGGACCCTCAACTCCACTGCTTAGAGGCACAGCTGAATTAAGGCTCAGTATATTTTGGTGACTTCAGTTCTCATTGGCTGCTATTGATGTGACTCAGCTGATTTCAGTTAAGGTGATCAATTCACCGTCCCAGGGAACTTAGCCTAACAAATTCCTAAAAAAACTGTTAAAGCCCTAAAACTTTGTCCAAGCTTGAATGTAACTCTTATCCAATATGCCTGACAGCTACAATTGACTTTTTTCTTTGTTTATTGTCTGATTGACCCACTATATACACTACAATAAACTGGGCTGTAAAGTGCATTGGGTTGTTTTATAGCTTCTCTGTAGAATATCTTAATTAGTATGCCTGAAATTCTTCTAACACAAGTAAAGTGATAAAAAATATTGGCTGTACTGCCTCTTTAGCATTATGATCATTCGTGCTCTTGCATGGTTCCAAGGAGCCTTTTATGACTTAGAGGAGGAAGTGCCTGTAGAAAGTTCCCTAACCTTGTCTAATGTAACTAATGAAATGACAGAAAATCTTCTGCCTCTTGTGAATTCCTTTGCACATTGTGATATTGTCCTCTGTGTCCAATGAAAGCAACAACAAAAGTCTCAACAGGACAATGAATCACTATTATTTAGGTTTAGACTGATTCTGCTGCTATAGAGTTCCAGCCACACTGATGATATAGACCGTGTTCATGTTTCTCCCCTGTTTTATTCCTCCTGCCTCGCTTTACTAGCTGTGTACAAGTAGAGGCTCTTTGTCCAATAGCTACTCCTGTAGGTGAACCATCTCTTTTTTTCTGCTTTGGAACAAACCTTCACAAGTGACAACAGTGCTTCCTCCTTTACTCCCATCTCTGTAATTCTTTCTATGGTGATTTGACAATACTGGTAATACTGACATTTTTCTATTTTTCCAGATGGTGGAAATTCAGTGTAGAGTTTTTCACTTTTCAAAGAAGTATGCAAATAGTTCCACTCATACCCTGTCGTACTTTAATTAATGGCCCTGTTCAATATTCCATGTCAGAAAAAATAACAATCTCTCTATCTAACGCAGCATTGTTATAGGCTTCCCACCCTAGATTAGTTCAGACAGCAATAATTTCTAATGAACTATGCATAATATCATGTCCATTTTTTCTCAGTAATATGCAGTGGCTTAAAATGTAACATACTAAACCTATTGAGCAGCTTCTTAATGAATTTACTCTGTCTTTGTCAGTATGATATGGCAGCCTTTTTCTCTTTGATCAATGTGCCCTTCATTATCTGCCATCAGGTAAAACAGAGTCTTCAAGTTCTCTGACCATGTTCTACCACTGAGAAATGAGGTCTGCAAGCATCTGTGGACAACAAGGACAGCCAGACTGAGGATAACTTTTAGAGACCGTACACATTTAACCTCGGAGATGTTAAATTAGATATTCAGGGACCACAGTGGAAAAAGAAATATTATCCATATTAGAAGTGGCTGTGAGTTTGTGCCATTCTCAGTCTGGGATATTTAGGGGAATAAAGGCTGGAAAAGGAGGTACTAAGACAGGCTGGGACAAATTTGTGTAGGAAAAGGAGAAGAAGAACAAAGTGACTGGTTGTAGCTGAGATATAGGTCAGTGCATTTGTCTTCAAGCCCTGTGCATGCAATCTGTCCTGTCAGCTCCTTAAATCCTATTTTTATTCTCCACGTAACTTTTCTCTCTTTTCTGGAAGTGCATAGGTCAGATCTGTAAAAGAGAACAACAGCAAACAGAGCAGGGAGGACAAATTCCCCAGGTCTTAAGTCCATCATGTTCCATTTCAATGAATAGCAAGGTCCTGCTATACCTGTGTCTGTCATACCAGGTCTATAAATACTAGGGAATCCACTGCAGTGAGATATGAAAATATTTGTAAATGGTTACCTGTAGTCCTACTGGGGATTTACTTTTCTCTTGTCATGCATTCCCTTCCAGATTTAAGTACCTCTCTGCAAGAAGATTCATATGTACACAAGGTCTCAGTATGGACCAGTTTGGCTTGCGTCAAGCACAGAGATGGACTCTGCATTCCTGGGCATTTGTGCAGCACTGCATTTGGGTATTACAAACTTCTAGTCAGAGGAGCCCTGTAGGACAGTCCAAGTCCTGCCTTTGCTCCTGTGACTGACTCTTGAAAGCTGCTGTGTAGCTTCTCTCAACCACACTTGTGGAATTTACACTTTCCTCAGAAAATATACAAGGCCTGTGAAACCATTAGTTAATTATACCTGTTTCAAAATTACACGTATAAATCCTTTCTTGAGATAACACACAATCTTTAAACCTGAAATTGCACTTTGAAAGACTCCTTTATTTTTTGCCATTTCTTCTATCGTTTCTTTTTCTCTAGCTGTCTCCTCAAGAGGTGAAAGGATGGCAAGAGGCTTGACTGCCTGCTTTTTCTGTTCTATCATTTTCTATTATTGAGATCATGTCATTTAACCCCTAGGAAGCCAACTTCAAAATAGAGCATAAAAACTTTTGCAATTAGTGTTGGCAGAACATTACTTTAACTACCAGCACTTTGGGTACAGTCTGTTCTGCTTGTATTATTTTTTCCTGTAATGCTACAATAAACTCAGTTTTAAGACAAATGATTTCAAGTTCTCTTTAAACATGGCAGCTTCTGTTCATCTTTGACACAGGTGAATTGAAGTTGTCATTTTGCAGTGATTCCCAGCATAAGGTTTCTGTGCTAAGCTGTTGCTTTTGTTGCCTTGCTTGGGACAGTGTTTATTAATTAGATGTCTTTGCTTTCTTCACTGTGTCCTTTTTCTGTAGTTTAATAAACTCTGCAAATTTAAAGCATTTAACAAATTTAAAACAATATTGATAGAATCTATATATTTGAGTTCTCAAAGCAATCCTCATGTTTAGCTCCCCAGATGTGGTGTTCTGTAGCTACCAGTGGAAGTGCTCATGAATGTTAAACACATGCCATTCCCACCAATAGTCCTTCTCACTGAAAGTGTTTAAGCAATGGCAACCCTCTTTTACAAACAGAAATCCCTGCATTCAAAAGCAAGCTGGTAACAGAGCTACAAGAAACAGAAGACCCAGGTTTGACACCCTGTCCAATTACAAGCAATTTTTTTCTTTCATTTCTTTTTTCTTTCCCATTAGCTGCTCTAGTGTATTGCCTCAGTAAAACACACAAGCAAGCATTTTTGGAAACAAGTGCTGGCTCACTGATAATAAGCTTCCTTTTACATTAAACTTCTAATTTGACAAAAGCGTTATTAAGTGACTTTACTTCAACATTGAAAAATGAGTAATTATTAGGACAAGACTCTGATTCAAGGTACTGCAAGCTATAAACAGCTATAAATGCTTATGCTATTGAGGACCTTAATTTATTTCTACTGAAGAAAAAAATGTTACACGACCAGTTAATCATAGAAATATATGTAATGTATCCATTATTGTAATTCTTTACCTACATTAAAGATTTTTTTTTTAATTATTTATTACAAGTTAGGTATCCATTCTCTTATCTGCAAAATTGCAGCATTGGACTTGACTATTGTTAGGCTGCTTTTCCTGATTCTTTCATGCTTTGAATAATTTCCTGGTGTATTATATTCATATAAATGAGGAATGTAATGAGACATTGATACTTCCCTTTGATACTTCTAATTACCTGCTTTGAAAAGGAAGGAGGGGGGGAGGAGGCAAGGCATGTGAAAATCTTCTTCCTAAGAAACTACAGAACAGGCGGAGGATTTTCTGTACTGTTTTCTGGGATAAACTGCCTGCATGCTGAACTAAGATGAGTCTCGAGATGCAAAACCATCCTTTTTTTTTTGCTATGAAATCTCCTATATAGAAATGTCTTCATTACAAATACACAAATTGCTTTTCTCTCAGTGCTATGAAATAGCATGACAGGAGAGGTACAGAACCAAAGCTCACCAAGGTCACAGGAAATGGCCTCAATTTCAGACCACATGACTGAAGTCTGTTGGTGGATCCATCCTCATACCATACATCCTCATACTTTGCAGCCACCTCCATTGGGTTCTCAGAGCTCCAGTAGATATGCTGAGCTGCCTGAGGCATCACCCTTGATCTGTGACTTGTAACGAAGATAGAAACTGAAGAAGGGAGTTTGACAGGACTGATGGATACATCTTTAACTGATAATCAGATCTATCAGTATTAAGTATTAGCACCCTTCTAACCCTTCATGGAGAAGTCAGGTTACTTCTGTGAGTGAGTGAAGAAAATAAGCATGGAGAGTGATGGAAAGAAGACTTCTACATCCCTCCCATTCTGTTAGTAGAATTCAGTTGCTCTGTCATTATTTGGTTATAAAGCTAAAGGAATGCAATATTTTATGTCTATTGCCCATGGGTTTCAGTAATACAAAAAAAAAAAACCAACACCATAAAAAGTATGCCACTGTGTCTTAGTGAGGTTGTTTATCAAATCAAATACCTGAGCACACTGAGGTTATCAGGATAAGAACTGAAAGTTGTCAAAGTGCTATTTTTTTCCTCACTGGCTTCACTGAAAGTGTGGGAAAGGAACTATTAAAATGAATAATTGGATAATATTTCTAGAAATGAAAGGATCTGGTCAAAGGCCTGAAATAGAGTCCAGAAAAAAATGATGTTCTAGATACCTTCACCTAGCTTCCCTTCCTTGTATTAGATGTTTGGAAGAAGGAATAGGCATAGCTTATTTCTCAATGCTAGAACCCTTAATTTAATATATAAACAAAACAAAACAAACAAACAAAAAAGCAGCTATCTGTAGTCAAATTTAAAGCAAGCAAAAAAAATATTGCAAAAAAAAAAGGACTTCTAACACTCCTTGCTAAGGGGTAGTCATATGACCTCAAGGGGAAACTGGAAATTGTTTGGAAAAGAAACCTACTGAGGCTAAATAAATATGCAAAAAATATGTAAAAACACATTTTTCTCAGATCAGTAAGTCTCTAACATGAAAAGTGTGAGAGTGGAACAGTACAGGAGCAGAATTCTTAATACTTTTTTATTTTGGTTCTTATTTCTCCTCAGGCTTCTACTGTTGGCCAGTGTTGGAGAACAGACACTGTGCTAGGCTGAGTTTCTCCCTAACACGGTTATGTCTGTTCCTTTATCCTTAACCTTTCTTACAGATGCTAAATTACTAAAATCTCCATATTGCTTCTAGCAGCACTTCTGCAAATCTAAGTGAAGAGCTGCTGCCTCTCTGGGTTTGGGGCTCTGCATACCAATCACAGCTTCTCCTGGTGCACTGGAGGCAAGTGAAAGCAAAAGCCAGCATGTGAGATGCCAGAAGAGCAGGTCCCAAGACTGGTATGTCTACCTGACCTCTTGGCCTGCATACAGAACAGCTTTGGAGGGCTTTAATGGAGAGGAAAGCACATAACTTGAAGACTGAAATTGCACATAGTCTTCCCTGCAACCAGTAACCTCCACTCCAGACATATGTGAGAAGTTTTAAGCTGTTAGTCGATCTAAGCATACAACGATCACAGATAATGAGGTAAAATGGGAAATAAATGTCTGAGAAAGGAGAACCCTGAGAAAAATCAGTGCTCATGTAACCTCTGAGATGAAAGGTGAGAAACTGCCACACTCAAAGAGCCTCTCATCTCAAATACAAGTGTGACCTCCTTGAGGGTTATTTTCAGCTGGTCCTTGGTATTTCCCATAGATACATTTTTACATAAGTGCTATGTAAGCGACCTGTGCTGGTGCTTCTGTTCAGATGCCAGAGGAGTAGACCCACTTCTTTCCAAGTGGCTTGGTTTGTTCTCTAAAGCTTTTGGTATTCATCACAGCTAGCTAAAGTGGACCGAAGAAAAGTAATATGCTACTGGGACTTTTTACCATACTAGCTGCCAAAAGAGATTCATCATTAGATACGTCCTGTTATTTTCACATTGTGAATTTTGAGATAAAGCACTGGTATGCAAGACTCTAAGGAATCTCAAGACTTCATCTTTCTACTTGGCATTAATTCTCTACACACTCCTCTATCAGGCAATGGGATCTGCTCCTGGTCATGGATAAACGCCTCCTTCCTGATGAGCAGAGATAGAAGTGAAGAATAAAGAATCTTTTTCACAAGTCTGCTGCTTCTGCATCCAGTTCCCAGTCCACTGCTATTATTATTTCTAAGTGGTTCAATTTTTTCTCTTGTTTTCCTTAGCTTTTACTCTAACTGCAAATACATTTGAAAACTCCATTAGGATTATTTTAATTCAGCCCTGCAATTTGACTTCTGGTATTTCATTTTACTCCTCAAATGATGCTTTGAACTCATTTCTGCTTATTTCTATAGCTCTCAACAACACTGCTTCTTGTGGAATTATGCACTTTCATTTATTCATTTATTCATCTATTTGGTATATAACCATGAAGACTATTTTGGCTATAGAGAAATGCAACTGTTTTCCTGATTCCCTCAAATCTTAGCCATGTTTTTTTGTTTGTTTGTTTTTTTATTATTATTATTATTTATTTTTTTGGTCAGCACTCTTAAATTGAGCTAGATGAACGCTCATTTGAAAGCATTCTAAAAGGAATGGAGTGGTAGATGAGGGGATTCAGTGGGTCCCAGCCCTCCCTTTGAATTAGCACCAAGTCACCATTGTAAGCACTGTGCTGTTAAAGGTGCTGTCTTTCAGCAGTAAAAGAAGAATGAGGTTGTAACCCTTTAAGATGTCTTTCAAGTCAGTCAGAGCTCTTTCTCAGGCTGCAGACAACAGTTTTGCTTTAGTGTTGAAAAGTCCCCATATTACAGGAGCCAGTTTTTTTGTCATTTCTCCTTTCTTCATGTTTCATTATGTGAAACTTCTTTGTACAATGTAGACCAGGAAAAAAAAGTTCGCAGTAATGAACAAAAAAAATCTTTTATCATGCTATTGTCTGTTAGTAATAACACAGTAACACTAATAAAATGTTTATAGAATTTGATAGCATTCTTAATAAAGACATCTTAGTGACCTACTTCAAAATTGCAAAATATCAGAATTATCTAGCACCTTTGGCCTTCACTCTGCTTGTATGTACATCCAACATAGCATCATCCTGCCCCAACATGAGCTGAAATTGTGACAGACAGGTCTACCCAGGCAGTCTATTTACTTTTTTTTCCTAGCCTGGAAAAAGTTCAGAATTGGTTATTAAGAGCTTCAATCTTAATATGTACTTGGAAATGTAGCATGAAGAGAAATGATGGGCATAACCTCCTTTCCTGTTAGCATAGTAAAGTATCCCAGCAGCCAGGGCTGGGGGGGTCTTCCTCACATCCTAATGCATTTGCTGTTTTTGAGGCCTCAGTCCTAGGTGCTACCTAGGACTGCAGCCAGGCCCACAACAACCTCAGCTAGGTGTGGAGGTGGTCTTCAGCCAGGGGAGATGGACAACTCTTTGGCCTAGTGCTCCAATTTATTTACCCCTCAGTGTGACAAACATACAACAGTTGTGCAGCCAGAAGTGACAGACAGAAACCCGCTCAGCTAACAGAAAGTAAACAGTCCACAGGTGCCTTATTTCATCTCTGTCTAGAAGCTAAGCTGATTTAGGTCTCTCAGCACTTTGGATGAGTGACCAGCTGTGAATTTCTGGCAGTCTACATATTGTTGCCTCTCAGTGCTTGTTCATAATGATCTCACTAAAGAGATACTTTTACACAATGGGTAGTCCTGCTGCTCTGGGATGAAAAGTTCCCTAGCCAATTTCTTGTTGAACTTGCAAGCCTCATTTCATCCTTTTGCACTTGGTAGCTTTCCTGTATTCAGTAACCTCTTATTTGCCTTATCGTCTTGATGTACCAGTATCACACAGTATGCTGAAATTGTCCAGTTCTGTGGTGAGGATGGGAACAGGAAATAAAAAGTCACATGTAGTAACCTAGCTCAGACAAGAACTTTATGACCTTGAGTAAGTCATTAGTTGCCCTTGTGCTGTTGTCTTCCTTTCTAACATTTAGACAGAACAACAAATTCCTAACACAACTATTAGAGGTATTGTAAGGCTTGCCTCTCCAAAGAGTTTTAAAGAGGTTGGGAAATAGGAAAAACAGCCATAAGAGCTAATTAGTGACGTCAATTTTGCTGTTGATTACTACTTTGGTTAATAATCAGCACCTACATAAATTCATTGAGAGATGCAAGCTCTGTTTACTAGCATTGAAGAACTTCAGACATAGTTCAGGAAGGGTTTTACATACATCTTTCATAATTAAAAAAATCATTTCCTATCTATGCAGTATGCTATTTCACAAGGGCAACCAACCATCCACCCCAAAAAGAACTGTGATATTGCACCATATCTTTGTGCTTAGGAGCCTTATAGGAAATTACCAGATTCTGTACAGAGGTTAATGCTAGGCTACACTAAACACCCTTCACATAAGTGAATTAAATTATTCACACAGCTCTAATATCATTAAAGAATTTATGTGAATCGCCACTAACAATGTTCAGTTTGCATCTGGCATATTTTTCTAATAAAATTTTCAGCAAATGAGGTCAAACTTCAACATAAGTACTTTTCGAAAAGTACTGTCTTTCAGAATTTATATTAATCCAGGTTGCATAGATTTACAAGGAAAATGTTAAAGTTGAGATTACAAAACCTCTCCCCGTTATAACTGCAGAATGGTACATGCTCATAACAGTCTAAAGAATTGCACTGATGAGCTGCTTTGAGTTTCCAATGAGATCCATCCTGCCATTTCAAAAGCCTCCACAGGAGTCTCTGCAAAACAGGGGCGAGGCAATTTAAAAACATACTCAATCCCTATCTTTTCACACAGGGTAGATATTCAATGCTTGAAAAAATGTGCTAATGAATAGTACTTGGTGAAGAGTAGTTTCTTCCTACTTATCGGGAAGAGAGCTGATAAGAGAGCCTCCTACTACAGTGAGAGCCAGAACCGAACATCCACAGATAGGCAAACTAGTCCTTGAGAGAAAATTCACTGCTGCTTACAGCACACACATAAGATTTGCAAATCATTCAAATACTCAGTTAAGCCTTATCTCTGATATTATAATTAATCCAAAGGCTTTGAGCTGAAGAGGGGTTAATTTCACTCAGACTGAAGAGATTTGGATCAGCAGATGTCATGTATATCTCACCAGCAATACCAAACTGATTTTGTCTGCTCCCGATGCAGTCTTGAGTCCATCTATCCATTATCTCACTTTTGGCTTTACACAATATTAACTTTTTCAAAATTAGGGGGCAAATAAGGGCCTTATGGCCTAGGCAGGTGTTTTCAGGATTTCTTAATCTACTGATTACCGTTGTTAACCTGATGTGATTATGAATGACATTTATTTTACCTGTAAGATGAGAGTAAGGGGGAGTCTCCCAGCAGATGCTCAAATAAATGCAGTAAGCATAGAATCACAGAATCATAAAACAGCTTAGGTTGGAGGGGACCTTAAAGATCAACTAGTTCCAGCCCTCCATGCAGTGGACAGGGCTGCCACCCACCAGCTCAGGCTGCCCAGGGCCCCATCCGTCCTGGCCTTGAACACCTCCAGGGATAGGGTACCCACAGCTTCTGGCAGCCTGTGCCAGTGTCTCATCATCTTCTGATTAAAATTTTCTTCCTAACATCTAAACTCTTTTAGTTTAAAGCCATTCCCCATGTCCTATCACTATCAGACCAGGTAAAAAGTCCACTTGTAAGCTCCCTTTAAATACTGGAAGGCTGCATGTCACGGAGTTCTCTCTACAGCTCACTTCGTGACAGCTGGAACAAACTCAGGGAGGGAAGGAACAAAGTACCTTCCCTCTCTAACAGCACGGTGCGGCGCAGCGCGGCCCGACCACGTGCGCTCCGAGGGAGGGGAAGGGAAGGGAGATTGCGAATGGGTCTAGGAGGGAAAAAATGGAAAAAAATAAAAATTTAAAAAAAAAGATCTGAGAACGAACGGCAGTTTAATGAACCCAATGACACTAAACAACAACGAGAGACTTTCAACAAGGAGAAAAACAAGTCCAAATCTCACCGACGGGCTGTGGGAGACGAGAAGCTCCGACCACGCTGTCTCCTCGCAGGGAACCGGGCGAAAAACCCCGTCCCCTTCCCGACCTCCCCTCCGGAGCCGCCCCCTCCCCCCATGCCCATTTAAGGCAGTCCACAGAAAAGCAGAAAAAAAAAAGAAAAAACTTGTCTCCTTGCCTCCCCTTATCCCACATGATGTTCTGATGTGGAATAGCAACACCAACCAAATTGCAAAACTGTAACACTGCAACAAGGTCTCCTTGGAACGTTCTCTTCACCAGGCTGAACAAACCCAACTCCCTCAGCTTTTCTTTACAGGAGAGGTGCTCCAGTTCACTAATCATCCTCACAGCCCTCCTCTGGACCTGCTCCAATAGCTCCACATCTCTCCTGTGCTGGTGGCCCCAGATGGGGCCTCTCAAGGGCAAAGTAGAGGGGGACAATCACCTCCCCCTCCCAGCTCACAACCCCTCTTTTGATGGAGCCCAGGATACTGTTGGCCTTCAGGGCTGCAAGAGCTCACTGATGGCTCGTGTCCAGCTTTTGTTCATCAGGTCCCTCAAAGTCCTTCTCTGCAGGGCTGCTCTCAGTTCTTCTCCCAGTCTGTACTCATATCTGGGATTACCTTGATCCTAGTGCAACACCTTGAACGTGGTCTTGTTAAACCTCATTAGATTCTCATGTACCCACCTTTCAAGTGTGTCTGGGTCCCTCTGGATGGTGCTCCTGCATCTTTCTCCCAAGCTCACAAAGCAGAAACAGGATGGTTTTATAAACTTCAGATTACAAGAGCAGCAACATCCACTCTCATCATCTGATCTCTGTGCTGTTCACAATAGAAACAGTTTTGAACTGTCCGTGAATCCTTCTAGGCTTCGAATATCAGTGAAAGCTGGGGAGGAATGCATTTCCCACTCAGCTACCCCCTACACTCATGCAAGCGTTGACATCTTATCATGATTGATGTTACTACTCTGAGTACCAATGAAGGACAAGTATTTGGCAGTTACTACAAAGTGCTGCCCAACTTCCATAGATTATATAAATCCAGAGATGGGAGAAACACCTGCTCATGCATTGTTTCCACTGAACGCTGCAAACATGAACTGAATAGATATATATTTATTCTTTGCCGAGGTTATAAGGCTTGGTGGTGACTTTCTTTTATACCAACAGGAAGCAACTGGTTTATACTTACAGAGGAAAATGTGACTGGACAAGTAAACAAAAGGATAGAGCCTCATCTGGTTGTAAACCAGCCTCCCCATTTTAACTCCAAAGAAACTATACAAGGAAACTAATCCCTGGTCTCTTGCCTACCATACAGAGGCTACAGCTGGCACTGACACTGTGTTATGTAGTAAATGAAAGTGGGTTGGGTCCTAACTCCTGAGACTGGTAGGATTTCTTAGTTGTTTGTATTTATTTTTCTTTCTGAATTTACAGTTATCTGTTAGTTATATTCTCCACTTGCAAGACTGAATTCAGTTTCTGAAAAGCCTGCATCCCAGAAACAATCTGATCTAAGGTCTCAGTTTAACCTGTGGCTATTTCAAACTGTAGATCAGAAGTTATATCTCAGTGGACATTTGTTGATGATTACTGATTCCAACAGCAAACATCTGACTTGGTCTTTTGGCTTTATTTAGGGATTCTTTGTAAAGCGGAGTCCCACTACAGGGATACTACTAGACAAGAAAAAATATCTCACACAACAGTTGGTTTTTTTTTTGCTTTCATATCTCAAATTATAGTTTGTAATCTTTTGACCTGCTTTCATGGGAATCTGCTCCATTCATTCCATAGAGGAGCCTGTATCGAGGAATATGAATTTGTAAACAGCTATGGAAAGACTGGTGCTCCAGCAGAGAGCAGAGATTCTCAAGAGAGACTGCCAGGGACACAGGCATCTACACAGACCAGGCTCAACTCTGAACTAAGTGGATGAATTAGGAGAAGATAAAGTGAACTACTCAGCTTTGTAGCAATGGAAAAATAAAGGGAAAAAATACAATTTAATCACGCTATGAACAGGATCTCATCAGAGACAACTGGTTTAAATACTGCCCTTAAATCTCTCTGTGCCATCTGTTGCTCTCACATAGAATAGCTTCTTAGGTTCTTAGGTTTGGGGGTTCTTTTAATTCTGCCCCCCCCCCCCCATGGGAAGTCATTCTCTCACTTTGCAATGATAGCAATGGAAATGTAGCAAGAATAACATGCAAAGAACAAGGAAATTTCCAGTCTGAAAGAGCAGAGCTGTTTGAATTATGTAGCGTTTAGTATTTTCCCAAACTTCAGCATTTTTCTAGCAACAGAAACTCCAGCAGGAAATGCTTGGGAGAAAACAATTCACTAAAACATTATTTTGTAAGAATGTATGTTTTCCTGTTCTGTAAACTGGTGTTCCTGATCTCCATGAGCTCTGATAGAAAGAAGTGTCAGCAGAGCTGGAAAGAGGTGTAGGAATCTGTCCCTCACCCTGCCAGCCATCACTGACCCCCTCACAACCACCTGCAGGCTGCTGAGTACTCCTTTGTCCTGCAGCAGCATGGCCTTTCTCTCCACCCTTCAGAGGTCATGGGAAGCGGACACAGGTTTGCCTCTGGGCTCCATTGTGCAGTGAAGAAATTTACACTACCTCCTGGATGGAAACGCACCAAACAGTCTATTTTTTCCTGAAATAAATCAGTTCGCTTCTACTGTTGGTTCCTAGGAGCTTCAAAAAGCTTTCTAGGTAACTTAAGTCAATATCTCAATCTTACTTGATCTGTTGACCTGGATGCCAAACTATCTGTACTATCTGTCTCTTGATTTTATCCCCCAAATATCTCTGATGCACTGCCAGAAGCAAATGTCAGCTAGTTCTTAGATTCACTTAAGAAGCCTGCCATTTTCTAGGAAGTCTTACATCAGAGACGGGACTTAGCTCGTAACAAATTGCACACCTTTTGTTGCTGTTGCTTCTTTTTCTCTAAAAAAATTCAGTGGCAGCGCAATAAGCCTGGCTGACAGCCTGGAAAACAAAACATCCTCTGCAGCTGGACCAACCAGCTGAACGTGAGATAGACGGGAACTTAAAGAGACAGAACTTTTGAGTCCTTACAGTTTGCTTTAGCCAATCAATATTTTGCATCTGAATAACAAAGTGAGCCCCTAAGATTAGATTTCCTGGGTATACTTCAGGCCATATTCACTAGATACCTTTAAAAACATTAGTTCATGGACCAGTAGGGTGTCAGATTTTTAAATGGCTTTGAGAAACATGCATTTAGTTTTATTATTCCCTCCCCCCAGAAAAGTTACACTGAGTGGGAGACAGGAACGAATAAAAGCAAAAGGCTGCTTTTAAAATGAAAAATATCATCACAACTTTTTCACCCATAATATTTTGTGGCCTGTGGCTTTTTCTCTTAAATAACATTGAAGATTTTCTACTAGAAATAAATAAGATAGCAATGATTTTGTTGTTTTTAAGAAACTGGCATAGGAAATAAAATCTGTGTCAGCATCTCTGCTCTTGAATCTGGATCTTTCTAGATGTCAACTTCCAAAAAGTCAGGAGCTTTCACCAAGTGGGATCACTCTTGCAGTAATGTGGTGCCTTGTGCTTTGTGTTTTCCAAACCCATCTTCTCCTTGGGGCTTCCCCTTGTTCAGCACAGTCCTGGTTCTTCTGTAGCTCCCCAGCACAACCAGTGACAGGCTGTGATGACAGAAGTAGCAGGAGGGCTCTGTGCATGGCTGTCTGAGGCTAGAGCTTTGGCTTGAAGTCATTCCCAGCAATGCGAGACATGATCAAAATGATGAAGTAGCAAGGAAATATCGCCTTGTGGCTGACAGTCCACATTCTGCCTGCCGCCACACAAATGAACTTAGGAGCAAGAGCAGGGGCAAGGCATTTGAATCCGCTGGTTTTTGTCAGTTCTCATCAAATCATCTGTTCCACTGACAACATTTGAATGAAATGTAGATTTATTTGCTTTTGCGCTGAATTTCTTTTTAGTTCCTAAAGTAATATCAAACCATCCATGAAAGACTATGAAACAAGCAATGATTTCCCAGGAGATAACTCATTCTCTCTAGGAATATCTTGTTTTGTTTCCCAAAGATGCATATTTTATGTCTGCTTATAAATCTATTTGTACAATTTTTAAAAGCTTCCCTTTCAGTCTGTTAAATATTGGAGCTGAGGAGAGGCCTGATGGCAGCTTCAGCTCCTCACAGAGAACAGAGGAGCAGTGCCGAGCTCTGCCCTGTGCAACAGGGCCCGAGGTAACAGCATGGAGGGGAAGGGCAGCTGGGAATTAGGGAAAGGGGTCTGCACCAGAGGGTGGTGGGCATGAAACAGGCTGCTCAGGGGCACAGCCCTGAGCTGTTAAAACTCAGAAAGCATTTGGACACTGCTTTCAGACATTAGGTCTGATTTTTGTGTGGTCCTATGTTCACAGGATTTAGACTTGATGATTCTTATGGGTTCCTTCCAACCTGTGAAATAATCTATGATTCTATTAATACATTTTCTAGGTCAGTCTATGTCTTTGTAGTCATACTCTGCACCAATCAGCTGGGATCTCAAATGGCATTTTATCCCTGTATCCATGTCTCCTAGCAAACTGCAATATCAAACGTTCAGTGTTAAGAAGACACAGCAGGACTGAGTCAACATTTGTTTAAAGCCACTGGAAGTAGTTCTGACAATTAGTAGAAACAGCAAAAGAAATTCACCCATTCATGCACAGAGCCAGCAAGCAGGAAACATACAGTAAATTTGTCATTCAAGCACAGTGAACTTTAAAGCATTTCCCACCATGAAAATTCAATCGTCTTTGGTTAGATTACGGAGAACCAGCTTGATACTTTGATTAATATTAATAAGGAGTATTGAAATAATCAGCAACTTTGCACTTTAGTCCTCTTCCTGAATCTGAAGCTCTTGGAGAGTTTCAGGAACATTTGTTTGCGTCTGGTAGCGATACTGCTACTAGTTTGTCCTTGATTTAGTGATGGGAGAGTTGGGATGCAGCTAATATGATGTGGCAAAAGCAGTTGAAGCCTAGGAGTTCTACTAAGGGAGCTAGGGTTGTGTTGCTGATGTTACTAATTGCTAATTACTCTGCAGATGCACTGCAATTGAATACTTTTTGGTTTGTTTGGTTTGTTTTTTTTCCTTTTCAATATAGTTTCGGACTAGGATGCTTCATTTCTGAATAAGTCCTCTTCCCATCATTTGTCCAGATGATGTTCAGGAATAGCACTTCTTTGCCCATTTTCCTCCACCTACATAATGAGAATAGTGATTTGTCCTTCCTTGAAAAAACACCTGTAGTTATCTTTGATAAATCAGTTTATCACACCAGCGAGTTTTCACTTCTGTTATTCCCCATCACAAAGATTTGCTAGGATTTATTTAAAATGTGTGTAATTACATCCCATTGCAACTGCAATGCACTCAGAAAGGGTTGCCCTTGTGAACAGGGCTGAATGATGCTATTACACTGTTAAAACTTCCCTTTCTCTTCAGCATTTTCTGAGGCCACAGAGCCTTTCAAACTTTCTTTGGCACTTTCACAGCAGGGAGTGCAGCACTGTGTTAACAGAGTTCCTCAGGGAAAGCTTTAATTGCCCTTCAGAAAGGAGGAGGAAGAGGAAGAAGTATAGGAGGAGAATACAAAGAGTCAGAGCTCTTCCTATGATGAAATCAAGTACTGTGTCTCTCCTCCCTCCATGCTGCCTGTGGTATAACTTCCATATCCTCCTCAAGCTTCTAAGCTGACACACAACATGGATACTCCTGTTGGCAGTGCTGCTTACAGCCAGGCTTGGGCAGCATGGTGGGATCTTAGGCAGAGACAGCAGCACCTCAGCGTGGATGGCTGCCAATCTTTACAGTTGAGAGGGCTTTTGCACTGCCAGTCCTCAATGGGACTTGGGGAGGGTGTGAAAGAACAAAGGACAGCTTACATGCTGTGATGTCTGGATCACTGGATTTTTTAACTTGTGTTTTACCCTAAGATCACTGAAGAACCAGCTGGCAGCCATTTCCTTGTCTGTATCACACAAAGAAGACATGCTGCTCTTATTGTGGTGATTTGGGGTTTTTCTTGTTCATGGTTTTGTGCCCTCCAAGTCCAAAGTAAAAGCCTATCTTATTCTTAAATAACCGCCCCATTCCTTCTTTATTGAGTATCTTAGTACAGACAAAGGAAATTCCACAGGAATTGGTTAAAAGCATCCTGGCAGAGAAATACAATGTATGCCTAGCTTTCTCCAGGAAACTGTTTGCAGTTTTCCACGTTACACTTGCAGATATAAAGATACAGAACATCTGTAAAATTAAGACAAGAATTTGAAGTTTCATACTGCTCATGAGTATCTCAATCCCTCATCATGACATCCAGAAGAGAAAATAAGCAGAGAATGAAACTTACAGTTTCAGAATAGACCAGCATCCTACATCCACAAGTAATCCCACTGAAGTTCAAAGAATCATAAAATCACTGAAGTCAGAAAAAAGCACTAAGATCATCTAGTCCAACCATTGACCCATCAACACCAATATTTCCTCACTCACTATGTCCCTTAGTGCCGCATCTACATGTTCCTTGAACACCTCCAGGGATAATGACTCCACCACCTCCCCAGGAAGCCCATGCCAGTCTCACCAGTCTTTCTGGGAATAAATTTTTCCTAATATCCAATTGTAGAAAGGTACTATAGGAGCAATGATAATCAAAACTACCTTGAACAAGCAGTGGAAGAGCACATGGAGGCAAAGACACAACATTACCTAGAGCTGATTACAGCTATGGAAAGGATCTACAGTCAGAACAGGTACCATTGGACTTCTTGTCCCTTTTGAGTTTACAGATTGCCTTGTCTGTGAAAATGGGTGGATTAAATTTTTCATTTTCAGGTTTGTTTTGTCAGGAAAAAGAGCACCTCACAACATAGCAACCACCTTTTTATCATTTCTCCCATTACATTGACTTCAGCTTGTGGCAGCATTTTGGTCACCTTGGAATCATGTCTACTCTGCCTCAGGAACAGACACAATGTCAGATAACACCAGCATGTAACACAGAGCTCACCAATTTGTGTATGTGACTTCCAGATCAGAAGGGAACAGGTACCACAGGAGAATACCAATGAAACCCAAAGAATATCTCCTGACACTCTGTGCATGCTGCCTCTTTCAAAGAGCTAAAAACCACAGTTTGACATGCTGTTGCATAAACAGTGTTGTTTACAAGCTCTCCTCCACTGTATCACTTCATGAGAGTGTTTATCAGACTGTCAGTTTATTACTGTTTATCAATGACTGTCCCCTCTACAGGCTCATCCAAAGTCACCACCTTCTCCCTTCACCCCCTCCTTAGTGGCAGGCTCAGAAATAAATAAATATTTAATGGTGTCTCCTCCTACATTCTGTCTGTAGGCAGATGACTTCAAATGAGCTCAGAGCTCATCAGACTGTTCACTGGGTTGTTCATGAACAGGTAGTTCAGGAGACTCCTAGTCTGCACTGTTCCACAGCATCCAGTATTGTCAATTTTGTTGTTCATCTTTGGGATAAACAACTATCCTCCCAGATTTCCCTTCTTCCCACCCATTCAACTCATCAGTACATGCAGTATAATTACATCTACAAGTTTCCTGCTTGTGCTCATGTCACAGCACTCAAGCTTGTCCAGCCCCAGGAGGTCAATTTGTAGTGTATGGTTTCTAGTCTATGAGTGATAATTACTATATTTGCCAGTGCCACAGGGTTTGCATATCCACTGAAAGAATCTTGCCTAATGGTAAATAAAGCTGGCCCACACCACCACCAGAGATGCCCCAGAATCAGAGATAGGCTCCATTAGACCGTACTTTTCCACAGGACGACTGCCGGGGCTAGAGCTGTTTGCTTTAACATCTGTATATTTTCTAGCACTTCAAATCCTTATTAGTGAGTAGACAGCATGGACTATAGACTTCTGACTGGTTTTTTTTTTCCTTTTTCAATAAAACATTTTTAATGCAAGTGAAAGAGAGCTTCTTTGTATTTATTTAATTACTTTTAAGGCAAATAGTCTCAGTTCTCATCTCTCATCGCTGCTAATGAATCCAGAGCTGCTTCAAGCGATAGAAAGCCATTTTCCCATGTAAGTAATTCACAGATCTCATGTATGTATCATCTAGATGGCTTGTAGAAACAGCGTCTTATATTTGCCATCTATAGGAACTTTTTCAAGACATATGTCAAAACTTCTCCCATACTTTTGCTCCCTTTAACAAATATTACCTAAGCATTTAAACACTTTTTGCATCCTTTTTGAGCTACCTCCTCTCATCAAAACAGAAGCAACCTTCTAGTAGGAGGTCAGATACAATGGCAAGGTTCATTGGCTCAAAAAGAAAGAAATTACGGGAGGAAAAAAAAGGAAAATAAAATCTCTTCATAAGAGATGCAGATCTCTTAAAACACACTGTATCATTGCCTCACACTGACTGAGACAGCAAAGGAGAGAGAACCTTAGGCTTTCCTCCAGACGGGAATCATTTCTTTTTACTGATGAAATTACATTTTCTCCTAATCGAATGGGTTTGTTTTAAGCAAAAATGGAGGCAATAGTAAACATCTATCAAAAGGAGTTTAATTAAAGTGTTAAATACCCTGACACACAGAAATCTTTTTTCTCCAGCATTAAAACTCACTACAGAGTTAATTATTTAAAGTAATGCATTTGCTTCTCTATGTCTGTGTATAAGAGATTAACATATTAATGGGAATGTAATTATGTTATAAAATTCCTTTTTAGTAGCACCATGTTTCAAGATGCAATGTTTCAATTGAATCTGATACTTTTCCTCTTTTGCAGCCTCAAGCGCACAGAGCACAATTATTATTATTATCGTGGTAAAATAGGAGTTCTGAAATCCCTATTCCTTAATTTTCTATAAAGGTCTTGAGTTCACCTTGCTGAGTGTTTGCAGTATGTTTTCTTGTGGGTCTTGCTGCATAAACATGTTTATACTGATAGACTGGATGAATAAGGTTGTGCAGCTTTTTACTACATCATTTTAGGCATAAAGCATTAGTCATAAAAAGCTACCTGGAAAGTAAACTATAAGTTTTGTGCTCTTGATTCATCTCACCCAAGATATGAGCTCACATCACCACCAGCAACTCAAATCTGACTCCTGATGATTTCTGGATATAGCTGGACTGGGGAACTGGGCTGCTTCTAGCTGAGTGAAATCATCTCCAAAGGGACATTGGTTGTTTTTTTGTTTGTTTTTGCTAAGCTAATGATATCTCCACACAGAAAAAAAATCAGAAGTAAGAGTCCAGAAAGTCATTAGTCTTCAGTGGTAATGTGGTGGGACCATAGAGCACAGGTAACACT
This sequence comes from Excalfactoria chinensis, assembly GCF_039878825.1. NCBI lineage: Eukaryota > Metazoa > Chordata > Aves > Galliformes > Phasianidae > Excalfactoria > Excalfactoria chinensis. The sequence continues at coordinate 78,625,473 of NC_092827.1, forward strand.
TTCACAGATGCCTGAATATTTTGAAGAATAAATTCCTTTTTGCTCTTAATGAAACTTTGGGTGAAGTCTTCTGTTGCTTCCCTCCCTTTTCTTTTCTGCTCTAAAGCTTCCACTCCTTTTTCAAAATCAGCAGCAATGTATCTTCCTCCAAAGGTCTCATCTCTTCTTGAACATCTTTCTTTTCACACCTGGCAAACCCACTAGATTGTGCTATTCCTGCAAAGACAGAAGAATTGAGGAAAAGTACTGTATTCTTCAACACAGGTATGAAAGAGATTTCACTATTCTTTCTGAAGGTGAAGGCAGATTATTCTTTTTCTTACTCTAACAAAATTTTCAGAGCCTAAATGTATCAGGTGGGGAAAAGTCAAATCCTTTGGAACAAAATGCAAGAAGCCACCACTTCTCTGTATAACAATTCTCTCTTGCACCCATCCCATCGCTCTTTGATCTAGCTTTGATCTGTTCACACCATTTCTTCAGCAATGATTCCACTGTAGTCATTTAACACTTTCTAGGGATTACAGTAGTTATTTTCCTAAGTGATCCTGCATTACTTCTGCAAGCTTTCCTGTTACCATTTCAGAAGGAGCTCTCTCACATCTGTTTGAGATCTGTTCTTAGGAAAATTTACTTTTTTTTCTTTTTTGCATCACTTAGAAGTCTCAAGGTCCCACCAGATGAATTGACCTTCAAATCAAGGAGGAGCATGCTGGATGAACTCAGCTCAATGAGGTGCCTACGAGGTGCCTGAATATCATACAAGCAGATCTGTATGCGTGGCAAGGGGTAATACTGTGCCAGAAGGGCTACTGTAAGGCTACAGATCCCAGTACGGTAGAACTAAGCTTTCTTGACAGACATATATTTTAAACACAAAACCTTGTAAGTTGTAGGAAATCCTGTCAAAGTGCCTGAAATTGGTTTTTCATAGAATGAGAGCAGCAGTTTAAATACCTAGAAGAAAGGGATCAGGGGGATGAGCAAGTAAGTTCATAATGCATCAGTTTATCACATGGAACAAGCCATGGATTCAGGCATAAGGCAAGAAAGAGGAAAATGTGAGAGGCATGTGCACTCTCAGTCAAAACTTCATATCAGACAATAGTAAAAACAGTTCCTCTGATGTGAGATGCTTTGGAGCTGGTCCAAACTCTCTCAAATATAACTTTGACATGGTAAAGAAAAGATGGAAAATAGAAGACAGACAAATGTGAAGGGACTGAAATGAAATAGGGCATGCCATACAAATGTTTCCCTCTAGCCTGTTTTCTCTCTAGGCATCAAAATATCTCATTTCTCCCCCTCTGAAAGAGGAGTGCCAGAACATCATGGATGACTGCTGCAGCACTCAGCCCTCCACAGCTGACTATAACTATAGTTTCTTTCCAGTCCACATCCTTCTTTGGGTCCTCTTTCCCCCCCCACCAAGACATAATGCAAATGGATAAGCACACCTCCTGTTCTGCTGGAAACCTAGGTACAGCCCTCTACTTCAACTCTTTTTAGTTCTCACTTGTCCCATCTGAGAGACTGCCTGACATCGCTCCCTTTGTACAGAGAGAATTTGGAGCCCGGACAAAGATGCTGGAAAAAGGGGGAGCCCTCTGCTATTGATCTCATTTTCAGCACTGTAGTCCAGGCACACTGTTATAGGGACCCCACACAATTCTGGCTGCTGAAGGTCAGTCTTTGAGTCTGAGGAGAAATCATCAAGAGCAGAGACAGCACATCTGAAGGGTCCTGGGGAGGATGGAGTCAGTCATGCAACTCTGAACTAATTTCCAATATCAGATAGCTTCGGTATCAAGCAAAAGCAGTCAGTTAAACCCATCAGTCATTATCACACCCAGGGTTCAAGAGACAGAGTGAGCCATTGGCAGCTCTGGAGAAGCTTTGCATTTCAAAGTAAGATCTCTTCATGAAGAATAGCTGCTCTGAACTCCCTACTGGTACAGTAATTTCTAATTTCTCTCTCCTAGAAACAGTGATGTTAATGTAACTTATATGGAATTGAGCATTCTGTCTTAGATACTGAATTATTTCTTTAAATAGTTTTGTTAATTTGTTTCACTATATGTATATATAGCATTCACATTATTAAGCAAATATTTGCTACAATTTTTGTTGCTGTTCTTTAATCTGGGAAAAGATATTCTATATATATTTGTATTTTTTGCTTATGTTTCAGCATGGTGTAAACACTTCTTTTTCCCCCCTAATATCATCTCCTTTGAACTCTCTTTAGAGTATTCCTTCAGGCACCAAAGAGCAGTTAGTCCTTGAAAACATGTCAATTGACAAATACCTCTTCGATTTTCATCATGCACTACCCTCAGGGAGACAACTGGGCCTCTTTGAGATATGTGGCTCATTGCCCGTGGCTCTTCTCCCTTCCATGAGGATGTTGGAGCACACACATGTCAGATGGTGTCACTGAGGGTCAAGTGCTGCCCTCATTGAGGCTCCCTTTCTTTCCACCCTTCAAAAGCTTTACTGTATGAACTGCCCCAGGGAGCAGGCCAGGTAGCACACAGGAAACTGCTCCAAGATACTTTGTTCATTTTTCTTTGATGCTAGAGCCAAAACTATGTCATTTTCTGTGTGCAAAAGTTCTTCTGGCAACAAACGAAGCAATGAAAATAAATAGTTGCAGGCCATACAGTGGACAATTAGTATTCCAAACATGAAATTAATTTGTCCTGTGAATATAGGAACCTTGTAATTTGGTTCACTTTTATTGTAAGATACAATTCATTTTCTACATGATTTTATGGCTGGATAGGATTCATTGGAAATTATCCCCAAACTACCTCCATTAAAAAAAACAAAAAAAAAAGGGTGGGGCAAGATCCTTTCTATTCTTTTCATTGCAAATATTATGCCACTACTCTACAGCAAATGAGCCTTAGCTCCAATCTACCCACACATAATGCTCAGCCCTGTAGACTTGGGTTATTTTTTCTTAAGTTTCATTTTAATTTTCACTGCCAAAGAAGATATTTCTCTAAAGATATTCAAATAGAGACTATCAAATAGAGACTAAAATAAATAAATAAATAAAAAAAAAATCTAACAAAGGCTGCTCAGCTATAGGGTAGATAGACAGACTTTCCTCTTTCTTTGTGTCAGATTTTCAAAACTGTCCTTGAATTTAGTCTTATTCAATTCTGTGCTTTGTCCCTGTCTAAAGATGCAATTGTCCTCAAAGAAGAATTGCTTATATGGAGCTCAGTCCAAAGTCACTGGCAGACAGACATCAAAATACCTTGAGGGATCTAGATTCAGTCTTTCTCACTTAAGACTCATAATATGGGAACTGGATCTGTGCAAGTGTGGCAGAGCAGAGCAACTGATCCATCCTGTACAATCAGCCTGTGACTCAGCTGGTGACTCTCAATCTGCCAGTGCTAGCAGGCTTAGTGGGAAGCAATGAGCTGATGAGGCACTGGAACAGGCTGCCCAGAGAAGTGGTAGAGTCACCATTCAAGAAACAGGGATGTGGTACTGAGGGACATGGTTACTGTGGATTGTAGGTTAGGGCTGACAGTTGGACTAGTTGATCTTAGATCTTATCCAAACACTGATTCGACGAAGACATGAGATCAATTTTAAATCCTTGATTCTAATATTTACTTTGGAAAGAATTTTTAGCAGAGAAGCAGGGGAAAATAAAGAATTTTCACAGATATCAGTAGGTGTGTGATTCTGGCCATGAAATTCTTGGTTCTCATATCCCATGTACTTCCTAATGAAAAATAAGAGCAGCATATGTGTACTAAAATTCTTTCCTTCCTTCATTGACTCTATGAACTTCATTCTTTCTCTGAATGAAATATTCACTTACCATCAAAAATATGAAATAGAAGCATAACTGGCAAATGAATTTTTTTTTTTTTTTTTTTTTTTTTTTGAGTTTATGCAGACTATTCCTATTCCAAGTTAAATGAAAGATTTCAGTTATAGGTTGATGATGAGTAACAAAATAAGAGGTCTCCTGTTTTCTTTGAGAAAGGCAATCAGAATGACATTAGTACTGAAGATCATATGGAAACTATTCACTGCCAAATGCTGTCACACTCCATTTCTTTGCCTGATCTTTTTGAGATTCAGAACAATCTTTACCAACCCCTTAACCAATCAACTGCTTTTGTTTTCAAGCCCAGGAATTAAAATAGAAATCCTGAGAATTAAATGGCATAAACTTATCCTAAAAGGCAATGAACACCTCAAAACAGAGATACTTACTGAGAAAAGGAAAATACAATAAAAGTGGAAGTTGCCAGAGTTTCTCCTGTTCAACCATACTTGATGCTACATGGGAACTGCTGAAGCACAGCCTGAACCTCTGATTAACCACCTGAGGCAAGCAATACGTCAGAACTGTGAGCCATGAAGATGGCTATAACCAAGGAACCCAGTGACAGTATCCTGAACACCTACACAGATAGTTGGACTGCGTACCAGGGGCTCACTCTTTGGATTGCACAGTGGGCTGCCTAAGACTGGACTATCCACACTCGACCAATCTAGGGTAAAGACATGTGGTTAGACATATGGAATACAGTCAAATACAGGACTATACACATCTACCATGTTTATGGCCATCAGCCCCTACAGTCACAGTAGCCAACACACTGGCCCAAGTTCAGCGGATTGAGAATTCACCAGCTGATAACGTTGCCCATTGGTTACATGAGAAGCTATGGTATGCTGGACAAAAGACAATGTGGGCAGCTGCTAAAGCTTGGAGACTGTCCATACAGCTATCTGACATCACCCAGGCAAGCCAAGATTGCGACAGTTGCTCTAAAACCAAGATTATTGCCTGAAGCAATAGCCCATCTTGCTAAATGACACAGTCCTCTCCAGCAATGGCAGGTTGATTACACTGGGCCCCTCCCTCAGTCTGAGGGGGCAAGATATGCCCTGACCTGCATCAACACTGCAAGTGAGCTACTGCAGGCCTACCCAGTACCAAAAGCAAACCAAGCATATTCCATCAAGGCACTTACTAGACTGATGTCTGCCTATGGGACACCTCAGGTCATTGAGAGCAACCAAGGGATTCAATTTACTGGTGCAATAATACAGCACTGGGCAGAAGAAAATAACATTGAATGGCAGTTCCACCTGCCATAGAATCCAACAGGGGCAGGCCTCATTGAATATTGTAACAGTATTCTTAAGGCTGCCCTGAAGACAGACTCCCAGCCCTTGCAGGAGTGGACAAAAACACCCTATGAAACCTTGCTGAATCTGAATGAAAGACCCCAAGATGGCAGACCCAGTGCCCTGAAAATGTTAGACAACAGCGGCCTCCCTGCTTAGGATCCAAATTATGGGCACTGATAATCACTTAAGACCCCAGATTGGGAATGAAAATAGTCTGCTCCCTACCCTTGAGAATTTAGGTCCAGGTACCCATAGAATAAAATGGCCTTGGAAGGGGCAAATAGGGCCTAAGTGTCATGGCCTACTTGCTCCTTGGGGGAGATTATCGGATGTGGGAGGCTCGGTAGTCCCTCCAGTAATAGGTACGTGGCCTACTGTCAACACTACAGTCTTCATCTCTAAAGGGATCCCCATCATGTCCCTATGGCAGATCAGGGCACCCTCTGTGGTGCCTCATATAGTTATGCAGCTACAGACATCTGGCCAGAAGGTAAGGTATACGCAGTCAGGTCATACCCCAGTACAAGCCAAAGTGTTGACCCAGGCCAGAAATACAGCCTGTATCTTGCCCTGGATAGCAGACCTTCCTCTGGTACCTCTGAAACATCTGTATTACTCCCTGTGAGTCTTTGAGATTTCAGGATCACTGGAAGGAACAAAATGCCATCAAAGTGTTCTAGTAATGCTGTTAGATCACATGCAACATCCGATGATGATCTATATCAGATTGATGGAGCACAGGATGGACCTACACCTCACAACCACAAGCCTCCAGTAACATCAAGCACTGGCCCATAAAAGAGTATGAACATTCACCAATAGTCACATGCCCAGCTCCACCTCTCCTAGGCCCCATTTAAGAGTAAATGTCCAAAAAAGGACATCGGTTACAATCCAGTCAAAGTAAAATAGATTTGTTTACCTGCCCCAAGGATTAGGACTTGCTGAATACTCCAAAAAGAGAGAACTCTGTGGCAGCCACCTCTTAAATGAGGTTTAGGGAGGGGTAGGTGGAACCTGTTATCACCCTTTCCAGTTTCACAGGTGAACTGCTTTCACCTGTGCTCTCAAGGCTGGCTGTGTCCCTTCACCAGGAGCTTAATTGTTGGTTCAGGCTGTGACTAAGCAATTCTCATACAATATGACCAGATTGTTGTAATCATCTTTTGCCATGTTCCAACTATGTTTTGGAGTATTATTTATTTCTGAAGAGAGTGAGGAGCTTAAAAGCTCACAGATGCTCTCCTCATTTTTGCACTTTTATGTTGGCTTGGGTTTTATTTGTGGTTTTTGTTGTTGTTTTGTTGTTGTTGTTTTGCTTTCCATGTTCAATCAAGTTAGCTTTGTTTTTGGAAAATCAGCCAGCTATCACTGACCAATAGACCAAATCTGTGCTACACATCTGGCATGACTAGAAATGACAGCAGGGTATTGAGGTGTCAGCTGATCCTCTTCCAGATGTGAGGAATGGCCTCACCTGGAGTCGCACTGGTAATTGGTTTACACAATAATCCTTCACCTTATAATGATGCATCTACAACTACTACAGGCCGAATGCTCATCTGCTCATTGCTATAAACAGCTGATCTCTCTGGTGGAAAAAAAGGCATATGCTGCCTTTGGAAATGTACAGTCTTATTTATTCAGAAGAGCAAACATATGAAATTTTATTTAAGGATAGATATAGTTATAGTATCCAAGTATATTGGATGGTGCTGTCAGTATGACTTGAATGCCTGTAATTTGTTCTCTGTACAAAACCCACATGAGCAGAATTTTTGCCCATTACAATGACATCAAGGTTTTGCAAGTCTTGCCTTTCTTTTTCACATAAGGTAATCTAATTTCCTGGTCTTTATAAGTGAAAATGGCATTGCTGTTTCTTCAGCCCATCTGCAATACTTTGCTTACGTATTTTTTTCCCCTCTTTTAATATACTATTCTGACAGCAGCCTGTAGGAAACTAATGTGGTATTAGAACTCCTAAGTGGATGCATAGTGGGAATAGAATGGCACAGAATACTGTGAAGACAAAACCTGGAAGAATCTCCTGAAGTTGGAAACACATCCCCCTACTGAGAGGCCACTTCCGTGAGCCACAAGGAATCAGTGCAGTACAGGTGGACATTCTGATGACTTATTCAGGATGCTAAACTATGAATGTAGACACCTTAGCTGTGTCTCATCATTATACATAAATTAAACACATCTAGTTAAACATGGTGATTGGTAAATATATACATACACACATACCCAGAGGGTACTGGTCAATCAGTGTCTGGATAGAGATCAGTGACTAGTGCTGTCCCTTAGGAGTCTGAATTGGAACATATGCTCTTTAGTATCTTCATCAGTGATATCAACAGTGGGACTGAGTGTACCCTCAGCAAGTCTGAGGATGACACCCAGCTGCGCCATGAGAGAACTAGACAGGATTGAGCAGTGTGGCCAGGAGAACCTCATGAGTTTCAACAAATCCAAGTGCAAGGTCTTGTACCTGAGTCATGGCAACCCCCCTGCAAATAAAAAAAAAAGCTGGGGGTTGAAAGGATAGAGTGCAGCCCTGCCTAGAAAGGATGTGGGGGTGCTGGTGGATGGCAAGCTGGACATGAGCCAGCAATGTGCCCTTGCAGCCAAGAAAGCCATGTATATCATGGACTGCATCAAAAGAGCAGATTGAGGGATTCTGCCCCTCTGCTCTGTGTTGGTGATGCCTCACCTGGAGTACTGTGTCCAGATGTGTACGGTCATCAGTACAGAAGAGATGTGGACCTTCTGAAGTACATTCAGAGGAGGGACATGAAAATGATCCAAGGGATGGAACACCTCTTCTACAAGGACAGACTGAGAGACCTGGGGCTGTTCAATTTGGAGAAGATAAGGCTTGTAGTTGACTGATAGCAGCCTTTCATTATCTAAACGAGAGTTTTAAGAAAGAAGGGGACAGATTTCAACAGATTCTGTTGTGATAGTACAAAGAGAAATGGTCTCAAAATAAAAGACCAGATATAATGAAAAACTTCTTTATGATAAGAGGAGTGAGGTGCTGGTGCAGGCTGCCCAGAAAGGTAATGGATGCCACGATCCTGCAGATGCCCAAGGTCAGGCTGGTCAGAGATCTGAGCAACCTGATCTATCTGTATGTTCATTACAAGGGAGTTGGACAAGATGGGTGTCTTCCAATTCAAATGATTCTATGATTCTACATATTATTAACCACTGGTCTTCAAATTCAAAGCTCTTTGAGAAACTTAAGAAAAGGAGTGACATGAAATTCAAAAAAGTATTGCACCGAGAAGGTCAGGAGCACTCAGGGCTTGCAGAAGGTTGAGTGGTAGTGGAGGTAGACAGGGGAAGGTAGTGCTTATCACTGAAGATGTACTTTCCCTGCAAAGATGCAGGTGGTGGTAAGAAGGCTGAAAGGTTGGCAGAAACTGCAGAGCAGCAGGTGTGAGAAGATATCCTTGGCCACAGAGCTTTCAAGCTGCCCAGCAGGGTTGTCTGCATCATCAGCAACCAGATCGTTGGCAGTCCAGTCACTTCTCTCTCCGTCTTCCCATTCTCATTTATTTTAGGAAATTTTCCCTCTTATCTCCTGCCCCTTTTCACCTTCTTCGTCAAGCACATATGAGTTACCTCAAAATAAATATTGCTATTTTTCTCTGTGAGAGACCTGACAGACTTTGTCAGGAATAGCACTTTGGTCTTTATTTAAACAAACGCAAGAGAAAGGATTAAGCAGTCAGAGTCCACAATACAGTCTCCAGCCAGGAGCTAGCGGCTATTTTTCCCTGGGTTTTAATATTCTGTTGGAGTGGTCAAGCTTCTGCATTCGCGCCTCCTACCCTCCCACAGAGCAGAGAGCACTCGGGAGTATGTGACAGAAATATGTAATTATCCCCAGCTGCATTACCCGAAGAGGGAAATCAAATTAGATTTTCCATTAGAAACAAAAGCCTGCATCGTCATCTGTAATGCTTCTCCCATGTTGGGGCTGACATAAAAGAGCATCAGACCACAGCATACTTCTGAAGCTCAGAAAAAGATTAATTATTTTTTAACTAATATTAGAGTCCATAATATTTAATAGTTTATGTGGCTTTTATTCACCATTTCAGGGGAATAAATATCCACAGGTATAGCTAAGCAAGAAAGCCTTTACATTTTCTCCAGCTGTGTTTATTCCAGCTTTTATTTTTGGTTAGTATTGTGGTTCCCTTTTTCTCGTATTCCTTATTAACATGGCAATATCACCAATCATACTAATTTAAATTTTTTCCTAACGTGTATGAGAACCAAATATTCCTATTTCCAGCTATGCTTTTCTTCTCAGGTTAGTAAACAGAGTAGAACTGCTTTATTCAACAATTGAATAGAATATGCATATTCAACTTCACATAAAATGTTATACTGAAGATTTTTTCTTGTATTGGAAAATGATTTTAAAATCTGGAAAGAAATTAAGTTTTCAGAAAGGTTCTTTTCTGATAACTTTTGTAAAACGTCAAAACAACAACAGAAGGTTTCAGTTTGTGAGGGGTTTTCTTTTTCAAATACTCATTTTTAATTAAAAAGAAAAAAAAGACTCAGAAGATCCCATTGTTGTCATTATTCACACTATCATTATCCAACTCTGAAACACTTCATACTGCAGGCGAGGAGATTTTCCAAAGAAAATTTTAGTATAACTTGTCCCTTTTTCATGATTTTCCAACAGGGAAATGTTCCTTTTTCAGCACTAATTTATTTATTTATTTACTTTAAATACTATTCAATTTCCATAAGATTCAAAAGAAATTCTAAAAACTAAAATAAATTTTTGTGTGGTCCACATGTATGAAAGGCCATTTTTTGTTGTTGTTTTGGTTTGGTTTTTTTAATGACAATTTTAGAAGAGAGATATGGAAGTCTTCCTCTCAGCCACAAATAAATCAGCAGGCGCCAACAGAAAAGGTTGCTATGTCAAAATCTGGGCATTGCTCATTCCAATTACGAGTGATGGGCAGCTATATTCATGCACTTGTAAAGTGAACAGACTGAGGTACTGTAGGTTCTTCAGAAAGCTTTCTCCTTGTACTAGAGGGATAGTTAAATTTACAAGCACAAATCCACTTTATAGAATTGTTGAATCATAGAATGGTTTGGGTAGGCTGGGACCTTTAAGATCATGTAGTTCTAGCCCCCCCTTGCTACAGGCAGGGATACCTCCCACTAGACCAGGTTGACTGCAGACCCATCCAGCCTGGCCCTGAGAACACCTCTAGGGAGGGGACTCATGACCTCACTGGGCAACCTGTTCCTGTGTCCTAGGAATTATTTACAGTAAATAATTTCTTCCTAATATCTAGGATAAATCTCCCCTCTTCCAGTTTAAAGCCATTTCCTCTCATCTTGTCTCTAGATACCTTTATAAAAAGTCTTTCCACAGCTTTCCTGTAGGCCCCCTTTGGTACTGAAAGGCTGCTATCAGGTCTCACCAGAGCCTTCTCTTCTACAGACTGGAGAGCCCCAGCCTGTTCCCACTGTTCCCACAGGGCAGGTACCCATGCCCTCTAATTATCATCGTGGCTTTCATCTGGTCCTACACTTTACTGGTAAAGTTGAAGTTTCATGGTTTAAATATACACAGAAGTAAGGTGAAAAATTCTCTGAAGTATATATTAAAAGTATATATTTTTCTAGAAGACATTTATGTAAAGACGTAAGGGTTTGTTTTGTTTTTTTTGTTTTTTTTTTGTTTTTTTTGTTTTTTTTTTTTGTTTTTTTTTTTTTTACATCTGTTTGCATGGGCAGACATGTTGTACATCCAGTATAAAAAATGTTATTCCTGCTTGAGAGTTGCATATAAGTATGTGTGGTAAGAACAGTGCTTTTAATATTTGGCATCAAACTCTGAAATATGTAAGTCAGCAAAGCAGAGCAAAAATTAAGGTGCCTTGTGAGGACTGAAAAATGAGTTGTTGAAAGCATACGAGATTCAAAGAGCTTAGGTAGATGAGTGGGTGGGGTGCAAATTCCACCAGTGCTTTTTTGTCTGTTATCCAGAACAAGGGGAGGCCATGACAAAAAAATTTCTGTGAGCAATGATGTTTCTCACATGCTCAGACCCACAAGCAAACAAGCCATCTATCATCCCTCTTCACCAGCTCTGGAGCTCTGCCTTTTGGGTGCCTTCTTACCCTGCAGCCCAGCCAGAACACTCACCTTGCCTTACCCTCCTCATCCAAAGGACAGTGTCTTCTATAGGTCACTCCCATTGCCATTCCTCTCTCTTCCTATTCCTTTTCCCCAGGTCTTCTGTAGCATCCCTCTGAAATATGGAAATAGCACAGTGATTTCATAATGGCTGTTGATAAAAACTAATGAACCATTGCAGGTACTCAGCCACTATAGGTATAGGTTATCAATGAGCTATTTAATGCAATTGAATTGCTAGCCACTTAAAGCACGCATTTTGCATTCTGGCCCACACCCAGCCTGCCTAAACTAATTTCACTTCCTACAGTTACGCAACCAGACAACATGTGAGTGTTTTTGTATATTAGCTCTGCGTTTATTTTCGATCAGCTTACATGGCAAAGAGAACCAAGACATGATGTTTTGAGTCTGTTTACCCAGGCTTCATCTAGTGCTGATGGTACACTGAACTGATTGAAATTTTAACAAAGAGATTATGCAGAGAAAGCAAGGGGAAGATGACATTCACTTGCTCTATGTTTTTCCTTTTCATAACGTATCTGAGCTGATTTTCCACCTCTCTCCTGCAAGCAACACCACAAAAGGGTAAAGGTGAGCACTGGATTTGGTACACACAGCACCTGGCAGCCTAGGGAAGAGAGGGGGCTTTTTGGGAGACCAGGGCAAACTGCAGATGTTAAGAACAAAACAGGCAGGAGCATCCCAAGGGACCAGAATGAGCACAGGGAATGATTACTATTCCTTGTCCAACCCAAGGGGCTCTTTTTTGCATCCATCACTGTGGTGTTAGAGTAACTTCTGTGGAAAACGAGCAGTGATGGCAAGGCTGCAGACAGACAAGCTGGAGCCTCTGGGCTTCTCTTCCCAGCACACTCACACTGCTTACGGTCACGTCTGCAAAGCTGCTATTTGATGGAAAAGAAACAATTAGATTAAGAGAATGGAAATACTGTTTCTGTTAGGGACAAAATGAAATCTCATACATAGCTTCCTTTTTAATTAAAAAATATTTGTTTCAGCAAAGGGACATTTCTAAAGCAAATATTTGGTTTGCTTCAAAATATCAAATATCAAAATAAAGGAGCTTTGAAAATGTCACTTGTTTTTCATCCTTTCTGCTCTTTTCTTCATGAGAATCAAGAAAAGAAATGGTTGAAGTTATTTTCTCATTCCTTAATTTAATTGAAACCTTCCATTACCTTTTTTTTTTTTTTTTTTTTTTTTTTTTTTTTTTTTTCTTGTGGCCAAAATGAAAAATGAGATAATCTGAGGGGAAAGTTTGCAAATTAAATTTGTTTCCAGAGGCCATCGTGGTATCGTGGTCTACAGAGCACAGCTTCAATAGAGTCACTGTACCCTTATCTGCATCTGCTTCTGGACTTGTGAAGTGGAGCCATCACAGCTTTCTTCAGGGAGGGGCCTGAAGTCATGCCTCCAAGATGCAAAACACTAGGCTGTCAATTTTAATATATGTCTCTTGAATCATCTCATGTTTTCCTGGTGCTGGTGGTGTTCAATGCTGGCCAGGGAGAAGGGAGCACGTGGATAACACAGGACTGCTGCTCTCCACCAGGAGAAACCTTATTTCCTTCATGATGTGTCTTTGTGACCTGCAGGCCCAAGCTTCTACCAGCTGTTGGTAATTTCCACATTGTAGATGCTGAGATCATTTCCTCCCTCAGCATCTGCAACATTCAAATACCTTTGCATTTATACTTGTCTGTCTTTTAAAGTTTGTAAATGGAAACACATGTTGTTGACAACAGTTTAATCTCTCTTTAGGTTCTGAATGTCTTACTGAATGATAAGATGTTGAAATTATTCAACACCAAGTAAACTACCTTGGGCCCCATTTTGCAGAGGAAGACACAGAGGGACCAAACACCAAAAGACTGCAATATTCCACAGTATCTCATCTCTAGTGGACAGTGTATGGTGTCGGGTGAATTCTGGCCTTTCTCCCACTTATTGATCTCCCTCACCTCTTTGGCTTATCTCATTCATTGGAGAAGCAAATGCAAAAGCTGATGAGTCTAACAGAAAAAGGGCTTTCACAGGGGAGTCATAACCACTCTACATGGACAATATCTTGCAGAAAAACAGATTCTTATGCGATATTTCTCAGTCTTTTGAAGAAAATCATTGGAAGAGCTAGTGACTGTAAAGTATTACACGTAGCTCTGAAACAGGACAGCATTTCCAAGTAGCAAATTAGTTAAACACCGGTGAAATGCACGAGAGAAGGTGGCAGCCCGTTGTCACTTTAAGTATTAAGGCAGATGGAACAACTCATACCATGTTTTTATTTTTCTTGCATTGTGTCTCCCCTTCTTTTCATATATCTTTTCCATTTTTCTTTTCCTATTCAAGCACTATGGGGGAAAAATATGCCAAAAAAAGAACAACTACATTTTCCAACTTGTTCTAGGTAGGGCCTTCTTCCTGTTTATTATTTGTCCTTGGATCTGTTCTTCCTAGCATCATTAGGATTCTCTGCTTCTTGTTTACTCAAGCCTCTCAAAGCACTTTCTTTATCTAATCTATTTTGAACGTGTTGAAGAACCCTTCATTGTAGCATCTCAGCACTGAAATCTAATCTAATCCATCAGCCAAGCATCTAGTTACTTTATAAACACTAATGACCAGATGCTGTTACCTGTCCTCAGACTGAAATCAATTGTACTACTCAGTTCTGAATAAAGGTTTCAGAATCTGTCCTTAAGCTCATAATATGTAATTCTTATCATCATTTCACAGCTGGAGAAACTGAGATACTGTGAAGTAGAGCTGCCCAGGGTTACACAGCGGTTTATCCTAAAATGAGACACCAGAAGTCTAAGATCCCATCCCCCAGATGTTACCAATGACTGTGAGAAGTCAAATCACTTCTCATGGAATTGACTTGTGTTTAATGCATGTGATGCATTCAAACTTACACCTTTGGTAATAAAGGCTTAACTGTGAAATAAAAGCCCACAGCCATCATGTTTACTTGTATTTGACTGTCTTTTACTAGCTGAATTGAAATTGCTTGCTTTAGGTCACAAAAAAATAACACTAAAAAACTTGTGTTGATCAGATTTGTCCTTACCCTGCAGTTACAAAGACAGCAAGGTTATAAACCAGATGTCAGGGGGCACTGGGCTCTCAGGATACTCAGTGTTATATCTCCTATCCTACACAGCTATAGGACAAAGTACTGGTCTAGAAAGTAATTGATCCTCTGTGGAGTCCTTGAATAATATTAATATGAAGCTACTTTGCTGGTATTAATCATATTTATGGGATTTTATACTCTAATATAATAAGTGTGCAACAAGCTTTAATATTCATATGGGTATTTGCATGCCAATTCTTCTTAAATTGTGTCTTTCTCCTCTTATTTCTAACTGGCTATTGCAACCCTGTGTATGTATGCAAGTTGTAAAATGGAACAGAGGAAATACACAACTCTTTTGAAGTTTATAAATTGCAGCTATATAATATCACACATTTAAGAAAGTTTAAAAACAAAACAAAACAAAACAAAAAAACAAGAGGAAAACTTTGTTATCTCTATTTTTAGAGATTGGAGAAAGAAAGAAATGGGATTCAGATAGCTGGAGAAAGTTGAATTTGTCCACTTGTCACAAAATATTCCCCTAATTCTATGAGGTTATGTACCTCTCCCCCTCACAAGAAGAAAAGACTGTAGTTGACAGTTGGAGATGCTCTCTAAACAAAAAGTGCACCCTGGAGAAAAGAGTGGGTGGATGGGACAATTGAATTGCAACTCTCCTGCGGCATAATTGGGTTAACATTTTAGAACAAAAATGCTGGGGAGTAGAAAGGCAAACAACACACATTCAGAAAAACAGCACTTCTGAAATCTAAGGTTGAATAAAATGCAGATGGCAAACTTAAACACAGAAACAATCAAACAAACAAAAACCAAAACAACAACAACAAAACATAGTGATCCAAATATAAGAAATATTACCTAGTCAAATTAATCAACGCCTGGAGTGTTACCAAGGGAACATCTGCACCGTCAATTACAAGTAGAAAAATTTTCCTTTTCCCATGTTTTGAACATGATGTGTGAGTCAGTTTCAGTCAGTGGCCATAAAGCTACATTTACAATTTACATTTCAAACTTCACCTACTACACCCTGCGGAACAACTGGTCTTAGAAGCTCAAGGACAAGAGCCACGACTCAAGGACAAGAGCCACGGCACTATAACTCTTTCGCTGCGCTTACCTTCTGCCTGACTTGTTGAGAGCACAAGCAGAGCTTATTCACCCTCTCCCTGCATATCCCTCTGAAGCGTACCTAAATAAAAAATAACAATAAAATACATCTGGGTATAAGCCTGAGAATGTCAAAAAAAAAAAAAAAAAAAAAGAAAAAGAAAAAGGAAAAACAAACAAACAACAGCTTATTGGGTGAGGTGACATGGCTATTTTCTTTTGTTCTTCATCACTGGAATGTTTGAAAATTGACTCAAATAAGAATTGCTGGTGCCAGAATCTCCTTTTTCTTCTTATGTAAGGCTATACCAGGCCTGAATGTAAGATTTCTAAGTGAGGAAAAAGAGAGGAAAAAAGGGGATACTAGGTGATCCTTGGATTGTTCATGAAGAGAACTGGTGTTACCAATATGACCTGGAGTCAAAACAATAGTCACTGGAGTGGTAATGTGAATTTCTTGTCAAAGAAAAACTTCAAGACACAGCTCTCAGTGTGTAAAGTGATGTGTACTGTCTTTTAGGATAGGAAAGAGGTGATCCTTCTGGATTTCCTAGAACCTGGACAAACCATCAACTCTGACTATTATATTGTAAAATTGACAAAGCTGAAGGCTCAAACTTTCAGTGTCAGTCCAGAGAAGATGACAGCCTTTCTCTTGCAACACAATAACATCAGACCTTGTATGAGTCTGAAGACCATGGAGCACACTGACCATCTTGGCTGGACTGTCCTACACATCCACAGTATAACCTGGAATTAGACCCTTTTGACTCCCATGTCTTCAAGACAATGAAAGATGACTGTGTGGACAACATTTTCCTAGCAACTATTTGCCACAGCAGCTATGAAACAGTAGGTCAACTTGATGGTGCAGATTTTTATGAGTGTAGCATGCAGGCTCTCGTTCATCACTAGTGAGAATTCATAGCTAATGATGTAATGATGATGAGCACTTTGAAAAACAGTGTGTTGTAGTTGAGAATTTGCTCTATCAAATAGCATTATCATGTTCTTTGTATCTCTTATAGTTTCCATGAAAATAAATAGGAGGGATTACTTCCAAAGCAACCTATATAAAATGTGCCATTGTTCATAACTTCACAGATTCAATAATGTTTGGATTATTCTGTACCATAAATTAACTTGATTTCAGTTCATAACACAGTTGAACTGTTTCTGAAGATAATTTTTTCTCTAAGAACAGATGACACCTTACCATTAAGAATCACAGTTAAAAACTGTTTGGGCTAGTACAGACAAAGTAAAAGAAAAAAAGAAAAAAAAAAAAAAAAGAAGAAGAAGAAAAGGAGAGAAACAAGAGATGGATCTGTAATTACATCTGGCAGAAGAATGTGGTTTAATTCATTGGACAGCAGCAGCACCAGAAATCTGCGGAGTGCCTTGTCTGTAAACACTGTCTGAATTAATCACAAGGCCAGACACTATAATAATTGTGTTTTATTAAGGATGAACAAAAGACCAAGATATTGTTCTGAATAAATTAGCTAATTGTAAGATGACCAACTTCCCCAAAACCTCTGCCACAGCCAACGTGTCTGATAAACTGTGCTCAAGAAAGAAGCAGAGAAAAGGGGAAGACCTACATTGCCACCACGTAACCTACCTAATGGATCTTGAGGATCTTTTCAGAGAAATTGTGAGAAAGCAGATCATTGGAGGATAGTTGTGTGGTGGTAATGAGACAGGTAACTATAGATCTATGTGAATATGGGCATAGCTATCAATATTCTGAGTATGTCCACGTGTCTATGGAATACAGGAATTTACTAAGTTTTTGCCTGAATCCAGTTCACTAGCTAGTCTGTCTTTCTCAAGCAGTATTCCTCTTTCATGTCTTCTCTGCATTACCCTCGTTATTCAAGCTCTGCATCTTCCATCACACATCTCTACAAGGAAAAGTCCTCAGGAAAAATGTTTGATATTGCAGTCTTAATTTTCAGTCCTATTCCTTCTTAATGTTTGTAACTCCATTTTTATACAACAGTTGCTTTTTGAATCTTTTAAAAAGGCAAATTGTTTCATTTAATAAATTCTCCGGCAACACTTCACCTTGTGAACCTGTTAGCAGGTCAAAGCTGTCAAAGTGTTGTTTTCTCTGACTCTAATGAAAGGTTGCATTAAGCTCAGACTGGAGTCCATTAGGAAGAAAATACAATTTTTGTCATGTATACAGGTAGTTTTGGTTGTAATCTACGATGTGGAGCTCTGATCAAAGAACTTGGCATTTTCAAATAAATCTAAATAAAAGTAATATGCTCTGGAGATGTAGAAAAATGCTGGTACCCTTCAACCACCAGTACTTTGGATGCCTCAGTTTGGTGTGTGGTTTTTGCTGTGAAAGTTTGACAGGCTGTCCACGTTAAGCATTTAATTGCTAATAGGTAATAACTGCTCTGGTTTCATCGAGAGGACTGGCTGCATTTGTCTTTTTTTTTTTTTTTTTTTTTTTTTTTCTTTCTCTTCTAAATGATTATGTGGCTTGTATCAATGGACTACTCAGCCAGTGTACTTTAATTAACACGGTATGTCAACTTGCCATACAAAACTTTATACAGACACATCAGGTTTACAGATGCCATGGGAACTATTTCAAGAAGCAGGCTACATGAATACCTGATTATTTGTATTACATCTCCTGACTAAACCTTCATCATGTTTAGCTCCACTGGAAAGAAGCACCTTTTCTTTCTGTGAAAGTGTGGTGGTCAGCAAAACTAAGTATAAGGAACAATATTAAGGGTCCAATTCACTTTAAGTGACACTGGACCTAATGAGAAATAAATAGGCTGATATTTATAGAATTGCCTGAGGAAATAAAGAATTTTGAGGTGAGAATAGGTTGCATGTATTCACTGACTGTTTTCTGAAGTTCTGTCTGAAATACTCTTCCACTTGATTTGCATGAGTTTTTGTCAAGGCCAGTAAAGAGGGAAACAGAAAATACTGCAATGTAATCATTCTCATTTTTAGAGATAAAGGCTGTAAGTGAATTAGGCTGTAATAACAGTATAAAGAACAAATCTGTGTAAATATGCTCATAGCAATCGCAGTAGATTTACCTGTCAAATAGTTAAGGCTCCGTGCCATAGATCCTTCCTGCTTGTTTGTTTTCCTCTTCTTCAAGTGTCTGTTTGACAATGATTTAATGATCTTTTGCAGGGTGATGCTCACCTTGCTTTGCATGGAATGAATGCAGGCTGATGATACCTTCTGCCACCTCTAGCTTTCAACATAGTAAATTAAAGACACCAGCCATGCTGGTGAAATGGATTTGTTCTGCTTCTTATTGCTGAGAGACTGCACAAGAACATGCTGGAAAGAGAAAGATATGCTGTACACGCTGGATGTCAGAAACTTTCCAGTATCACTCTATATGCTAAATTTGTACAAACACAGCAGTTAAGAAGTTGTATTCCAGTTACAGCGTCATTTGACAAGATGAACATGTTCTGCTGTCTTCTCTTATCTTGTGAATGCTTTATCTCTGGAAGAGAGAAAGAGCAGATACTCTCTGTCTTTCAGATCTGGTCCTTCTTCTAGAGTTAACATTCAGAAGAAGAAAAGAATGCTAGAACCCCTTGCTTCTGATGACTTTGAAGAAATGGGAAGACACTTCTCTGCATTCCAATCTGCAGACTTTAAGGTAGTTAATAATCTTGGGTCTGATGTGTGAAAAATACATTTTTGGTCTTACATATATTAGTCTCACAATAGCAATGAGAATATGAACTGAGACTTACCAATCCAAAACCACATCCCTGTTCACAAATGACAACTTCCTAATCTTTTTTTATTCATTTCTGTATGAAGAAGAATGTACACAGCTGCTCCAGGAATTCAAGTCTAGCCATTTGCCAAAAGCAACAACATTTGTCTTTTTGGGGAAAAATTTAAAAAAAAAGGTTATTTTAATTGGCTAATAGTTTGGTTACATCTATCTGTCTGTAATCTCTCTCTCCTTTCATGCCTCTGAAAAAATACAAAAACTACCTAATATGGATACTGATGTTTTGAATTTCTGGGGATGGATATGAAATCAAATTAGGTATTAAACTAATTATGCTAGAACCTTTTCATTCTGACAGAGACAGAATCTTCTCCACTAAAAACTTTTCTGCAAACACTCCAACAGCAGCTGTAGCTTCTTTCTGCAGCTTCTTTGCCCAGACTTGTCAGAACAGTGATCAGTGCTCTGAAGCAGTTACTATCTAAGGACTGAATTTCAAAGAAGTACCTACTCCAAATTTATTTTAATAGAAGTCACTTCTAAGTACTTCTGGGAATCTGGACCTAAATGCCTAGAAGAAGTCTGTGGTTGTTCACTGATCCTCAACAAATATTTCACTCCTTTGTTTGTTTGTCTTGCCCTCTGAAGTGGTGTACTGGAAGCTAATCTGAGGCTTTGCTAATGCTATTGCTAAGCAGTGACTAAAAAATGATTGTTGACATTTTGAGGTACAAGCAGGAAGCATGGCACCTAAGGGGAAGCAGTATACAAAGAGCAGCACTGGGATTCAGCATGCCCACATTGGATGGAAATGCTATTATGATGCCACTTATTACCAGGCAATCTTGTGGCAACCTTTGCAACTCTCAAGAGCTTTAACCTATACATTTATTAAGAAAGATCTTGCCATGAGTGGGGTATAGGGCACAGAGTTTAAAGGAGTTCCAGGCTTAACTTCAGGAAAAGCACTGCAACTTGAAGATCCTTCCAGCTTCTAGTACTCCCTGGTGCTATCCAGATTTGTATGTATTGCTGAGCTGGTTACTGTTGTATAGAATTTAGCGCACAGCTACATTTGTAATAGTGGAAAAGTGCCAGAATGACAGTTTCTACCTATGGATCATTGTCTTTGTCATCTCTTTGTTCATTCCTTTGTATGGTTATATAAATTCCTCTCTGTGGACCCTACTCAAAATGCCAATCCATACATCTCACTTTTCACCCTCTCATCCCTCTTGGCAGATTATTGCAAATGCTCAGAAAAGAGATCTCAGCCCAGAGATAAAGGACAAAACACATTCAGTTGAGCAGTTCCTCAAAACTGATAAAGACTGCTCCCCAGGCCCTACAGATGCACAAGTCTTTTGAAATGACCTTTCATAATACAACTGGAGCTATCAAGAAGCACCGCGGTCCCAAAAGGCGGCAGTTAAGCATGTACTTTCTGCAGGATGGTTTCAGAGAGCGACCTCTACATAGTTTTGCATTTGTTACTCCAGGGCATCTGACTGAAAGTCTTTTTGTTGATATATAATGATTTTTCAAACCCATATTTTTCCCATTGTGTTTCTTCAAGTGGATAATTGATTCTGCCATTGGCAATTTGATGTAGAGATTCTGTTAATTTGGGGTAAGAAGTTTATTTTCTTTGTGCCTGTGTGAGAGCAGGACAGAAAGAGATTGTGACTTCTCTCCAAAAGATCGAGTATCTTCTCACTTGAATACAAGAATGTTTCCAATGATTTTTAACACTGAGTTATTGAAAAACGTGTTTTTTACTACTGAGCTTCTACGTACTCACACTTCCTCATTCACATTACAGTAAGTTTGTTTTGGAGGTTGTGACATATTTGCTTGTCTCATACACGCCCACAGGTATGTTGTTCTGAGTGAGAAGTAGATCAAAGGGTAGGATCAACCACCTGCACTGGCAGAAGACTGAGATCTAGAGTTTTCTGGAAGGAATTGTGAAGCATGATATAGCAAAAGTTGTCCACTCATTTTATCTGACAGGGATATCTCAGGTGCAACCCACTGATTGCATCCCTTGAACACTCTACAAGGTATCACAGGGAAACAGGAACTGACACTGCTGTGGTTTCCAGCAACTGCGGCCAACCACTACAGTGCCAACAACACTCGCATGAGACTGAGCTGTACTGAGAAAATCCTGAGTGACACAGTCTCTTTGTAATTCCATTGAGGGGCAGCAGAAAGCACCTCCTCTTGGATCAGCTGCTACTACTGATTTATTCAGGCTCACTTCTAGTTTCACTCTTCAGCAGTGAAACTTTACCTGTGATAGAAGAGGACACGAGCCAATTGGCTGCAGATATATATTTCACACAACTGCAAAAATATTACTTGGTCACAGACTTATGTTTTGTTTCAAGTCAGTGTGATCAGAAAGAGAATACATATACAGCATTTGTATTTGATTTTTCTGTTCATTTCTTCTGTGAAATGTGCATTCAGCATCTGAGATTATCAAGGCCAGGGAAGAAGAAGAGTACTACAGTCTGTGCCCATTTTACACTGTGGACCAAGAAAAATATCAGTAATGTTGCACTTGCATGGAACACGAGTGCAACGAAAAGTAGGCCTACTATTTACATCCAGGGTTACATTTTCATGATAAATAACATCTTAATTCCAAAATGACTTATTGATTTCAGGGAAATTAATAAAGTAAAGTATTGATTTTGTTAAAAATCAATGGAAGACCTCCTTCTCCCTTTGATGAAAAGGAAGGACAATTCTGTTACCAATGCAACTAGAAATCACCAGACATAATTCCTAAGTGAAATGGCACAGATACATTCCCACAGCAGGACAGATGATTAAATCACACCTTACTCTGAAAAATTAATTTATTTTCAGCTGCAAAGCTGAAGGAAAGTTAGTATAAAACATCCTTGCTGATTTCAGCAGCTCTTGCACTGGTCCTAAATTATCATTTTATGTTTGAGCAAGACTACCTTTAAAGCATCTGTCTAGAGCAAAACTACCTTAAAATATTCCTGAGTACCTCTATGTCTTCTCTTGTTGCTTTAAAGTTGTGGATTTTTTTTCACATGCAATCACCATACATGACATCACAAAACATAAATGAATTCTTTCCATTTTGCACAGGATGAGAAGAAAAAGGCTTAACTTGCAAGAAGGCAGAGTTAAGTCTCTAGATAAGGAAAACTTTAAAAATGTAAAATATATGCAAATGACTAAACAAACTGCTTATGGAGACAGCAGTATCTCTACCCTCAACATTTTAGGAATATGTTAGATTAACACCTGTCAATAAGAGTTTAAATAGATCCTCCATTCTCAGGAGGACCTTTTGTTATCTTTTACAGCTTTACTTTTTATAGCTCTATAAATTTCCTTCTAACATGATAGAATTAGTAGTTTTAGTTGACAGTTTTGTGGCTTAATGCATCCTCAAGTTTTGGAGAAAGTTACATTTACTAGTAAAACTGATGGACTGTGTCTCCTTGAAATAGATTATTAATTTCATCTCATACATGGGAAAACTGATGAAGAAAGCATTTAAATGGCATAACATCCTAAATCAGTGTAAAGCCTAAAACTTTGATCAGACACTTCTTGCTATTCTTAGAGTTCTGCCATGAGCTCATGCTTCATTCCTTCTCTCTCACCAGAATAAAGCAAATATTTTAATTCAGATGATAACAAATTGCTGAAGTGGACCAAATAATTTGTAAGAACTTTGAAATCAAACACATTAATATTGAACCTCAAGACACATCACCCCAGTTCACACCTCATTATGATCTCCTTACTTGCTACAAGCCATTTAGTGAAAAGATAGGTAAGTGTTATTGGATGATTGCAAAAAAGACATCATTCTATATGATCATTTATTGTTCAAGCAATAATATACCACATTTTTTTTCATCATCTTACATCATAGCTCAGTGTCAGGTTAACAGACACCAGAAGAACCCTGTATCATAGAATCGTATGTATGTAAAGACAGCAGTCAATTAATTCCAGTCAGCACCATCAGCACCTCTGGCAGATTGCAAAGAGAATATACTGTTGGAAAGTAATTTATAACTCTTGTGCTAGGATGGATTTAACTTGTTTGATAGAAGGAAGCTGAGATAATAGCTTAAGACGAGAAGCAGTGTATTTTGAGGGAAACTATATACATTCTCCTTGTAAGTGTCACAAATCTACTGAGCCATCTCTTGAACAGTCCAAGTCATACAAGTCAGGAAACTATGAGTCAGGCAGCTCTGAATTTACCATTGGGCAATCTGTTATGAGATACAAGACTACTCACATCTTCTCTCTAGTTTGAGGTCAGGTTCCAGACAGGTTTTCAGCAGACAGCATGAGGCTTAAAGTACTCAGCTTAAGCAGAAATCTCCTAAGAGCCTAGAACTCTTCTCATCAGATATATCCAGTGCTACTGCCTTTCCTCAGACAGTTAGAAAAATTATCTAATGATTTCACAAGTCCTATTCCAAGTATATATATATATATATACACTGTACTTAGTATGCACGCACACATACATACATATATATAATTAGACTAAGAGGAACTTCTGTCTATTTAGTTTATGGAAATATCGCTCATTAATTTGTACAGTAAAAAGAACCAGACTTCCTAACAATAGAAGTGAATGATGCTGGACTAATTTACTTGCATGACAATGGTGTTCAGAGACTCCAGAAAAGAAGTCAGAGCTTTGATGTGCCACTGTACACTTATTAAATAAAAGACATTTCCAACAGCAAAGAGTTCACAATCAAAAGAGACAAGACAGGTAAAAGATGGGATAAAATAGGCTTTTATCAAATTTCAGTTTTCAAATGCAATATCCGTTTGGAGTCACCACATGAATGAAATTTAAGATCTGATAGGTTACCTTTATTACTCATATCCATATTTATGGTAATTTAACCTCAAAATTCTCATGAGCTTAGGGACTGAAATATGCACTCAGGGCAAAGGGAATTCAGTATGTGTATCTGAGGTCTTCATGGATTGCGGAATTAATTTTATATTTGCCTTGAAGGACTAGAGTACTACTCAACCGTATCCTTTGCTTTACAGCAAAGTACTAGTGATTTATACAGGGGACACTTAACAAGCACATCTTGCTAGAGGCCAGTCATGCCTGTTTAAACATGCCTGTTGTTGCCCATGCTATCTTACAGGTTCTAAAGTATCCCCTGCTATTCCTGACTCATGAGAGTCCAAATGGAATATTCAAAACAATACTGCATGTTATTCTGAAATGTATGAAATGCTATGCATTAGGATGTAAATTAAGTATTTTTCAGTCTGAAATTTCACCTTCGTTTATTTAATATACAGTCTCCAACTCTAGGAAATTTTCTCCTTATCCATGAAGACTGTGGAGTATAATGACATGACTCTAGAATTTCATATTTTCAAGGATAAATGCAAATTATCAAGAGACTGAAAAGAAAATTGCTGTAACTGTAACAGCAAGTTGCACCTGAAGGACTTCCTTGTAGCCAGCAGCACAATTATGATTTCAGTTTTGTTTTAATTTTTCAAGAAAGTTACTAATAATTGATCCTTCTTCTGAGTATATTTCTATAATTCAGACAATTTCAAAGACAGATCAGCTTGGACTAGTGAGTTACACTCGCACCCCCTTTTAAACATTTAATGGAAACGTAAACTTCCACTCTCCAATATATCTCATCATCTATGCTAAAGCTGCTGTATGTAATTGGCTGGAGTAGGAAAGCTTATAAAATTCCTGTACCTTGTTAGTGCCCTGTTAACAAAACTTTTTTTAAAAGTAGCCCTGTATGATTCAATATAAATGTTCTGTTAACACACAAGTACTCTGCATCCTGACATACACCTTGTATTCATTCTTCAGCTAAGTGAGACTGATT
Organism: Excalfactoria chinensis; assembly: GCF_039878825.1. NCBI lineage: Eukaryota > Metazoa > Chordata > Aves > Galliformes > Phasianidae > Excalfactoria > Excalfactoria chinensis. Next base: position 78,650,731 of record NC_092827.1, read on the forward strand.
GTTTGCTAAATGTATAATAAACTAATGCCCAGTGCAATGAAGAAAGTCATTTTTTTCTAATTCCAATGCATCATCCTTTTGTGCTATATATTGTTTTGTACCGCTAGAAACAAGAGGGAACAATGAAATATTCATAGGTCATTATTTAGAAAAGAGTTTATCTGTGTATTATCTTGGAGCAGTATTGTACCTAGGAATAGTATTTCTGTCACAAACATCAGCCAGGTCCAGTAAGTGACAAAGAAAATAACCATAGGAAGATTTTTTAATACATTGATAGTCTCAACATGTGAGATCAGCAGAAGTGTTGCTTAAATATCAGTGATATCAGTTTAGAAACAGAGTTAAACTTTATACAAGAAAGAAAATGATGATGGCTGATTTTAAAATGAAATTCACAAAACTCAGAAAATTACTGGATTTAGTAATATTTTTTTTTTTCCTGGAGTAAACATTAAAGATTTAAAATATAAGAATTTCACATAGGCTAGAATACTTCTAAAAGATTTATCTTTGAAATATTTTCCCCTAATCAGAAAGAGAACTTCTCAAAAAATTTCAGATTATTTTCTCCAATCAAAAAGTACTGTTGAAAAACCTATATTTTTCCATTAAAAAAGAAGAGAAAAAAAAAAGAAAAAAAAACTTTTATAAAAATTTCTAACGAGTAGAAACAAGCTAGTTTTACAGCACCAGACTATGTGGTCTTAAATTCTTTTTAACTGCAGAATAAACAATTCATTATTCAGAACTGCTGAGATTCAGAAGTACTTTGGGATACCTTAATTGCTTGCTGTACCCATAGTGAGTTGGGGTAACGGTAACATCTTTTAAAGAAACTTAATAAAAGAGCCTAAGGTGTTTGCAAAATGAATCTTATTTTTATTAAAAAGTCATTAATTTCATTTGGCAATGCAGCCATTGGATTTTCTGTACATTTTCAGGACACCCAAATGTCCTTATCCCTCAGGGACTGGGACTTCATTTGAGAGGTAACGTATGAATCCCTGAGCCCAACACTCCCCCTCCCCTGTTCTTGCTGTCTTGATGTCTACTTCTTCCTCCACCAGACAGAGCAGCCCTGGAGAAGATCTTTAGGGACCATAAAAAGTCATCTTTTCAACCTCCATTCTATATCATATGCTCAGGTGTTCCCAGTGCCAAACCTCTTTCTCATATACCTCCCACATTTTAAAGTAAACACTCTGCAGAGAGCAATGAGTCAGTGTTATGGAATGCCAAACTGCAAAGATTAAATGTTTGGTTGGTACCAGAAGAAAGCAAAGACAGAGAACCACCAACTCTTCATTCAATAAATCTGTTCTTCCTCTACACTACTTTGCTTTTGCTGAATTGCCTGAATTTCTTTTTCAAAGAAACACAACAGCAGTTACAGTAAGAAAATCTACCTGCTCTTTCCATAGGAGAAAATAAAAGTAAAGGAGAGAGGGAAGGCCGGAAAGATGAATAATTTGATTAACAGTTCTACCATCATTTCTTCTTCACTTTTCTCCTAGATTTTGGTCCCCAGAGGGTGAAGAGTTGATGTGACTGATATCAATTGCCTTTCTAATACTTAGGGAAATGAAAATAAAACTTAAATTAAACTTCAGTTTTAAGTTCAAAAGGGGAACTCGAGGAAAGGAAGGGGGGAGGGGGAACAAGAACAAAAATACAGTATTTTATTTGTCAGATTCTCATACACATTCTATGTTAAAAAAGTAAACTACTGACAATCACAGTCAACTTCTGCTCAAAGGCATTATTTCCCTTTGGGAGATAGAGGCTCAGACTTGTTTAGAAATGAGGTCTGGGCTTTTTTTGTAAAGCTCTAATAAAATTGGTGCTACTGGGAAAGACACTTCTGGCATCACCTCTTTTTCTTTCCTAACTCCTGTTTGCTTTGACTTTGCAGAAGTCTTTACAGAGCTGCTTTCAACAGAAGCAGGCTATTTCTGTTTGTATTTGTAGTTTGCCACACAGGATATTCCTAATTTTGATTAGGACAAATCAACCTGTGCAGAGACATAAATACAAGAATTTAAATGAAAATTATTCTGCTTCTGTAAGCGTTTGTAGCCAAGTTAGTTTACACTCACATCCCCTTATAGTCCCCACATTTGCTGTGTCTTATTACACCTCAGAGCATAAACTTGTTGAGGTAGGCAAAACTTGTTAGCTGTTTGCCTGCATAACAGTAAAGGCAGTACAAATCTGGTCTTTGATTTGTGTGACTGTGTGCAGCTGGACAGATATAAAACAGGAACACAATGCACTAACGTAAAGCACTGCTCATTTGCTGCAGTGGAAGCCAAAGAGGAGAGACATGATGAGATGTCAGGTATCCAAATCCTTTCCTTTCTCGGCTCCACGGAGGTTAGTCCTCCCCAGCAGCTTTGCAAAAAGATTAATGAGAGGGGCAGAGTGCTATCATAAAGGACAATACAGTTTTCTCGCAAAAATGGGGACTTTAACAGCCCTGCTGGGCCACCACAATTGGGCCTTTTCAGGGAGGAATGTGATTTATAATGAATGATGTCCATAAACCCAATGAATTTGCTACTTCAGATGTTCCCACTGATTTACATTTGGAACCTCAGTGGTAGCTAGCAAGCCTGGCAGGTTAACAAAGTGGCATATTTTGTGAAGAGCAGCAGTCACACTCACAGTGCCTATGGGAAGCATAGCTGTCATGGAAATAAAATGATTAGTATACTGAGGAACTGAAGGGCACTCACTTGCCTGTTTTTAATCTTGTAAGTAATTCCAGCCTGTGAAGGTTAAAGGGATTGGCAGCATGAGACACTAGAGCTGTGCAGAGATCCAGTTCCCTTTCTTTTTCTTATTTTTATTCTTTGCTTTCCTCATAAAATTTCTTTCAGAGGACCACTAGATCTTGGCTAAAGGCTGTGAGAAATAGCTGCACTGCAGCCTCAGTAGGTGTCATCGTTTAGAGAGGGCTACTACTACGTATAAAGGGAAATGACAAGGCAAAAAAGAGATTCAAAGGCAGACCTGATAATTCTGTCCAAGGAAAGCTAATAGCAAACAGATACATTCATCTTACACTGTGTGCACTGCACTACTCACCCAAACCCTGCAAGAAAGAATCATGAAGTCTGGTTTACTTCATTTGTTAGACAAAGTCTTCTTCCTTAGGAAAAGGTGGATCACAAACTGCATCAACTTATAATATCTGACTCTTTTACTGAGGTAAAAGCAAATTCACCTCAATGGGCAGCTACTTCTTCTTGCAGGGAGGAGGAAAGGATCCTATCTGAAATACAGCAAAAGCATAAAGGATGCTGCATCCAGATTGCTTGTCTTCTTTTTTTTGTGGGGAAGAAGGGGTGGGAATTTGAAAATGAGTTTAAGTACTTGGAGATTTCTGGAACTGAACAGGCATATCATGGGCACAATAAAATTTGTCTGTCAAGTGGGGGGAGAGGGATACAAAACTGTGTAGAGTAGAGGCTGAAAACCTAGACCTGCAACTCCCTAGTCATATACTACCTCAGTGAAATGTAGGTTCATGGCAAAATGAAATGGTATAACAATAATTCTGTCTCTCTTGGACATGCATGAGGTCTCTACCAGTTTGTGTCACAGTCAGGCAGAAGCTGACAGGAGTACTGTATGATGGGTTAGAGATCATGGCTTATGGGAAACACTGAATGAGCTCTCAAACTATTCAAACCAGAGATGAACAAACTGATGGCAGGCATACTAGAATTCTGGCAGAGATAAAAACAATGATCCATTTTCAGTCAAGATAGAAGATGAGTAAAGATCTTAGATCTCAGCAAGGGAGAGTCAAATTAAGCATCTTAAAAGTAGGAATAATGAACTTCTGAAATAAATAGATTGTCTGGGGAGTTTGTGCAGTGTCCATTGGCCCTTGAAGAATAAGTTGGATAAACATCTATCAGCAGTCAGTTAGGAGGAAGAACTGGTCCTGTCCATGGGGACATGTAATATTTCTGAATGGTGACTTTCTAACTTAAGGCTTGTGCTCAGCCTAACTTGTCCATGACAACAAGGAGCCTGAGCATGGGACTCCTGGAAAATCAGGCCTCTGCCCATGTAAGGGGTGGCTAATACAAAGATGTTAACACGGATGATGGTAAATATTCAAAGGTTAAATGCAAAGGAAAACTCACCAGTGTTGATGTCTTGGCTGGAGAAGCTGGGGCAGTCTCCACTGGGGAGCAATCTCCAAGAGATGCTGCCTCGGTGGTGGTCAGCCCTTAAATGAGGTCTTAGAGGAGGTGGAGTCGAGCTCCACCCCTTCCGGGAGCACAGCTAGATTACTCTCACCTGTGCTCCCATAGCTGACCCAGCACTTGCCTCAGATGATTAATCAGAGGTTCAGGCTGTGATTTCCCATACAGCCCACATGCCTGTGCACAGGCTAAGTTATCAATCTGTCAGGACTGATTTAATTGAAATGGGGCTTCATTGGTACTCTATTTAATTCAGAAATGAGAAACTAAACACATAGATGATGGGCCTGACTTTTATTAACACCAACAGCTTTGATACCACTGTCCTCCTAAAACGAAGCCTTTAAAAGGAGATGAAGAAGAGCTGATATTTGTGATATTGCAAGTAGGAATTGAGACCATTGATTATTTTAACTAGATTCTGATTTTCACAGCAATGCATTTCTAATGCTGTGGTATTACAATAATTTTAAGGTGAGCATTAGTGAAGTTTAATTGTATTTCACAGCACTCTACTCACACAAAGAAGTCTTAAAGAAATCTCAATGTAAATGAACTTCTTGCCAATTATAGCTAAACAGTGTTGGCTTAATTGTAATGTGGTTATTTAGAAGCATTATTCTATTCATAAATGCAGAGGGATATATTGCTAAAAATAGGATTTTGAGCTGCTCACAGCAGCGAAGTAAAAACAGTATTGAATGAAGGGTCCCTACTCTGGAACCCTAAATTTCCTGAGTTAGTGCAGCACACTGGTGAGCATCTAATATTGAATCTTTTCTCTCCCTTTTGTTCCACCTACAGGGGGGATGGAGTGTTCTGAAATTAGCTACTAATCCTTGATTGCCCATTCCTTGAGGTGCCCAGTATGACTCCAGGCCATTCTGGTAGTTCTCACACTTGCCATGTTTGAAATCCCTCACTCAGAAGGCAAGATGGAAAATAAATAATACTTTCATAATTCAAAGAAAAGATTTATCTAACATACTCAAGATGGGAACTGTGCATTTGAAGAGGAAGCAGCCTCCCTATCAAGGCTGCAGAGAAACTGTGAAGCTCAAAGAATCATAGAATCACCAAGGTTGGAAAACACCTTCAAGATAATCAAATCCATCCATCTACCAGCAATATTTCCCCACTAAGCCATGTCCCTCAGTACAACATGTAAACATTTCTTGAACACCTCCAGGGACAGTGACTCCACCACCTCCATGGGCAGCCTGTTCCAGCACCTGATCAACCTTCTGGAAAAGAATTTTTTCCTAATGTATAACATGAATCTCCCCGGCACAACTTGAGGCCATTCTCTCTAGTCCTATCACTAGTTACATGGAAGAAGAGGCCAACACACACACACACCACACCAGAACGTCCTTTCAGGTAATTGTAGAGAGCAATAAGCTCTCCCTTGAGCTGCCTCTTCTCCAGAAGGAGAGGAACAGTGGTTTGTGTAATCATAAATTACCTGAAGTCACTTATTCTCTCTGAATCTGCAAGACAAAGCATCTCTACTGTCATATTTCTGTATCCCACTGATAGGGTTTCTCATCCAGACTTCCTACTGTTCCTAGAATTACATAGTAGATTTTCTGGAGAAAAAGAGAGATGAGTGCACTTCCAAAAGAGGAACCAATTTTTGTCCTTTTATTTTCTCATCAAAGTGTCTCTGGACTCAAATGAGAGCAACTTCTCATTTTAAACTCTTTGCTTCTGCCTCTCTTTGTCTCTCTGCAAATTATCTTCCTCTAGTGGTTCTCCTACTATGATAAGCAGAAAATGAGCTGGAACATAAAGTGGCTTTAGTAACTACTGGAAGTTGATACATGGAATGAAAAAGAAAACAAGACTAATGCAAATAGGCTGCAATGTGATTTCTGATATTTTCAGTGATTTCTTCACTATCTAGAATGCTTCCACTAATTAGATAAGGACATTTACTAACACAGGTATGCAGCAGTAATTATAAAAGACTACTGTTCTTTTTCTGCTGAAATGTCAATTTATATAAAGCATACTAATAAATGAAAAGGAGATGAAACATGAACTAGCCTCCCTGAAGATGATTTGAAAATCATAATCCAGTTTGATTACTTTTGTATATGGATACATATTGACCAAGTCAGATGATTTCTGGATCTCAGCCGGGGAAGAAAGGGAGCAACAGCAGAGTAGAGCATTTATTGGCTCACCCTAGAGAAAGTTCACCCTGGGAAGTCAAAGAAAACTCTAATTGTGAGCCTGACTCTCACTGATTCTTGAAAGTGTTCTACAGTCTAAATAGTGTGGGGGAGATGTTCAAAGATGTAAACACCAATCAGTCACCTAGCTGCCATTAAGAGTCATCAAGAATCAGATATCTGGCTAGCATTTGTGTCTTTCAAAATCATTTCATGCGTCAATTACTCTTATTCCCTCTTGAGTGCTGCAGCACACAGTCAGGGTGGCATAAAATGTCCTAAAGAAATAGAGCACCACTCTGTAGGGAAATGAAGAACAAGCAGTAATCTACAGAGCTCACACAGCCAAAAAGTGACTGGCTAACTAGTGTGTAGTCTAGGAAACTGCAGTAAATAAATGGGCACAAGAAAGTAATGTGAAGAAATGGAGGGAAGGTAATAAACAGAAAGATGAACCAGAAAGCCTTTTGAGCTGTAAGTTAGTGTGAGAAGCCAATGAACTTCACTGAGGAAGAAAAAAAGGGGTGCTAGGAGCAGAAAGAATGGATGAGTCATTCCAAGTGGCTGAGAATTTGGCAGGGAGCATCATGAAGCTGCAGATGGGGCACAGCAGGAAAGACTTGCTTGAGGACACATACTGTGAGAACCAGCTGTTGGATCCAAAACTGAAAATATGACCAGAAGCAATTACTCAGATCTCCCAGCTCTACCATCCTTCCCAGCAAGGGAACAAGAAGAACGCAGCTGCTGTAAACTCCAGCTGCTAAACATAAAGAAGAGTGCTGGGTGAGGAAAGATTACTCCACGTGAAGCTTTCTTTCCAAGTTCTATCCCCCAAACACTGTATTTTGTATCCTGATACCCAAAACACTCATTTAATTTTCTTTCCTTTTCATTTATTTCAATGTTTTCCTATTTTCTTGTGTTGCAGCATCAGCACTGAAGATACAGTAATTGGGTGCCTTGTTCCACCAAGTCTGAAAAGCCTTCCAATGATCCTATCCATCAGAAAATCTGCTAAGCATGAAGGCCCCGGTGGGCTGATATCTTCTTCAACTGTTAGAATGTTTCCCTTCAAAATAAAATTATATAGCAGAAAACAGACAGAACAGGGGTATGAAATCAGAATAAAGAGAAAAGAGGATGAAAACAGAAAGACTGGGAAGAGCAAAGAGAGAGGGAAGCTGACCTTGTCACCATGAATGACCAGAGTCTGAAGTTCCATCTTCACATCAATGCACATAGAATTTAATTGCCTGCTCTTATTTGGCAATTCCAGCACTACTTTAAACTTAAGAATTCTGAGACCGAAAGATCTCTTGCAGAGATGTCCGTTCCAGATGTTACATAAAAAGTCAAAGGGGATTTTTCTCAAAATTCTGAATGTACAAGAAACAATTTGAGCAACATGTACTTATTGCATAAAAAGAGAGAGGAAAATAAATAAATAAATAAGTAATGAAGGATCTTCTGCTTGTATTGTAAGAAAAGCAAAGGATTTCTATCATTCCAGGAGAGGATTTTCAAAGTAAAAGCCCAGCACATACCTTTACTTTTTACATTGCAATCTATATGCTGAGTACAGCATTCAAATAAAAATATTTTCAATAACTCTTGGTCAGTTCAGGAAATTAATCAAATTAAGCTGGATCTAAGTCCTTGAAAAATAAAACTGGGTCCTCAAACAATTTTCTTACCAACTCAAGGCTAATAAATAGTTGTCCCATAAGTCTTTTCTGGTAATTCTTCCCCTTGGAATGTAATTAAGCCCTTATATTTTGTAGTGATATGTAATTTATCACAATTGCACCTACCTGTGGTAATACCCCAGCTAAGATCAGTCTTCTAAAGGGAATGGTACAGCCTCTGTTCTCAGGGTATTTTTGAATACATGAAAGCACAGGAAAGACAACATCCCATCTGTGCATGTTAGCACATTCCTTGAATGTGCTGAGACTTCACACAGAGAACTTGTATGATTTCAATTTAGTATTTCTCTCATTAGGACTGCATCCCCAACCACATCATGGGATAAACACATATAATAGCACTAGTGGATTAATACCAAGGCAGAAGGTCAGTATATTTTCTGCTGAGATTTGTAGAAAATAAATAAATAAATAAATCTAGGAGATGACATTTGATACCTTTTCATGGGATTTGGGGATGTGCTGATCAGGTAAAGGGTAAAGTCTGCTGATTATCAGGAAGGCTGGGTCAGTGAGGAGGCAACACTCATTGCTCAGACTGTGAGAATATGGAGAAATATGAACAGAGACCAAACACTGCTTTCTATAGACACTGTAGAATAACTGGACTCTAAGTGAGACCTTTAAGTTCTGACTAATGCCACCACTCCAAAGTTACAGTTATTTTGCAAGCAAAGCAAACAAATGTAGAAATTGCATTTTAATGGCAACTTCCTGTAGAACAAAATCAACTGTGAACATTTTTTGTTCTCTGTGTCCTTTTGGAAGACAACATCCAGATTCAGCACTGAGTGGGTAGTGGGCTTTCACAAGAGAAAAAAAACATGAGAAGTCAAAGAATACAATAGTATGGACTGGATAAGGAAGGCAAGGGCCACATCCTGACTAGTAAAATATCTGTAATGAACCACTCTACTTAGGGCCAGATAAGGGCATTTTAAAAGACTTCCAAGATCATACATGCAGTTAAAGGTAATAATGCAGATGGCTACTAGAGTAGAATCCTGCATTACTCCTGAAGTAATTAGAAGTAGTAGAGTATGTGATTTTAAAAAAACCTTACAGTACTGTAAATGAAATGATCAGAACTGTAATGCTTCATGTACTGGGATTCATGTACAAGGCTGCTTATCTAACTTAAACGTAGTGACACTGCTCTGCAAAATTTTCAGGAGAAAAAGAACATTCACTCAATATTAAACCAGCTATTTGTCCAGATATCCTAAAATACCCTTGCATTTTCTTCTAGCACTGAGGGATGTTTCAGCATTTATAACAAACCTATAGAGTGCTATAGATTTTCTAGGGGTCTTATATCTGAAGTATGTGAAACCACTAATTTCACACTTTATTATGCAAAGCCACATATGATAACCTTTTTCATTTAAAATCTAGTCTCAGATCAATCCAAACTTTCAAGAACAGACAGCAAAACCAAGAGAAACTCTCAAACCACAGATAGATGTCCAAGACAGAATAAAATGTCCTGTTATCTTCTGTGTAGGTAATATAGAAATCTTTCTTTAAATAAATCATTAGTATAAACTGTTTCTTCTTCACTGTATGTTGAAAATTTGAGGAAAGTCTTTGCATTTTTCTCATAGTTTCTAACCATTAATTTTCACATAAATGCTACGGACTTGCAGCAACTGTTTATACAAGGTAGAGGATAGGCAATGATTTAGAAAAAGTAGTTGAAAATTAAACTTACTGTATTACAATGGTGCAAACTTCTTAGATTATAGTTCCTAGCATAAAATCATTTTGGAAACCAGTATTATATTATAAAATATTTTTATGAGTACTTCTACTAATAAGAAGAGTGAAACACAAGAATGAGGAACATATTTCAGAAAGACTCTAGTCTGGCTCTACAGTAGAGATATAAGAACAGAAAGTAAACAGTCATTTATCTCAAAACCAGAAATGGCAGCATGTTTCTTACCATGTTAGGAGATGGGATGGATATTAATTTAGTTGTTTATAGGCTTTGTTTATTTATATATCTATCTAAAGTGAAGAAAACAATGCATGCTTTTTAGAAAAGATGAAAAAGGTCTGAAAATCTCTGTTTGAGACATGTTATATAACAGATGCTTTAAATATACTTAAGCACATTTCTACACTGTATCTGTCACAGCATTTCCTTGTACTAGTTAAACTTTGCAATTTGCTACAAATTACATGCATCCCTTTGGTTCTGCAGGAGTTGTTCACAGGGAACATTTAAGCATCCCAGACACAGTGCCCTTGAGTTTCCAAATGTATACGAACAACCACTGCCCCAGGGTGGCTATGCCAGCTGATATAACTTCTTCATCACACAGGTGAACTGGTCAGGTTTGGAAGGGATCCCACTTCTTTCATTTCAGCTGGCAGCCCTTGCTGGGCTCAGCCTCAGTATAAGTCTTCCATGCTTCTCAGAAAGGGTTCCAGCCATTCACAAAGAGAGCAGCACCAGGATACATGTAGAAATGCTCCTCCACGCATGTAAATACTTGACAAAATCCACTTAAACCTGTCTGATACCTTCTTATGGAGGACTGCTTCTACTTTCATCCACTGTTAATTTTCCCCCTCCTCTCTCAGACAGGCTTCAAAAGACTAAGATGCTATGATAATAATAATCTACCAATCTTGATTTCAAAGGGCAAACTCAGGGGGAATCTGTCTTCAATGTAAACTCTCTTGGTTGCTTGCCCAGCCAGCTTATTTTAATTATCCAGAGGTATGAAAAACAATAGATTGTCTTCTCTACTAAATCAGTCTGATCAGCAAAGGCTTCTCATGGCAGAGTGTGACTGTAGTTATCTCTACTTTGAAGAATAATCATATGAGATAAATATTTCACACGCCAACATGATAACACCCCCATATCTAAGCTGATGAGACTTGTCAGTACCCCAGAACTCAGTGGAAGATGGCATTTGGTGCACTCTTCATCAGAGATATAACCTTGAGGGAATAGGCAGGACATTGCCATCCCAGAGGGGAAGCAGCTAGCTCAGAATAGTTGTCTCATTTATAATCTTTAACAAATAAATATCAAATCTCCACTCTATCAAATCAGACAAAGACAATATTCTGTATCTCTTTTCCCATATATTAAGCTGGATTTAAACCTGAGCTATATTTCCAGCACCTGGAACTCAACTGACTTTTTCCAGTTATTTACATAAAACACTTCAGATGCCACCCAGTGCTCCTAGGATCTACGCAAGTAAAGGAGGCAGTTTTATTCACCACCACCACCAAGGGTTTGAGAGATTGCATAAGTCTTGTGCCTTTGCTATCTTGCTGAGTGCCACATCACTGACCTTCTTGTTGCTGTTCTTGACTTTATCTTTGCCTGGCCATGCAGAACCCCTCTGTGAGCATGTTTCAATCACAGTACCAGTCTTCTCTCAGAGAATGCCTTTTTATTTTCTCATCTCCAATAGGCCACTCTTTACTTCCTGTAGTTTGACTATAGACTAATTGAATAAAAAATAAGTAGAACTGTGAAAGACACTGTATCCTAGTAGAGCTGTGATGAACTAATGCTTGCTAATGTTTACTGGGAATACTTTTCCTGGTACACATTTGGTATTTCACAGCTGTACCAAATCAGTATGATTGCAGTTGATGTAATATGATATGATTGTGACTGATTGCGATATATTCAACCTGTGATTCACTAATGCATGAAACTAGTTTGGTTTCATAATCCTTTCAGGGAATAAGATTATTATTTCTTTTTCTTTTTTTTTCCCCAGAAATCTTATCATCACTATTTCCAAGTGCTGTTACTGAGACTGCACATTGAAGTTAAATTCCTGCCAGTTCCCGCACCTTCCTATTTGCGCTTTCTGAAAACCATTTAACAAGTAAACCAAATGCACTTCGTCAAAAGTCATTTTTGGGGTGAAAGCCTTTAAGGCCAGTAAAACCAGTAAAAAGAGACCATTAATGCATTTTTTGCTAACTGCCTCCAGTCTGGTAGCTCTCCTTTATGGATCACACACTGTTGCCTCCACTTTGACCAGCTGTTTTCAGATTCAAGTGTCATAGTGAATTCTTTTCCCCAGTTTATTTTGGGACTCCTTAACAAATGCATTATTTTATCCAGATGAATTAGTTCTACAATATTTACTTTCTTTCTTTAGAAAACCAATTACTTTATGAGAAATGAGACTGGGTTAATTCACCACAATCTATTTTCTCAACCTTATACATTTTCTCCCATTTCCATATTCTTACTCATATTTAATTACCTTTCCATTTAAAATTTATACTTAGAGCTTTTCATAGTATTGATCTCAACAGGTCCATCACTGCTCAATCATTTTTATCCCCTTTCCTAAAATCAGGTATCACATCTGATACTCCACAATAATAAAGTACCATCTAAGAATCGTAGTTGACTATGGACTTACCTTCCACTCTTTCAGTACTCAAAACATTACCTAGTACCCTCTAATGTTAACATTTATAATATTTGAAGTGTTCTTCTATTAGGACACGCTTATTTCCATGAGTCCCCTTTCTTTCTCAATTTTACATCATGCTCCCTCTTGGGCATGCAATGTTGATACAGTCTCATCACAATGTGCTCAGTTCATTAGCAGGAAACTCAAGGCAACAAGATGACTGGATCTTAACAACTCAGGTCCATTTTTCCAGATGTCTTGAAGTTATAATTGCTAATTCTATTCTTTAATTTCACAGAGATGTCACTGCAAACAGAGATCTTCAAGCAAGTCAGTGAGGACATATCTCTCACCGAGCAGCTTTGTAGACTCCAGTCTTGCAAGTATGATGCTCAAAGAAAGAAAAAAATATTACTAAGCCTTAATTTAAAATATGTCAAAGCCACTTCTGAGACAGTTAATTTTGTTCTAAGTCTGACCAGTACTTTGTCCTAGTAAGACTTAATAAGGGTTGAATAATTTAAAGACTGAATATTTCCTGATATATTTATCAGCTATCCTTACATTTCATCATTCACTGATGTTAGAGAAATACACAGACATTAGAAATTTAGATAATTAGATTTAAAAAAAAAAAACCAAAAAAACCAAACGAATATTTTGAACTATTTTTCCCTGTCTCTTGTCAATTGATTCTGCCTATTTCTTTTTGATGTTATCCAGCTGCCACCTCTGGTCTTTTGTAAAGTATGCCAACTATGAAGTGGGGACCTCTGGCCTCCAGTACATTGTTCAATAAGTCTGAATGACCTCTTTTCTATTCAGGTTACTGTGACCTAATTCCGAGTGGGATGAACATATGTTTAGGACAGATTTCTACAGGATTGAGAGAAATTCTTCCCGCCCTCCTTTCTCCCAAGTTTCTTGCCTTAATTGCTGAATTATCACTGCAGTGTTCCCAATGATGTCTTCATTGTAATAAACAGACTGAGCAAAGAAAGATTTGTATAGTCTGAAAAGTACTGGTAGATTTTTGATGAAATATATAACTATGTCACATTATTATCCAGTCAGCCAGTTGCTGCAAAGACTCTGGCAATCTTAATAATTCTCTTGAACTTGTTTAACTTCAGAGATACCCATAAGATTGGAAAAGGAGTATATAAAAATGAAAGGAAAACCACTCTTCTCTTAAACATTCTAGCCAATTTGTTTTTCTGAAACCATAAAAGGCTTAAGTTCCAGACTTTCAAGGGCTTGTCAACATAGGAAAGCTATACTAAAACAGGTTCTTATTCTTAACAGTACGATTGCATTTATAAACACTTGGCCAATATTATAATGTCTTATTTTTTTCCACTCATATTACTTTTGAAGTGTTGTAATCTAAATAAATAAAGAAATAAATAACAGATTAAAAATATCTGGAAGAATAACCTTTCTGAATTTGCCCAGTAAATTTTTTAATTTAATTTCAAGGCTTTGTGTTGGCTGCTGTCTGTATTATCCTTTTTAGGTTCTTCTCTTATCTGTTTGTTCCTACTGTGTTTAAGATGTAGTTCTACACAACCAGTAGGAAAAGCAAGGTTAGGGCCAGAGGCATCTGATGTAAATCTCACCCTTACATTGGGCTGCTCTGAGGGAAAACAGATTTTATTTATGTAACGTTTTATTTATAAAGTATCTACATGCAAAACAAAACCAGTTGGAAGGAAGAGCTGAAATAAAGTGTGAGTTTCTTCTCTTAACCCCCTCACTCAGCACTGCGGTCGTGCCTTTTTCTTGAAACAACAGCTCATGTAGTTGAGCCAAGGTGGCTTGAGAGCTTTCTTAGAAATCATTGCCACACCAGTTAAAAATGTGCTAGAGCTTCTTCTAGGCTGAGGACAATCAAGGTTGCATGGCCTTCCTCATCCAGAATGTTCTGGCAACAATCAAGTTCTCATAATTTAAGAGGAAGAAGTGACAACTAAGATGCTCTGTTTGCCTCATAGAACCCACCACCATCAACAAGAAAACAGGTTAGCTTCTCTCTTGGCTGAATGAATAAGCCCCATTTGGACTATACGAGCAATAAAATTATCAGTGACCTGCAATTAACTGGTGTTTCAGACCTTCAGCCAAAGAGATGCTAACCAAGTCACCAATATCTGATACTTCTAAGCACATATAGGATCTCAAATACATTCACATGGCCTTCTTGACTGCAGTCAATTCAAAAAGAAGTCATTCGGTTTTTTAATGTCACTTATGTCTAAACCACCCCTTTATTTTGTTACAGTTAGAGAAACGGAGGCACAGGAATGATTTTCCCTAGGTCACAGAGAGTTGTGAAAGAACACAAGGTTATACCCACAGCCCCAGCACTGATTTGAAGGACAGAACCTCACTGCAAGAATGCTTCAGACTCTTTCCTTTTGAGCAAATGCCTATAGATAAACTGCTCTTTATTAACCAGTGCACTGAGCATTATGAAAAGAGATGGGAGAAATCAGATTGTGTTTTTACAGCAAAATTTCAAGAAGTATCAGTTCAACACTGGGACCCATGCATATTTTAAGCCTCCTATGTAAACAGACATTATACACAATGTTACCTTTCATAAATTTTCATTCTGAAAACATATCTGAAGCCGTTTGATCTAAAAATTTCCCTCAGCTGGGAGAAAGGATAACACAGTCTGAAAAAGACATAATGGTAAATGCTTATTTTTTATTTTTTTAAGATTTTTTCCTGAAGCATACAATGATCTCATAGACACTACAAGCTTGAAAAGTTTTGTTTATCCCCAGCAAGTTGGCACATCACCCCATCTTGTGATGTCAGCTTCAGATTTGTTGTGCTTATATTTTGCCTTTGGTGGACTATAAAATAACATGTATTGTTCCATTATTGTTTCTTCTTTCTGATCACTGTTTGCAAAACAATTAGAAAAAGAAATTGTTCATCCTGAAAGAACGGTTGTTTCACAAAAGATAAATTATCTTGCTAGTTTTCACTAAATTAGACTTCAAGTTTTATCATCAAAATCACACAACAAAATTTCATAAAGAAACACTCACTCAAAGAAAAAATCCCCTTCCTGTGATTAGATCTGTTAATAGCTTTGTCTTTTCTTTA
The DNA here is from genome assembly GCF_039878825.1 of Excalfactoria chinensis. NCBI lineage: Eukaryota > Metazoa > Chordata > Aves > Galliformes > Phasianidae > Excalfactoria > Excalfactoria chinensis. The sequence goes on from NC_092827.1 coordinate 78,666,369, forward strand.
ATTTCTCTCTGGGTATATACAAGTAGTTTGTATTTCAAAAAACATTATAATTAGAAATGAGATCAACAGCTCTTCCAATGAAACACAAGGGATTACATTTTCAGAAGTATTATTTTTCATAGGACAGCTAATCAACATGTACTGAAAATGTACACCAGTTTACTATATTTCATAGAGAACAAAATCAAATGAAAACACTCCGGATTTCTGTTAATTGTGAAGATCTGAACTGGTGTTTAATTTTATTATAACATACAGTCTTGTAACATGATCGAATTCCTCAAGATAGAAATCTCTATTTGCTGATAGCCACTAAATTATTTACTTTAAAAAAAGAAAAAAAGAAAAAAGAAAAAAAAAGAATATTTTAAATCAGAATCACAAGATTAAAAGCCATTGTCTCATTGTACGTGAAATATAAGAGAAAAGAGACATAGCTGTTTCTGATATAACCTCTATAGCCTTGTTTGAAATATTCAGGGTGTAAAATGTGAGGTCCTCTGTCTCCTCCCATGCAGCTGAAATGACTGTGCTGTGCTCAACATCATCTTTTTCCTTTCCTTGCAAGTAGTTTAAAGCTAATGCACACTATTTTGCAGGAGATAAATTGACTTTACATGGGTACATAGCAATAGCACATAGGGTAACAGTTTTAAATAAAAAGAGGGGTGATTTAGACTAGATGTCAGGGAAATGTTTCACTGATATGGTGATGAGGTGCTGGAACAGGTTGCCCAGAGAAGCTGTGGATGCCCAATCCCTGAAAGTGTTCAAGGCCAGGTTGGATGGGGCCCTGGGAAGCCTGATCTAGTGTCTGATTTAGTATTTGCAACCCTGCCTACAGCAGTGGGGGTGAAATCTGATGATCTCTGAAGTCCCTTACCAACCCAAGCTATTCTATGATTTTAAGATAATATCTCTTGAGTTTCTTCATCAAAATGTACGGTCTTGTTTGTGCATGCAGATGAACCTAGCCATGTTGTCTTACCAGAGGCAGTGCTGAAGTAAGTACGGACAAATATAACCTCAGTGATTTGGGGAGCTGTCTCTCCACCACTTCCATGGCTCTCATAGTCACTGTGCAGCACCTGGTTTGTACAATGGCCAACACACTCAAGAGAAGATAGCAAAACATCTGTTAGAATATGGGGCCTAAATATCTCCTCCATGAGAAAGAAACAAAGCCTCTGAGCTGCTAGCTGGGTTATGCTACATGTTTTTCAAACCTTAAAATGCCCAGATTCAGTAAGTACCCCCTTCACAGTACACCTACACCATTTTCATCACTGGAGATTTTAAAAACACATCTCGTAATAAATCATAAAGAACTATATAGTGAGGCATAAATTTGTTTTCCATGAAGGTTAGGGGATATAGTGTCTAAATGAACACAAATCTCACAGTAAGGATGGGAGAAAGGTACCCTAGGAAATACAAACATTTCTCAAACACACCTCGTTTTGCAGTTTATAAATTAGCGGGTTTTTATTGCTTTGTATTTGAATTTCACCTTGCTCTTTTTTTATCCCTGACATAAGCGTGCATCTGAGTGAGTTAAAACCAGCAATGTCTGAAAAGCACATCAAGTTTGCCTGTGTGCAGGTAGCAGAATCACAGGTTCTCTCAGTAAGATCAGTTCTGTTGTTCCAGACAGACTAGGTAGGTGAATGTGTGAGCATGTAAGTATATAACACTTAGGAATGAAAGCTGCATACGAAATTGAGGAATTTTCTCAAAAGAAAGTTCTGTGCCCCAGTTTTCCCATCACCAGCACAGAGGACTGCCAAAGCCCGTCTGTGTGCTATATAGAGTTTGTACTGCTTGCACTTCACACATTAGGAGAGTTGCATTGAAACTCACTTCTGCCTAAGTACCTAAGGTGCTTGCTGGGTAGATCATAATCTACTTCTCACTTTGGCAGTCTATGAGACTTCTCTGACAGCTCAGAAAACAGACCTCATTCCTGGCATATTAGCAGAGCCAAAAGCAACAGCTAGATCTCACAGCTGATTTCATAGCAAAGCCACCCTGTGCCACTTACTCCTCAAACTCAATTCAACTAGGATTTTCAGTCCTCCAGGAAAATGACTTGTTCTAGCACAAGCAAGCACATTGTTCACAGGCTCATCAGAAAAATATCAGCACCGAAAAAGCTTCTGTCTATCATGTGCTAACAAGTCCAGTTCCTTCCTGCCTACTGCTCAATTACTGACGTATTTAAGAGAGAATCCACGTCCTCTCTCTGCATTCATTTCACCAAATACCTTCCTGCCTAGTCTCTTCTCACAAGTTAAATTCATGATTCCTGCATCCTCTTTTCCCTGTAGCTGTCTCCATACCCTTCCTTTCCCTGACTGACTGGACCTGCACATGAGCATATCAAAGTAGTCTTGCTAGTTGCCCTGAAAACCTGTCCTCCTGATGAAAACAACTCAAGGACTCTGGGATAACGTTTGCTTTTTCCATGTTTAAAACACGTTATTGACAGAAAATCTAAAAATGGCTAACTATATCTATTTCTCATTTTAAATGCATGGTCCTGTGTTTATAGAAAAATTTTCTGTTCACTCTGAAAGCATCTCCTTTCATTTTGCATTATTTTCCCATTTCAACTAATTCAGTCTCGTTGCTGACCTTTGCCTTGTATTTTCCTGTGAAGTTTCAGTCCTTTCCTCGTTACTGATGTTGCTTGACTCTTTAATATCTCCACATTTCACAGAATCATAGAATTGTTTGAGTTGGAAGGGACTCCAGAGGTCATCCAGTACAGCTCCCCTGTAGTGAACAGAGATACCTACAGCTACATCAGGTGCTCAAAGCCCTGTCTAGCCTGACCTTGAGTGTCTCCAGGGATGGGACATCCACCACATCTCCAGGCAACCTCTGCCAGTGCCTCACAGCCTTTATCATAAAAAACTTTTTTATTATACCTAGTCTAAATCTCCCCTCTTTTAGTTTGAAATCACTTCCCTTTGTCCTATCACAGCAGACCCTGCTAGAGTGTCTGTCCCCTTCTTTCCTACAGCGCCCTCTTAAATACTGAAAGGCTACTATCAGACCTTCCCCGAGCCTTCTCTTCCCCCATCCTTCTCTGGATGCAGCACTCCAGGTGAACTCTCATCAGCACAGAACAGAGGGGCAGGATCACCTCCTTTACCTTGCTGGCCACATTTCTTCTGATACAGTCCAGGATATGGGGCTGAATCAGAATCATTATCATTAGTATATGAAATTGTTACAAAACTACTAATTAATGAGTAATCACAAAACCATTTCTAAAGAAATCCCACCACTAACTGCCTCCAGCCGAATGCTTCCTTATCCAGCACAGCCTGTTTTCACAGCAGAACATTGGCTTAAGCATGGATTTTAATGGCACAGGAACTTCTGGCAGTAAAATCCTCTGTGTGGTCACAGTAATTAGCACTTCTTGGATAGCGAGCACCTCCTTATAGGCTGCAGCATGCCACCCACTGCATTAAAAAGACAGCGAAGGTTGCAGGCTGTGCAGTGTCTCCCAGACACAGCATTATTCAGGCTCTACCTGCAAACAAGACAATATTTTTTATAGTTTATATTTCTTTATACCAGAGTCTGATACTGCCTTTGCTCACTAGGCATGATCCTGACCTTCACTGTCCTTTACTGGTCCACATCCCCAGGTTCCACTCAATATCTGGGCATGCTCTTGCTGTCCTCCACCTGCCACGCTCCCAGCTGAGGTGTTGGGATGTACACTGAATGGAGAGGCCCTACCTAGGTATTTTATACATCTGTTCTGCATTCATACGGAATATACTATCAAGGTTTCCCATTCTTATTTGAGCTATCTGTAGCTACTTCATTTAAAGTTCTGCAATAAAGACACTGTGAAATCTTAGCAGATTTCTTAGGAAAGAAATAAATGATGAAAAAGAAAAAAAAGTTACATTTGAACTTGGCTACAAATTTGGCAGGATACCACCATGGTTCATGTAGTGCACCTAAAGGCACTGGAATATTTTTTGTCTTCAGCCACATTTGTCACTGCTTTATTTCACTTGAAGAGGGTATTCAAAATATATGTCCATTTGTAAATATAAGCTAAAAGCCAATTACTAGTGCACTGAACAGCATATTAGACAGCCACTTCAAATGTCATCCTTTCATTAAGCAGCAGGAGGGACATAAAAACTCTGGAAACAGGCTTTTGTGTTTATCTGATAGATCAAATGTATGGCAATCAGGGCAAAAGCTCTTTTTTTTTTTTTTTTGCAAATAGTATAGCATAACCAGGAAAAATAGGTGCATCTCAAGCCAGCGCACTTGTTTGTTGCTCAAAAAAAATCTCTTGTATTTGTATTGCATGATACATAGGGTAGCAACAAACAAACACCTCATTAGAGGATGTACAAGTGTATTCCTAGGGTCATGAAGCAGGACACTGATCAATCTCTAACTTGTGAACTAAAATAAAATGGGCTATTCCTCCCAGGAGATGGCTTTGGAGGGAGACAGGAAATCTCTTCTGTTCAGTATAGCATGTGATTTCAGTTACATGATCCAATCAAAACCTCAGTATGAATCCTACCCTTGCTCTACTCTTTAGAGACCATAATCCTCAGACCATGTAATACCTTCCTGAAGAGGGAAAATAAGCTTAAAGTGCCACTGATGGTCTCCTGACTTTTTCAGAGACAAGGTTCTGTCATTATTTGCCTTAATTATTTCCCAGAGATCTAAAGGTATGAAAGTCAAATCAAAGCTGCTGCAGAGACAAATGTGGAGCATGTGCACACACACACACACACACACACACAAAATGAGAGTACTCATACAATTACTCAGTCATTTTGCTTCTCACTTATGAGGAGAAAAACCTTTACTATCACAATGCTTATTTCCTCTCACTCCTTCCCCCACCTTTTTATTTTTATTTATTGATATTTTTTGTAGAGAAAATACATGGGTGCATGGGTGCTCTCAGTACAGACTGTGATCTGGTTATGCAATTACTAATTGGGAAGCTAGCATTATACTAATACTAAGCTGCATTGTTAGCGTCACTATTAAAATTCTGCAGTAAATAAGGTGCTATGCTATTCTTCAGTGGACCTGTTTATCTTAGGAGCTTTTCTTTTTCCCTCATAGTACCTACACCACCACTTACTTACTATGAAATAATTCTTAAGGTCATAGATTTTGTTTTCATTTTAATTTCCAAGAATATTAATTATTGTCGACAACAGTAAAAATTTCTTAAAGCAGGAAGGAAACATCATTTTTTCTGATGTATTTTTCTTCTCTTTTAATAATCCCATCTGTCTTGGAGAAAGGAACAGCTCTACTCAGACTTGCAAACAATTTATAATACTCATTCTTAATTCTTGTTCCAAAATTTATTTAAGAATGAAATTTTAAAAATACTGATTAATTCTATATATTTGCTCACATAAGTATGACTTCATTGAAATCTGAGGAATAATATCATTATATAAAATTGATCTACTTATCTACATGTATTCTGAGTGAAAAATTAAGTGGATAATGTTACAGTTGACTAAATCGGTTCAAAGAAACATGTTTCTGATTTATTTTGGTACTTTTTTCTGCTTTAGCACTGAGAAACCAATTCCTCAGGTTTACTGCTGTTTGATGAAAAACACAAACATTGAAGAAGTCCTGAAAGCCAATTCTGAAGCTATTTAACTTTGCATTTTTTGAGCGGATTGCCAACAGCCTGTTAAATTCAACACCAGAATAAGTCTTCAGAATCCTAGTCTGAAACTGCTACTAAGTGACTTGTTAAGAATATTTAACAATCAGAATTTAGACTATACTTTGACTTTGATATCAATTACATGATTATTTGTTTCAGTGTACACAACTGCATATTTAAGTCTACAATTCATGATTGCAAATATAATACCTACTTTGAGTATATTGCATTTTGCGCAATCACAACACAATTCACTCAAACAACTTTATCTGTAAAATCTCCCCCAAAAAACCTGTTTGACATAGAACTCCTTTTCTAGCTCTGAAGCAGTGTCCATGAAAAAGAATGGAGTAATGAATAACCTTTTGCTGTAATTGACAAGAAGCATTATGGCAACTCATAATAGAGGCATCTTATTGTCATTTCAGCAAAAAACTATTATTTAATTCTGGACTGAAATACCTTGATTCTGAAAGATTCTAACTCTTTATTTTTTACTTTTCCAAATTACAATTTTTCTAAGTATTAATTTTTAGAAAATGATTTTCCTGGGCACTAGAATGGCAGAAGAAATTGAAATGTTGATGAAATGCAGATTAATACACAAAGGAAACCTCCCATAAAAGCAGGCCTAAATGATGTTGGTTTCTAAATTAGCTATCACCGTTCAGAAAATATTTAAATGGTTCTCTGAAAACACTAGCACAATGTTCTGCAGTGATCATAAACACTAATATAATGTTAGGAGTTATTAGGAATTGGACAGAGAACAAAACAGAAAATGTTTTTGCACCACACTGTGTACAAACACAGCATATCCACATCTTGAACACTGTCCAGTTCAATCCACTTGACAACAGTACAGTGCAGTTGCAAAGTCATGAGAAGAGTGATGAGAAATACAGAAAAGTTTCCATATAAGTGTGGCCCTCAGCTCTTCATCTTGGAAGAGACAAGACTGAACAAACTCATCCTAGAGGTCGTCTACACAATCTTATCCAGTATCAATCTGACAAACAAGAAGCATTACAAGCTATTTTGAGTGAACATGAGAACTAGAGATGCTCCAATGCTTTTAATGAAAAGAGCAAACAAATACAATTACTTTTCATACAGCTCACAAGTAAATTGCAAATCACATTACTAAGAGATATAGATGTGAGCAAAAGTTTAAATATATGGCCTACATAACCCCTGGGGGCAGCTCTACTGGTGTCACGTAAAACAGGATGGAACTGATGGAACATCCAAATTTGTCATTTTTAAAGAAGCTGGCTTAGGACAAGAAAGAGACGGTTTCTCTACTCCCTCTTTCTTACTTTCACCTGTAATATTTGCCACTGATCTATGGTGGAATGGTAGAAAGGAACACTTGGGCCTAAATAGACTTTTGATGAGACTCAGAATTCCCAGTGATGCCTATTAGAATCGTAGAATCAGCAAAGCTGGAAAAGACCTCCAAGATCAGAGTCCAACCATCCACCTACCACCAGTATTTCCCCACTAAGCCATGTTCTTCAGTACAGAATGTAAACATTGCTCGAACACTTCCAGGGACAGTGACTCCACCACCTCCCTGGGCAGCATGTTCCACTGCCTGACCACTCTTTTGGAGAAGAAATTTTTCCTAACTTCATAGAAATACTTGTGAGATCATTGGATTTTATTTGTATTTTTTGAGACCCTGTTGAGTTAATCTTATTACTATTAATATATTCGTTAATCTAATTCAATTTTGTGATCTCTACTATGATAACAGCAAACTATAATCAAACTACTTCCTATAGACAAGATTTCCAAACACTGCAGTAGTAAACAACAACTGAAAACTCAGCAATAACCTTTCACTGAACACTGCATCCTTAAAACCGCTAGTACAACAGGCTTATGAATTACTATTTCCACTTTGAAAGAGTTAGGTCCTGGAACCAAGCACAGCATTGGTCTTTGCAAAGGACATTTTAAATAAAGTCGTTTTGTCTTTGCAGAATGATTTTTCATTTTTTAACAATGTTTGTAGTCTGCAAATGGGCAGAATTTCTTAGTTTGTGTGACTGTAAATTTAAGCAATGTGTTATTTGCTTTCGCTTAATGCTTCTTACAAGCCAGATTGCTGAAATCAGCAAATTCTGAGGATCCCGGTGTACCATGAGATGCATTTATTTCTCGTTCTTTACTCAGTGCCTATGAATCAGATCTTCAGATGGAGAGTAAACATTTCACAGATATCAGCGATTCTGCAGCAGTTTACATCAGTTGAGAATCTGATCCTTCCAGTTAGACAGGGAAAGGGACCAAACAGAGAGAACCAATGTTCTTCATTCCTTTAAAATGAATATCTGAAACCCTGCTGCTGCTACTACCAGAATTTACAATAGGGTTGGTAAAGATGAGTTGCGGTTACATCAGTTTTCCCCAGTGCTGACACAGCTTTCCAGTGCAAACTTCATTCTCACAGGGGCCAGGAAAGAGCAGACATAAAACAATTATGACTTGCTTCTGCTTTGTGATGCTTCTTTGGCTGTCAAACTCAAAGAATCAGAGAAGATTGGAGGAATCTCATATTTGAAGATTTCTGCTTTGTTACTGTTTTTTTTCAAGTTTGTTTGGATAAAGGATGTGTGGAACAAGCAGACAGGGCCCTGAAATCTGAGATTCAAATCATTCATTCAATATGAATGATTATAATTATTTTGCAGTCTGTAATCCCAGATTTCATACCACATTCAAAGTTCACTGTACTTTTATCATGAGGTATTTATAGGGTGTTTGGTTTTTTTTTGCTCCCTCATACATAAGTCATTTGCAAGCCACCAAAACTTGAAAGAAATACAGAAACAAATTTCAATTCATCCATTCTTCCTTTTGTCCCCAGAACAACCCAGAAATGTTGCTCTTTGAAATAAGCAGACTAGAAGGGTCTGCAGTCTGGATATATGTATGTTTAATCCTTTTCCCACTAGGAATTGTTTTTGCCAAATGGTAAAAGCACAGACAAAGCAAATAACCACTGCCTGTTCCCTCTTAGTCTGAAAAGCACGTCTGTTTGGAGCAGTCTTCTGGAAAGCTGTAAAGACTTCTCCTAACATTATTACAGATGTCTCTCATTTGAGAATTTACAGCGCTTTCACATTAAATTAAACACAGTGGGAGCTAAAGGCAACCAACAGCTCTCTGAAGAACACTGCAACAGTTAGCAGCTACAAGCTACATTTGCAAAGGTCTCTAGTTGCCTAAGAACAATGGCAAGGGCCTCGCCAGAAGCAAGGAGGCACTCAGCTCTTTAGAACATGTAAGACAGTCCTCAGCAGGTGCCTGTCTGTAGGTGAACAGACTAAAGTTAAAAATCTATTATTTCCTACCTTGGCAACACCCTAACTTAAGCCTCTATACAATACAGGAAGTGTTTTCTCAGATGTTTAGGAAACAATTGAGGGACTCCTCCTGCTAGAGACTGGATCTCTTTCCTTTCACAGAATCACAGAATATCCTGAGTTGAAAGGGACTCATAAGGATTATTTAATCCAACTCCTAGCTTCACATAGGACGATCCAAAAATCAGACCATATATCTTGTTGAACTCTGGTGGCAAGATCAGTGCCATGACTGCTTCACTGGGGAGACTGTTCCTGCTCCTGACCACCCTCTTGGTGAAGAATTGTGAAGCTCCCTCCAAGAACTTGCACCCAACTTATAGCCAGCACTTTACAACTAACTTTCAACTGCACTCTTGTCACTGCATGCCACCCAGCTCTTTACTTCAGCTCTACCCTGAACTACCCATCCACCACGGCCACCTAACAGAGGCTTGTGAGACCCGAGGGGCTGCACCCCCAGCACAGTACTCACCTCACAGGATCAGACCACAGTGGAGTTTCCAATACAAGGGAGAAGACTGCTCCACAAACCAGGTTTCTCAACAGCAAGTGCCAAATTCTGAAAGCAACAAGCAACAAGTGTCAGTGAGAATTTTCCTGAAACAGAAGATTCAGTACTAACTGTTTTATAAATTCAAAGCACTATTTATGGCAAGATTTATTGATGGTTGATAGTGAGAAATCTTCAGTAGGTAGAAGAACAGTTATTGGGCAACAACTATTTTCTTTCCCCGTTTTTTTTTTTTTGCCCAAACACTGCCAAAACACAGATACATAAACACACCTGTAATATATCAATATATGTTGATTAAAAAAAAAAAAAAAAAAAAAAAGACCAAAGAGGAAAAAATCCATGAAGAATTATTCTCCTTCATTTCCCCCAAAATGTAAAAAATAACAATAAATAATAATAATAATAAAAGGATGCCATTGGTAGTCTAAAATGACTTTAAGGCAAACTAAAGTTTGAATGAAGAGAGATTTGAGGATGGAAACTATTCAGCAACATTAACATCAGCATTTTTACCAACATATCCTTTATAAAATACTTAGCTCACATTTCAAACTGATTTAAATATAAGAAGAATATATAAGAAAATATAGATTTATTTAAACTAGGAAATCTGGGGTATGTATTTACTTCCCTTAGACACATTAATAATATAGTCTCTGTCTCAGGGAAATATCTTTCTGTTACATAAAGACTCCTATCTCTCAATCCTGCAATAGGCTGTAGGAGCAGACTGACAAAACACAATGAACGATTCAACCAGTGCTTCATTGGTTGCCAAAACATGACTTGTGAATCTGAGATTTTGTCAGTTATCAAGAACACGCCTGTATCTTGCAAGTTCCAAACCACTAACTCATTTCATAAAGCAGTTAGCAGTCAATACATAACTTTCCTAAGAACACAGTAACTTGATGACTACAAACCATAAAGATAAGATACATCAAACAACTCAAACACAAGGTGGTTTTGTTTTTTTTTCACTAGGCTTTGGGACACAACATTTCAGATGTCTAAGTCTGTTTGGAGACAGAAGTTGCAAGGAAAAAAAGACATCCTCACTAAGGTGAAGTATTTGAATTTATCACAGATGTGTAACTGTCATGCATTTAATTAGTGAATCTGTGTCTCAGCTTTCTTGGCAATTGCCCTGTGGGCTAACAAATAATCCTTTCTGACGTTCATTTGCAAATCTATGATCCCTTGGAAAAATGTATCCTGTTCAGCAGGTCATGATCCAAACTGCAACCTACATGTAGGTGCTGATCTACTCCTGTTTGGGTTACAATCCTAGCTCAGGCCAGGGATCCTGTTGAGGGTTGTTAGTTCAGCAGCAATTTCCTCGGATCACTCTTCATCAGAAACAGTGAGTAGTTATTATTGTCACTGTTGTTTATTTATTTCCTGTAAAGGAGTAGCCATTTGTTTAAGTTTGGTTGAAAAATAGGTACCATTTAATTGCAGTGGAGAAAGCATTGAAGAAAGAGGCTGGAATTCTTTGCCCAAATCACAGGGAAAAAAAAAAAAAAAACACCCTTTCTTAAGATAACTTAAAGCATATCAGCAATAACCAGGTTAAAACTCTCTTAAAAGGAAGGTCACAGCAATCCTTATTGGATAGAGCAAATTACTCCAGTGCCTTTTTCTTTCAGCTATGATTTTGTGCACTGACCTCTGGAAAGTATGGTCAAATAGCCTTTAGCAGCAGTTGTAAAGCGTAAGATCACTGCATGAACACTGATTTCATTAGGCAGCCCTGTATAAATTAGCATTACTTAGTGGGGGGTATGTAGCTCATGGTACTGAGAAGAGGAGGGGTTTGTTCATTCTGTGTGCTGCCACTCGGTGAAGAGCAACCTCCCTATCCATCTGCGGGGAGACAGACACCTTTTTTCTGCTTTGCTGCAGATACAGAATGTTACACTATGAGACCTTGTGCAAGATTTCATTCCCCAGTAGAACATTCAAGAGACAGAGCAGCAGCAATGGACTGGAAGTTACCCAGATTTACCCCAGGAAAAGATCTATTTAAAGGTCAGATTTTGCACCCCTCCAGTAAAAAACAAAACAAACAACAACAATAAAACAAACCCAACATGCTGGCCTTTGGCCTCCTCTAAGAAATTAGTGCCTTCCAGTAGAAATGGAACAAGCCACAGTGAAGTCCCTCTCAGCCTCCTAGGAGTCCCCAGCATCTCTTCATCAGAGAAGACTGCATACAATTTGGCCCTTTAGGCATTTTTTTCTTCTTTTAACTCTTTAGGTTTAGATATGGAAAGGTTGATGGCAATACTTTTTCAAAAGAGAAAGCTGGTTTGAAATATCCTGAAGATTTTTAGAGCTTGGATATACCTGATTTCTTCCAATATTACTCCCCTTCTGAATCATATCCACTGAGATTGCCTGTGCTGTGCTGCCAAAAATGTCCTTTACATAGATGAGCTCCTACCATTTAAATGCCTCTAAACATCTATTTAGACACCCCACATTCTCCTACCAGTTTCAGATTTAATCTGTTTTAAGAGAAGGATTAACTCTCAGGGTCATTTTAATTTTTATGGACCAGTTTGCTAATCGCCCATGAGAAAACTCAGCCTTGTCTGAACCCCCGGGAAGGGGGAAGTGAATGAAGAATTAGCAATAAGAATAAAATTAATCAGAGGAAAGCTTAGGTACTGAGTTATAAACAAACTCCCAGTTGTGACATCTGTAGAATAATTAGCAAAATTATGGAATAAGAATTAGCACAGTTCTGATACAAACAGTACAAATTCTGATCTAAATAGCAGTCCTGGCACTCAGTATGGTCCTTCAAGCAATCTTCTATGTCTTTTTCCTTCTGTACTTCAGCTAAACAAAATGAAACCACAGATGGGAAAGGTGAACTCTGCTACACAACCCCTTTCTTTGATCTCATTTAGGAGATCAGTAGTTCTCAGGACTTCTGAAGAAAATTTGATGCCTTCTACCTTCAGAAACATTCACTGGAAGCATCAGAAAGTTAGTTTTCTGGCAGATCCTGTGCTCTGTGTACTTCATTTTGTGGCATGAAGACTGCCACTGGAAGCTTTGTTACACACTGCATGTAAAAATGATATCCCGTAAGGTAGAATGACATCTTTTCTCTCACTAAAGAAGAGGCATTTTTCACTCTCAACTTTACTTTCCAATGATAAACTCCATCCATGGTTTAAAACAGCATAATGGCAGCAGAATTATCTTTCTTACGTATTTATGTTAGCTTTTAAGAAGAATTTAAATATGCAGGAAGCTGTACTTGCTTTCCCTTCAATTTTGCTGTGGTAATGGCAGTACTCTAAGACAAAATTCAGTCTCATACAAGCTTCACTCTGTTTATCTAAGCATCAAAACTTGTCTGAGGAGATCTTCTTTACACTTTCCACAAAGTTGGAAGCAGAAGCAGCTGGAGCTGAAGTAGGGACAAATGAGGAAATGAACAGGATCCTGGTCTCTGCACTTTGGTGAGAGGGTGACTAAGGAGCTTGGGCTTGTCATAGTCTTTGGGTGTCATCACCTTACATCTACATACTGTAATTTGTTTTATTTACGGTTGGCTTTTTCAGTGTCTCCTTGCATCTTCATGTGCAGCCTAAAGAAATGGGGTTCGGATTATACTACTGTAAGATGGAAATTTAAAAAAAAAAAAATAATAAAAATTTGTTTGAAGTTCTTTAACTTAAATTTCAGTTTGGATCCTTTTACAATAGAAATGACTGCATCTGATTCCAATCTGAGAACCACAGATTTGTCCAGAGCAATTAAAGTTCACTCCCACATCCCAAAGTAAGTTTGAATCAGTTGAGTCTGAGGTTCATCAATGACCTCTTGACAATAACGTTCAGTTTAAGAAGTAGGGTATATTTTGGCTTTTCCAAGAAAGACAGGCTTATCAAATACTGACTGCCTGCTAAGCAAAGTTCATGCATTATTGCAGATCTGTCCTAGCAAACTCTGATTCGTAGTCCTCTGTTATACAGGAGGATGTCTCAAGTGCCTTATCAGATGGTCTGGTACTGTCCTGCTGTCTGTACTTCCATACATAGACCTAGAGATGATCCCAAGAGAGCACTTACACAGATAATGCCAAGCTGAGGGGGGCCGCAGTACTCCAGAGTACACTACCAGAATATGAAATGATCTTCACAAAAAGAGATAGCAGTCTGGAATTTGAAAAGTATAATTCAATAAGCTCAAGTGCAAGATAATTTAATCAAGAAGGAATACTTCATTTCAGATAGAACAGAGTATAACAGATCAGGAAACACAGTTAAGACCACAATGGTTCGCAATATAAATTGTATCCAATGGCACCATATTATTGCAATCAAAAATGTTCCCATACTCTAACATCATTCTTAGCATGACCCTTACCCACAAACTAAGACACTAAAAAACAGCCTTCTCTTGATAAGACCTCAGTTGGGATCCACAAGAGTGTGGATTATTTCATCTGAAAATGCTGATGAAAATCAGAAGGCCAGAGATCTAAATCTGGAAAAAAAAAATAAAATAAATGAATGATAGAAATAAAAATAAATATAAAAATTAATTATACTGCTCAGAGATGTAAGGAAGACATAACTTGGAATGCAAAAGTATCCTGTAAAGAACGAGGAATTAATCTGTACATAAGTCTGATGAACAGTACAAGACCTATTAGAAAATAATGGATATTTTCTGGCAGTAATGGTAGGGAAGAAATGGAGAAATTTTCTGTAGGAAGCCAATGCTATTTTTATCACCATAGTTCTTGAAGAACAGATAAAGCAAGTGCCATCAGGAGTGCTTTGTGTATAGCTGAGTCTGCTTTGGAGTAGAAAGATGACTTAAGATGACCTCTTGAGATGGCTTCCAGCTCCTTCTAAGCTATGGTCTCTGTTCATTACGCTATTTCTGTGTACCTACAGCAATATGTTTTAAGGCAGTTAAAACATTAAAACACACATTTCTTATTTTTCCCTCCTAAAACTAGCAAATTAATGATACTAATAAAAATGGTTTGCTCACCAGGCTCCCTTTGTGCACTCTAATTACAACATTGTGAAATATTTGTGCTTCATATGGGAGCTCTGCTTACCACTTAGATCCAAACTTGTGTCATCTGTTTTTTCACAGCTAAATCTGCAGGCAGTAGTAGGCATGGGATCCCATTCAATCTTAGTGAAACAAACCATTAAGGAAACGTGCACACAGCCATTAGTTATCTTGGCATAAATAAGTATATACCTTTCCCAGAGCAGCAAAAGCAATCATGTATACATAACGCGCCATCACAGCTATTAGTCTGCCTATCCTTAGCTTGAACTGCCCTTTACCAAGCATGAATACATTTGCCAAAACTTATCTTTTCTGACTTTTACCTCTATAGCTCTAGCGGGTAATAGTCACATGAGATGAGGTTCTTTCACTGGTAGTGTCTGTTGGGTGTCTGAATCGTGGCAATCATGAAGCATCCCTTAGTCTGTATGCAAGGACTCCAGCTCCCAAACGCACTTAGCCAGCTAGAGCTCTTGGCTCCAGAAGGCAGATTTTGTCATCTCAGCTATGAAGAAACTGCTCCCACATTTGCAGGAACACACTCTGGCACACGCACACACATACACACACATGCACACACACACACACAGGCTTTTTCCAGTGGTACTTTAAAAAGTCCCCCATCATCTATATTTGAATCATAGAATGGCTTGGGTTGGAAGGCACCTTAAAGACCATCATTTCCAAACCCCTGCCAAGGGCAGGGTTGCCACCAACTAGATCAGGCTGATCTCTCTTTGACATCAGTCTTCCCAGAAAAGAAGCTTCCCAGTTACATCACCCTCGCTATAGCACTCCAAGGCAGGTATTAGTTCCCTTACGATCAGAGTGGAAAAATGAGTTACAGAGAGATGAAGGTCTCATGTGTGATTGGGCTATGGATGGTACCAGTTCTGTGGCAAGCTCACAGGACCCTGCTCCTGGCATGCAGAACCCTACTCCCCTACTCCTTTTATGTAGATGGGAT
The DNA here is from genome assembly GCF_039878825.1 of Excalfactoria chinensis. NCBI lineage: Eukaryota > Metazoa > Chordata > Aves > Galliformes > Phasianidae > Excalfactoria > Excalfactoria chinensis. The sequence continues at coordinate 78,681,980 of NC_092827.1, forward strand.
TTTTTTGCCTACTTTTTTTGAGTAGCAGCAATAATTTTCCAGCTTGAATGAAGTCAATGCCTACAGCATGCTAACAACATTGAGTATTCCGAGCACCTAGAGCAGGATGTAGTCAAAGTAGTCTTCTTGCATCTCCAGCATTTAACTGCTCACATACTTGCAGGAGAAAAAAGAAAACTTTCTAGACAATCTCCCTCCAGTTTTACTTTGAATGAAGAATACTGCCTGGTCAAGAATAACAAATAGAAAGAGAGAATGCACCAATCTTTTACATCTGGAGGAAGAAAGAAAAGAAAGAAAACAAAAGTAACTATTCCAGCCCTTCTGGCAGCTAAAATACAGAGTAAATGTTGGGAATGCACACTTCAGAAGTCTTGTCTTTTATATGGAAATACAGAATGTGCTGTTAGAAGTAGATTAACTGGTCTGAATTAATAAAATACAAAACCCCCAAATTTATTCACAATTCAGGCCAAACTTCAAGATGCTTTGAGATTCACAAACAAAAATGAAGGCTTGTAGCACCTTTACTTTCCATTATTTTTCATTTTTACGGAGCACTGAAATACTAAGCACAATTCGGTCACGTTGGAACGCCACCAGAAAATACTCACACATCCATCCAAATTTCGTACTCCTGAGATATTCAGGTGAATAGGAAAAGCTTTCAGATTCTTTCACATTTCAGAATCTTTCTTTTCTATAGAAATTTTTCATGTTTTGAAAATTTTCCTACTTTTATACAGAGAGCAAATGATAAGAATGTGCCATACATATCAACCACCAGTGAAATTAGATTGAAAGAGAAATCTTTTTTTCAATTAAGTTGCAAGGATTGTTAAGGGGAGAGGGCTCCTTTTAATTAGGGGAGTTTTCAGACAAAATGAAAGCCAAAGAATGAGAGCTTAAAATGATATTTTGCTTTCTTAAACGAGAATTGACATTTTAAAATGTAAAGATTGATTCTGAATATGGACCATACAGTGAAAGCAGCTCTAAATTAAGTGTTGCTTCTGTATCTCATGCTTACTAAATAAGAGGACTTTGAGCCCCCTGGCAACCCTGGTCTTCTGTGCTGGTTTAAAGCAAGCCAGTGTCTCACTAATGAGATCTTCCTCAGAATGCCCTGCCCCTGCGATGAGAATCAAGAAAGAAGAGCACAGCAATTTAAGGGTGGAAGAAAAGGTATTTCTAAGTCCTTCCCCAAAAGCACTGAATAATGTCTTTCCAGAGGAGAGAGGGCTTTCAGACCAACCATGAGCGGGATGAGTTTGGACTCCCCAGAATGGAAGGCAGGTCACCTGAGAAGGAAGGCAGGTCACCTGAGAAGCAAGGCAAGACAAACGTTTTGCCTGCCCAGAAGGTAAAGGAAAGGAATAATGCTTCTGGCAAAACATAGCCTTGAAGGAAAACAGTATGTTCTCAGTTACAAGAAAGATGAAAGCCCCTTGTGTTGAGACCACCAGCTCTGCACCCAAGGCCTGAAGGTTTCTACTGCTGTGGGGAAGAAACTGCTGAATGTCGTGAGAGGAAAGTGAAGCCTCACAGAATTCTTGAACCTGAGACACAGATGAAACCCAATGTCAAAAGCAAACACTAATGATACTCTGCCTATACCAAATGTATTTAAGAGAAAGTGAAGTTCTTTTCCTCATCTTTAAAAAATGAAATAAGTAATACCCTTTCCAAGGTGATTATTAACCATACCTATCAGAATTTTAAGGCTTGAATGATAGTCATAAATTACTAGGGACACTGAGAAATGCAACAACCCATGATTAAGAGACGGATGGACTGACTCCTGAAATTAATAAATAAATAACCTGAATAGTAGGGGTAAGAAGAGGTCGAGCAAGGCAAAGACCATAAATAACAAGGCTGAAATAAAATATTTAGGACTGTAAGTAAACATAATCCAGTGTCACTGGATAATACTGAGGAGAAGAAAAATAAGTCAGCGAGTCTGGGAAATATGTTTCCTTTCTGTTCCAATAGGTTGAAGAACAGCTTCGTAAAGAACATGATGCGTATTGTATGGCTTGAATAAATTTAAATTTAGAATCACAAAATTCAAGAAGCGTAGATGAGAGCTGGGGAGGAAAATAAATTTGGAAATACAGAGTAAGTGATATGTAATAACAGATTTCTATTTTCTTGTTTATAACTTAATTGTAGCAACAGTCAGGAAGGTCATTTTGTTATTATTATTTGTCACACAGGTTTGAGAGAACTTCCTTAACTTGCTAGCTAAATACTCATCATAAATTTACATTATTCTCAGAAAATTTTGCTTTGTAATGACACTACTTCACATATTTTGAATTTGTGGATTGATCACAAATGTTTTTAAGTTTAAATTAATATCTTAGAAATGATAATGTTTCCTCTTCCTTGACTTTCTGATTGCTTGCAATGTAAATATTATCACGTGAAGATTTAAATCCCTGAAATTCGAAAAACTATATGCTGTGAAATTTTCCTTCCAGTTCTTGCCATTGCAACACATCCAGGTGGCAAGACAAAAAGGATGCACAAGGGAACTGCACTTAATAGAAATAAACTGATTAAACGTATTTATTCACAGAAACTTTCCTGCAGTGTTTGCCTTGCTCTAATTTAATTTTACAGCACTCTCATTCCTGCTGAACAATAAAGATTGCTGCAATTTTTCAGTCAGCTTACAATGAACCAGGAGGTTTAGTATTGATTTGGGTGCAGGGGGGAAGTAGACACTGTGGCCTCAGCACAGGAAAACATTTAAATCCATCCCCTTTACAGGCAACAAATATCAAATATTTTCTTAGAATGAGAGACATTTTAAGTTGCATCCTGAAGTTATAATTGCAAATTGTTAAATGTGGATACAAATAAGACCTATAATTGTTTGCAACCACCATCATATTCTAAGATAATTACAAAATTAGATAATATAATAACGACACACTGTTAAAGGTATCTCCTAAGGAAGCAAAATAAGACTTTGTCACTGCAGATATGCTACAAAATGCTTTGAAAAATGATAGTAGGGAGTAATGTCACAAGGAACAACTTCTCTCACTCATGATTGCAAACGTAGCCCTGAAATTTCTCAGCTATATCCTGCAGTTCAGAATAGCACAGCCTCTTTCCTAAACTATGGTATAAGCCTGAGCAAGACTGCAGCATGCTCAGCAATGAAGGAACAAAAGATACAGGAACAATTTTTGGTAAGAACTCCAAAGGTATCTTTATGCTGTCCTAACTATGTCAGCTAAAATGAGATGGACAGCCTGATTCTGTTTGTTTTAATCAACGTGAGTTTAAAGCATAACATTAAAATTTTACTCAGATGAATCATTTTCTCAGATCAGGCCTGAAATCCAATGTTTATTTGTCACTTCAGAGATTATTTTATTCCACTGTCTGGGGATCTTACATTTCATTTTAAGTGTAAAGCATATAACCAGGTGTAATATAGAAAATGATTTGTCAGCATTAGTCTCCTGCTCCCTTAAATAAGCTTATTTAAAATACTAAGTTTTCTTTATTCAACAAGAAGATGCATTCTGTTTTCCTTAGCCTTGGGGTAATGCCAGAGTTACTCTGGTAACCTGATCAGAGTTATTTCTGTTTTCCTTCAGAAAAAACTGAAGCAAAATTTGGTCCTTGAAATTCAGATTCTGCTTGCATATAAAAGAATCTACAACCTCTACAGCATTATCATCAAAACAAATAAGTCATAGACAGATATAACTTAATCAGGAGCTCTCTGTAATAGATCTGGTATGCAGATATTTCACTAAAAGTACACCAATTTCACACAAACTCAGTTAAAGCACTTCATCATCATTGGAGCAGGTAAGTAGAAAGAGATAAAACTGAACCAAAAATAGCTTGATTTTGATTTCACTTTAGGCTACAGTTAAGTCAAATAGAACTAGAAATGCACATAACTTTAGAAAATCAGCCCAGGTATTTACATTCCTAATTTAAACCATTTCCAATTTTGGGATAGATGCCTTGCCTATGGGCATGGAAGTGATGAAGTTTCCAAGAAAGGGAGTAGAATTTTGGACATAAAGTAATTAGCCATAAGTAAGCTATTACATTTACACATCCTTGAGCATTATTGTCAATATTAGTCCTAGTCTGAAAGTAATACGATTTTTTTTTTTTTTTTTTGCATGGCTCTCCATGTGGACTAAATCAGTCCAGCTTTTCTAATTGCTTTATGGGTAGCAGACAACATGGATAGGACTGCAACATGCTTAAATGCCACATTTAGAAACAGATAAAAAATACCTGTACACCATCATTTTGCTCTGCATAATGCATGCGGAACATCTCACCTTGGAAGCTAGGAATGAAACTCAGTTGTAGATACTGTCAATTGTAGACCAGCAGTTTAAGAGTGAAGAGCTTATTTATTTCCCTCTTATATTCAGTCAATTATTTTGAACAGCAAGTCTCCCTTGGCAAAGCTAGAAGGGGAGATGTGCAATTTCAGAACTGCAAGCCTGAAATATGTGTCACTTGGTGTGCAGCAGACCGCTCTCTATATCTGTGTATGACTATATGCAAAGACAGGGAAATGAGAAATGTATTCTGCAGCGGTTATTTAATGGCCAAAGCAACATCATATTCAGACTGCACCAAACCTCAGTTTTTCTCTCTATGCCATGATGTTAGGATAGAGACTGACTGACAAGGAAGAGAGCACCCGACTGAGTCATGAACATCACTCTCTGCATGAATCTCGTGAAAACTGTGCTTCCACAGATTGAGCAGTACCTGTGTCATTCATCTCAATCACAACTATGACAGCTCTTCCCTTCATTGATTATGGTTAACAATGGCTGAGCAAACTGGAAGAAGAGGATAACTGGTTTGCAACAGGTAAAATATTGACCTTGTTCAGAACGACAATAGCAAATCTAGTGACCAAAGAGAAAGGCACCAGAAAAACACATCTCCTTGAATAGGGTATATATTATGCACTGGAAGAGGCCTTTCCAAAAGCAAATAATACATATTTTTTTCCAGCCTCCACTCCCTCTCCTCTCCCCTACCCTTCCTCCCCATCAACCAACCTGAATTGTCTAGTTTTCTTGTATCTCTGAATTAACACAGATGAACCTTTATTTGCTCCTAATTTTTTTAATGGGTAGCAGGAAGGACTCTTCAAACATTCTTCCTCCTAGAACCTGTTATATGATGATCAGATAGTTAGGGCACAGCCTCACTTATCCCTTAGAAATTTGTGCACTCAAATAGCCATATTAAAGCCTTCAGGACTGAGTGGTCAAGGGGATGAACAGATGAGATGAGGCTCTTGTAAAAGAGCCATCCACTGCCTAACTCCTGGTGCTCCTGGATAGAATAAGAAGCATGAAAAAAATCAAGAGGGTCAAATTTTCTTCCCAGACAGTAATGGATTAAGTTCCTTATCTAAAAGAATTACATTCGCATGCCATGTAGAGAAAAGCTTTTGGGACTGTTAGCTTGTTTTAATCAGCATATATTTCATTTAAGACTTCCATAATCCTTGTTTCCCTGCATACTCAAACTTCTCAGAACCTTACAACTGTCTTAAACAATGAAAGAGAGCTCAATTTTCAGGACAACATCCTGTGATTTTGGTTGCCAGTTCATTGCTATATAGCTACCTACATAGAAAGAGATAGCAAAGAGGGATAACAGGAAAAAATGACACAAATATCAAAGACCACATCTGGACTGCAGTTATGAGTGAAACTACTGTTGCCTACAACTCAACTGAGATTTCATCTTTCAAGCAACAGGGTAGCTCCATACTTTACCAGTCTTACACATTCACTCCCTCCTTGATGCATTTCCTAATGAGAAGATTTGTTTGGTGCTATGCCACAGAAGTTAGATCCATCCCTAGTTCACACAGAGGGCAAAGGAGATTAGATGTAGATTTCAGTCAGACTGGAAAGTTCAACCTCATTTGTAGCTCTACAGATTTCAAAAGTTCAGATTCAGTCAAGTAATGCTTCTAAAATCTAAGGGTAAAACCACAAACAATTATTACGTTTTTGAGATGGGTGTTGAATGGAGGAGCACAGGGGAAATAATCTAAAACTTTCCCCCACATTAACATGTTTTCTGAAGAAAGTTCAAAATAATGATCACTTGCAAAGGAAGTATAAGAGAACATCCAGCTTTCCGTATCTTTGAGTGTTAATGGAGTAAGGGAAGTGACAGGCATAGTTTAGTAAGCTGTGTTTTATTTGATACTTTAATTTTAAAATTTTTGTGAGAAACATCTATCCATGGAACACCCTTTTGTATAAGGGCATGCCTATTTGCCAGGGAAATCAACATGCAGAACGAGAGAATGCTTTGATTCTGCCTAGAAAACAACAGTTTTACCTTAACAAAGTCCATTGTGGAGCTCTCCTTTCAGTACGGGAAGGCACTTTCAAAGCATATCTAGCAATGAAAATGTAACTCTCTCATGAAGAATAAAAGTTGTGACAAGCTGCCTACAGATGGAGATGACAAGGTTTTGCCTGCTGCAGACAGCTCAGAAAACATTCAGAAGTGTACTGGACTCAGAAGGAGTTAATGGATTTCAATCAGGGCCCAGTGAAATCAAGTGCAACTGAAAATGCATTAGCTGTACCATCCTCATGTATTTATGAGAAGGTAAGTAATGCATGAGGATGCTGTTTTCTTGTCATTATCTCCTCACATCTAAGGGTTGATGCTACCTGACTGACACAGGAAGCTTATTTTGCCCTGAGTCTTATAACTTCATCCAAAAAACAAAGATATCAGTCTCAGAAAATCTAGTTTGTTTTACAACTCCACTGGCCAACTTCCTGCCTGACATTTTGAACACTTACTTAAGGGAGAAATTGGGTGTTTTTCATTTTGGGTTTTGTTGTTGATTTTTGTTGGGGTTTTTTTGTTGTTGTTGGGGTTTTATTTGTATGCTTCAAATCCTTTTCTGTAAAGTGAGAACAACATTGTTTTATTTGTTTATTATTTTATAGCATGGGTTTTCTTCTTATTACAATGGAAAATTGGCTTTATCTCGATGTTTCCAAAATAATAAAGTAGAAATTATAAACAATGTGATAATACTTTGAGATAATTCAAGATGGTGTTTCCTACTGTATAACTTTATTAGCACCGCTATTGCTTGGAACAGAATGAAATCACCCTCAGCTGAGAATTCTACTTTCTACTTCTATTTTGAAGGCAGAATTGTTGAAATCCATTATAAGTAAATGAAGATTGAGCTGATCTAAGCAACGTACTTACAAAACTGAATCTTTTGGCAATAATACATGTCACTAGATTTGCAAAACTATTCATTGCATCTGTTATGGCCATAACATTTCCAGTGGGACCGGAAGATGGAGAACTGAAATCCCAGAAGTGAAAACTCTGTCAGATGCAGAGAAAGGCTGGCATTCTTCCATTTGGAAAGCCATACTAATGAATTTTCAAATGCACTACTGTATTTTTTACAAATTCAGAGTAAGTTTGGGTTGCAGTTATTTGAACTTTAAGCCAGATTTTTCCATTAAATAGAAAAAAAAAAAAAAAAAAAAGGCATGGACCTGTTGTGAAAGAGGAAAATCCTCAGCTGCTTCCACCTATCTGGTGTTACTGTGAGCACGTGATTCTATGATTCCTTTTCCAACTGTAAAAAGAAAAAGAGATTCAAACTTTCTCCTGGACTCTTGTGAAATTTGAATGAGCGTTCTGAGATCTCTTCTACTGTGACAACATAACAACGCCTTACTTTCAGAAAAACGAAATGTGGTCTGTAAATATACTCTGAAATACATATATTGTTAACATTGGTTAACAATGTACAAAATGACTGTAATTTTTATCTATGGCAAGATTCTAATGCTTAGGGCTTCCCTGAAGAGCCACTTCCATATCTAAAGCCCAAAGGAAGACTGAAGAGTCTTCTGCTGCTTTCTGGCAGCTGAAGAGTGATCTCTTTTACTTAATTATATTCTGATAGTGCAAAGACTGACTGCTTGGGTACATTAGAATAAGAATTTCATGCTTCTGGAAGTCCATGCATGATAATTCATATTTTTTTGTGCTGTCTTTCTTTGCAAGTAGAACTCAGCCTCATAATTTCTATGAATTCTCTCCTTCTCTCTCCCACATATTATCCTCACATTCCAGAATTTTTTGCTCAAGTCATGTTATTATTGATGAACAGATTTTTTTTATAATGTTTCCAATCAAATCTCCTGAGAAACTTCATAAAAAAAAAAAACATAATTTTTTCAGCTAATACTGAAACTCAGCTCTCATCAGTGTGGAACACAGTAGTGGCCTGGAGATACATTGCAGGCTGGGAGTTGAAAGAAAAGTTTGTAACAGGAAGTGACCACGACAGAAAAAAAAATTAATTATCTATTCAGTCCCCAAATTTATCATTTTAACTAAAACACCCTGAGTTTTTCATAAAGCAACAAGGATTTTTATCTAAGTATAAAAGTTGTGTAATACTTATTCCTCAAAGCAAGTAGAAGTACATTATCACAGCATCCAAGCTGTGCACAGCAGATATACACATCTGGAGGAAGGTGAACTCCTCTCATCATGGCTTATTGCAAGCCTCTCAGGCTTCATAACATCATTCCCACAGTTTCAGTGGGATGCTTGAACCAAGTCAAATGCCAGAAAATATGTAAACTTTCTGTCAGACTTACCATTAGACACTGAAATGATGACAGGGAAATTAATTGCGTCAGGAAGAAGACACACTTCTTAGAGTCATTTCCCTAAGCTCATAGCACTCAGCTCCTTGACCCAGATCTCCTTTGAGCTCACATGCCATGTCAACCAATAATTGCATTTTGCTGTGAGCCCTGAGGAAGAACATCATACTGAGTTAAAATTCCCACTTTTGTTGTTGTTTTTTGTTGTGTTGGTTTTTGTTTGTTTGTTTGTTTGTTTTTGGAGGCACTCTACATACTAACACTGACATGATATTCTCTAACTGAAATACCAGCTATTTCTCTACAGCTAAGTACTAGAGGGTCAGGGACAAAGTGCAGCCATTAAACTACCATAAAATCATCCTCGAAAAGTGGTAGCATGGAGCCCTGGGAGGAATTTGGCTTACTAACACTCCCAAAAATGGTGGCAAAGTGTGGGTTAGAGGCTAGCACAAGGGCTAGGAGAAAGCATGCAGCTCAGGTGACAGCATACCAGGGACCTTACTCAGTACGGGGAGTTTTGTCTTACATTACTCTGTGAAATCTTACAACACATTCCAGAAGGCTTTTTCCCTTGTAGGGCCAAAACATGCCCCTGCTCAGTATCAAGCAATATGATATATGACTGACAGTTTGTGCCATTTGGTCTTCAGGCCATAACATGTCCCTGAAGATTTTATTTAGCATAAAAATGTAGACTCTAAATTCCATCAAGCAGTACGAGGCTGACAAAATCTTTGCATTAGATTTCTTTCACTCATGAAAATAGAGACAGAATTCATTTTTCTCCTGCATTGCTGTCGTGTTTGGCAGATGATCTCAGCTGCTTATGGATTTTAAATTGGATTTAGGAGATTTACTTTTGTTGTGATAAAGAGATAATCTCACCTATAGATTCCTCCTCCTCATTCAACTTTCCATTCTCTTTAAATAACAAGCAGGAAAAAAATGAAGTCTAATGTTGCAAGAAAACTGCAGTAGCAATATTAATAATAAAAAACTGGAAGCACTAGGAAGGAAAAATGGCTCACATTTGATTTTGATCTTTGCATCACTAAGCAGCAAAGCATTGTATCATAAGAAGTGGTGGAACAGGAGGGAAAAGTCACTCGGAAATCTGGGTTAACCAGAAACTTATTGTGTCAGGAAATACTGGATCTAAGACCTAGTGCTCATGACAGTCAATTTAATTTTTTCACATACATTCAAAAATACATGTTTCCCAGTGTGCAATATTTAATCAGACCTGCATGAGATTTTAAAGCAGGCTCCAAGGATTTTCACAACTTCATCATCTTGCGAGTTCACATGCTAAATTTACATAAATGAAGACAAAGAGATTTTAAAAAAGCAGGGAATGTAATGAAAAATGCTGTCATTCCAGATTTTAGAAGGAACAAAAGGCATAAGAGGAAAAGATCCTTAAGGGAAAATAAAAAAGTATGAAAAAGAGGATTAATGAAAGAAATATGCATGAAAAAGACATTCAAAGAAATAGCCATTCCCTTTGAATGGTTAACAATAATAATAGGTCTTTTCATCTTTAGATCACGTACTCCAAGAAGTAAAGGAAAGTTCATTATTATAATTTTACGAAAGGGGGAAGCTGAAGCACCAATTTTGGTTGTCCCGGTGAAGGTTGCGATTGACTGAATGACACAAACAGCATGCTAGTTGTAGCTAAAGAGTGATTTTCTTAATCAAGGATGTTGTGAAGGATGGCATTAAATGCTTTGCACAAGTTTAGGTAGACGATATCAGGTTTTTTTTGCCTTATCCATCAATACTCTAACTATGTAATAGAAAGTCACCAAATCTATCAGTCAAAATTTGCCCGTAGTGCAAAGACATATTGGCTGTCACCAGTCATCTCTCTGTTCTCCATATGCCTTAGCACAGTTTTCAGAAGGATCTACTCTACTCCCCTCCAGGAGGATCTTGTTGGGCATAAAATTGAGATTAGAACAGAATATTGGTAGAGTACTGACAACATTGTCACGGAAAAAAAAAAATAAATGGAAATAACAACAACAAAAACCAATTACAATTATCATGAATTCATTGTCCCTTTCCCTTGAATTACCAAAGAACTTTACTAGCTACTGATTACTGTTTCTCCAGTTTTCTTATTTATTTGTCCTCATAAGCTACTGTAACTCAAATCCTATAAATACGAATGTACTATGCCTTTTAGAAAATGTACCACTGGCAGTAAAGAATAAACTCCTTCTACACTGTTTACTCTGGTAGAATCAAAAACTGTATGCAGTTTGCTTTCACAACAGCTTCAATTTAAATAGTGAATATATTAAAATACATTTTAAAAAAAAGTAATTAAATGGAAGCAATAAAAAGCCAAATCTACACTTCCAAATAAATCTAGGAAGTGGGCATGCTTAAAGAAAAATAGTGAGTAAGCATAGAATTTAATGAAGACAAAAATCAATTTCAAACAACACTATTCCCCTTCCCTCCTTTGGTGCAGACTACATTGCCATCACTGTCAACTCTGTCACAGCAAAGACTAGCCTACAAGCCTGTAACATCTCCCATGTGCATATCACTAATTAGCTGCAGCGCAGAAACATGTTCAGATTTTAGCTACACAAAATAACAACCCAAGCGTATGGATTATGACAGACAAAGCTTAACGTCTTGAATTCATGAAGTGTTGGTAACTGTGGCAATCCTCAGCCCACACAGAGAGCAAAGAGAATGTTTTGTACTGTTAAAACTCATTTTTGTTTTCGTCCATGTGAGGATGACAGGGGGTTCACAAGTGATTTTTATTACAGCTCAAAGGACCAGTCAAAAGATCTGGATATTACAGGGGGATTAGGTTTTCTGTGCATTGATGGATTAGATTCCTAATGAAGTGTGCCTCCCTGGGAAGTAGGTATAATTAAACACCTTTTTCAAATGAGTGAAGGGAACCATTATGGACTGAAATGACTTGCCCAAACTCAGAAGGAGTCTGGGCTAGTTTCCGCTGGGATGGAATTGTTTTCTTCGGAGTGCCTGGTATGATAGTAAGTTCTGATTCTAGGGGGAAAGCAGTGTTGATAATACATCAATGCTTACAGTTGGTAAGCAGTGTGGTACAGAGCCCATGGGCTCTGTGAATAGCCCAAGGAGCTGGGAGGGAACAGAACCTCAAGGGTTTTTTTGTTTCTGGAGGTGATATGACCCTTTACAACCGCTGCAGTAGTGACTGTGACAAGCTGCACACTGGGCACCAGAAATCCTATGGTGGTTTAAACTGGTAGGTGGTTAGGTGGTGTTCAGGCCCCACACAATGATTCACTTACTCTCCCCTTCCCAGTGGGAGGGTAGGGAGAACTGAAAAGAAAAAAATAATGGAACTTATGAGTTGAGATAAAACAATTCTCTAAGACAAAGAAAAGGAAAAGTATAATAATTATAACAAATATATAGGTGAATGTATGTAACAAGTAATGCACAAGCAAGTACTCACTGCCCCCTGACAGATACCCAGCTAGTCCCCCCTGGCAAGAGAGAGCGAGATGAATTCCCACCCCCTTCAAAACTCTGCTTCTACATGATGTCACATGGTATGGGATATTCCTCTGCCCAGTTTAAGTCGCTATTCTAATTCTATTCTCTCCCATTTCCTTCCCTGAGAATGACCTTGGGTCTGTCAGCAGCAACCAAAAACAATGGTGTGTTATCAATATTATTTTTCTCCCAGGATCAAAATGTGACATCACAGCAGACACTCTCAATAGAACAGTTCCATCTCAGCTGAAACCAAGACAGAACCATAGAAAATGCTGGGACATAAGTTAAAAATCTCCATAGATTATGAACTGAATCAGTTATACGAAGGATGAGGTTGGAAGGAGCCTCTCATGGTTGTTGGGTCTCCTGCACAAGAGCCACAAGCTGTCCCGGACCACATACAGATGGCATTTCAATACCTTCAGAAATAGAGACTCTGCAAGCTCTTTGGGCAACTTGTTCCAGTGCTCATTCATCTGCACAATAGATTTTATGTCCAGATGAAACCTTTTTCCATCTATTATATTTTTTCCATCATCTGTGGTCAGGACAATGGCTGGGCTTGCCTAGAAACTCTGTGGCTTCTTGCTATCTTCACAATACAAGAAGAAATGTAGTGACAGCTTACCGTTGTCTGCCTTTCCAGGGAAGAAAGAGCATGCTTTGCCCCTAGTTCATCTTGGAAAGGCCAGTGAGACTATGCTGTGGGAAGTTTTCGTGAGTATCAAATAGAACATCTGGATCTTCCTTCCACTATAGTTGCTGTGCTGTTTATCTAGGTCTGCTTAGACTGAAGAAAAGCTATTTTTACTTCCCTGTTCCCAGTATTGTACTTGGGTAAACAGCTCTGTAGGCAATTTTCCCTCCTAATCAATATATTTTCATTTTCTCTTTCAATCTCTAAACACAAAATTCCCTTGTCTTTTTCTTGTTGCATCACTATAATAAATGCTTTCTGAACTATTGTCTCTCAACTTAACTAGTGCCATTTTAGCATTCGCTTTTGTCTTGCTACATATCATGCAATACAAAACACTGCTCTGAAAATAATCATCATTCCTTGAGACTCCTACATGAACCTCTTCTTCCCATTTTCCAGTGACTTACATCCCTGCTAGAGCTAAATGACAAAGAAATAAGGCTAAGAGGAGGAAGGTGCAACTGAGAGTATTTGAAAATAAGACAGTACATTGCACAAATTATGCCTTCTGACTTTTCAGAGTATTATTCTTCTCAAATCCTGGCTCTCACCCATGCCACTCACTATAACACCGTTATTTACTCATTGCTTCATACATTTTTTTCATGAACTCAGTCTCTATCCTTCAGCGTATATAATGACAATGATTCTCTTTCAAATCTATTTCAGAAACCTATTTTATGATCAGCTCTGTCATCTTTTTGCACTTTTCTCTCCTCTACTTCCATCATTTCCCTCCGTGAAGATTCAGTTGTTGAGAGTGCTCTGAATAGTAAAATGACTTCCATGAGCTCAGCCTACTAAGACCATTCTGGAGAAATACAACATTGTGTTTGTTTTGAGCCTGTGAGAGGAGAGCCACGTTTCCTGAACTGAGAAAGATGTAGATATCTTCTTTGTACAAGAGGAGGACTAGTCTCTGTGGCAGGAAGAGAATATCATGTCATACTTCATTGCTACTTTATATGTCTCTTTTTAAGCTTAGAAGGGATTAAGCAAACAATTTAAAATCTTTTTGGGGACTAAGAGATGAACAAGGAGTTAATCAGACTAATGTGACCTGCTGTTGAATGCACTGCATACCAGAAGCAAGCTTAGTTGTAGACCCAAAGAAAGTCCTTTGTTAGAGACAATGGGAAATACACTATGTTTGAACTCTCATCTCTCCTTTAGAAGCAGCAGTGGGAGACAATGGTGATTAGAACATGCTTTTGTGAAGAAAAGAGTCTGATGGAACTAGTTGACAACAGGAAGATAGGAAGGATAAAGAAGTGAAGCAAAATGTTTTCAGCCCATACAGCACTGAATTAGGGCAACATCCCTGTTGATACACAAGCATTTTGTTCACCTTTAACTGATGCTGCTCCATAACCTTATAGGATGATGACATCTCATTGGTCCTCCTGTCAATGGTCCTAGACCACTAACTCAGAACAAAAGGAACAGACCTAGACCACTAACTCAGAACAGTGGCGCAGTGGTATAAGCTGCTGCTTGCGGCACAGAGGGCCTGGGTTCAAATCCCCCCTGTGGCGCAGGGGGTAGAAGTGCCACTTCACTACACAGGGGACACAAAACCTGGGAGTTGGACTCGACGATCTCTAAGGTCCCTTCCAACTCATACGATACTATGATACTATGATGAAATAACGTTGGAGACAGAAAGGGGAGAAACTGTCAACTAGCTGAGAAGTGCATCTGAGTACTGGTGGAAGAATCCTTCTGTCCTCACTGTTTCCCTCAAATAACTCATGACATGCAAACCACTACTACTTTATTCCATCTTTCTGTTCCTAAAAGGAACAAGTCCTTTATTTGCAGGAAAAAGTAGTGTTTCCATTAATCTGAGTTTCAGATCTTGGAAAATTAAGACCACAGATGAGTAGAGCCCTCAACTATTCACAGCAGTAGTCATGAAGCAACTGTAGATTAGATGAGTCACCTATTCCTGCTGACTTCACAGACAAGGAGCTTCTGCCTCATTTCCTGCCTCATTATTCCTGTCCACTTTACATACATCCAAATTATTCTGGCTAATTTTTATTCCATCTCTAACTATAAATATGTTGACACCAAACTGGCTCAAAGCACATTACCTACCTGCAAAATTTTCTTTCCACAGTTCATGAGGTCTAAGATAAGCAATCAAAACCACATCATTCATTATTTGATTAGATACCACTGTGAAGTACAATGGAGAAATTGAGGAATGCCATCTTCTTAAGCTTCACAAAAGCATTAATAGACACAAGGCCCTGTTATATCTGAATACTCCCAGTGACTCCTACTGATGTCTAAAAAACTGAAAAGAACACATAGCTACTAGCAGAAGGATTTATACACATTGTGCACATGTATTAATCACGAATATTAGCCTTCAATTCTTCAGAAATTTTTGCGAGGAAAATAAAGACAGATGTAATAGTAGTACGTACTTTTACTTCTTCACTGAGCTAGTTCAGGTGAGCACATCACAGCACATAATCATTGCTCGCAGTAGGAAAAAAAATACCTCTTATATGGAGTGACTTGACAAAGTGCCCAATAGAACGTGCTGTACAAGTAAAATTCAGTGGACTCAAAGACTCAAAACAAACCTTAGGAGCTCCATATAGATATAGCCAGCATGGCTGATAAAAAACAGCACAGAACTAATAAACTACTTTCCTTTCAAACCCAAGCATCCATCCTCATATCCTGGCTACATATGTAGAGAGATTATACATTGATGCACTTGTTCACTAGAAGAACCAAAATAAGGAAGGATACCAAATAACATGATGAAAATAAGAAATAAATATGAAGATTTGTAAAAACAAAACAACACAAATATTCCTTCTCCTTATACGCTAAGTTTTGTTTCAATGATAGGATAACCACAAAGATGCACAAGAGGGTTTTTCTTTTGCATGGAATGCTTTTCATGGGAATGAAGCCAAGGGATAACTCACATTAGACAGAGGTCTGTTTTCTCCTGTTCTGGATAGAAATGGTATCATCTATGTTATGCAAAATGGCAGCTCATAAGCATAAGCACAATTGTCTGGTGAACATGCAAGTTCAGCCCAGCCTGAATGAAACTGTAAGTCCCTGAGGCACAGGTAAGAAACAAAGAAACTGTTGGTTGAGGGACTGAGGAATAGATAGCGAGCAATTTTTACTCCGTTCTTAAAGTTGCACAGAATGGCCGAGCTTTCCACTGATTTCAAATGAAGTAGAAATACCTGTTGTGAAATTACAAGGAAAGGATGATTCCTAATGCATTGAAATCTTCCTCTGAAATTGGTTTATAGCAGTCCTATCAAAAACACTGCAGACAGAGGCAGGGGACAGACACAAACCAAGTTTACAGTGAAATGATGTAGAAAACAGGTGAGGATGATTTTTTTTCCTAGCTTCTTCCCAGCTTCATAATTAAACGTTTTCAGAGCTCTAATTATAAATCAAAGCAAAGTTCTTCTGTGAATCAGCCTTTGAAAAAGCTGCAATTTTGCCCCTTAAAGCATTTTGTCAGTTATTTGAATGGAGGAAGGGTAACATTTTTTTTTATTTTTTATTTTATTTTATTTTTTTTTTTAATATAAGTTAGGCAGAGAAGGACAGTCATCTGCAAAGTATGAGGCACAGTGTATGCCATACATTAAACAGAGACATGGATAAGCTTGTCTGCTAAATTTATTCATCTTTCTCCTCACACAACAGTTGTGGTAAAACACAAGGTAAAAATGAGCACACTGCTCACAGTAGAGTAGTCTCACTGTAATTTTACTTCTGTAGAGAGTAGCTGCTGAAGACAAAATGCTTTGCACTGCTGTGTAGTGAACATATTCCAAGGAAGCTTATGAAGCCTTCAGATATTTAGGAAGGACCACTGTGCCCTGGGCTGCATAAGAAGAGCAGTGGCCAGCAGGGAGAGCAAGGTGACTGTGAGGGCCCATCTGAAGTACTGTGTTCAGACTTGGGGTCTCAAGCACAAGGAATGGAGCTGTTAAGAGTGGGTCAAGAGGAGAGCTATGCCCTACACTGGATGTCAGTCAGGTGCAACACAATAGAAATCAAGAAGGTAAAAGACAAGCTGACATGAGACTTATGTAAACAAGCTGGGGTATTACACTTCACAAAAATGCAAATTCTGTAAATACTAATTCATGTGTGTAGTCCCATATGAATTAAGCTTGGATTTATATAAACTTGAAAGGATACTTCTGAGTTACCACACCTGAGAAGCACTAAAGAAAAGAGGAACACAGCAATGATCAATGTCACTGTCTTATTTGACAGCTTCAGGTGTTTTTTATGAGTTTTTTTTTGTTTGTTTGTTTTATTTTTATGTATTTATTTTTTAAACCTTTCGCTAATAACTTTCCTAGACCTCAGAACCTTTCCTCAGCAGCAGCTTTGTGTCCTCAGGATGGCACGAACACCTGTTCTCACAGTCATGCCCAACTGCAACTAGTCTTACCTGACAACAGTGGAATAAATAAGTTAATAAATAATGCTCACTAGAATCTACATCATTCATAAGGAGCCTCCAGGAAAACACTTGGAAAAGGTGGTACAACATGAATAGAAGAATGATTGTATGGGGAAAAAAAAATAAAAATAACACTTAGTTCTGCCATGGATACAAGCTTTGGCAGGCTTAACAGCCTTGATTCTAATGTCTCTCATCTGATAATCATAGTTTCATTCAAGGTAAGCAAGTAAAACAATAAAAGCAATAAAAACAAGCTATAAAATTGATTAGAAGGAGAAATGCTTCTGCTTTCACGATGTTTTTCTCTCAAAGTAAATGAAATTAATACAAGACTTTAGATTAAATTCCAAAGGAAGAAAGTTAAAAAGAAAAAAAGAAAAGAAAAAAAAAAAGAAACAAAATCTAAACAGGAAAATTACTTCTGCACAGCGCATGTTGAATTTTCATTTTTCCAGTGAGACAACTGTGTCCTACAAGCAACAGGGAATCATGGTTCCCTGTTCAGATGGTCATTCAGATGGCTTTAGGTGTTAGTCTCCAGCGAGCAATGAAGTCTCTCATTCACTTAGTAATATAAGCCATATTTTTTTCTGACACATTTGGGCCTGATAAGTACCTCTGGATCACAACAAATGTTATTTCTTTGTGCTGGAGGACATAAACAAGCTGAGTTCATAACAGCTAGAGCAGTTAAAATAATTCTTAATGAAAATTTATTCTGATTCATATAGTCTCATTTTTAGAACAAGTTGTTCACAATATTTGCACCTACTTAATGTGATTTACATTCACGCAATCCACCCTATAGGTAGCAGTATTTGACTACTACGATGGCTACAGACTCTTGCAAGTATATATGTCTATTCCTGTCTTGTGCCTCTTCAGAAAGATTTTAAAATAAATGCAAAACCATTTAAAATAAATTGAGTTTAACACCTCCTTGTCAGTGAAAGTCATTCTTAAAGTAATAAGGCAGAAAGATAATTATTGTTTTTTCACATAGATAAATTATTCACAGTCTGCTTGTATTAAGGACTGACTCCCATGTTGAAGAGAAATGAGCTAGAAGATGCTGGTTTTTAGAAGAAGAATTTGCTCAAATCCATTCACAGACAACACTAATCTGTGGACAGCAGGAGCTCAGCTATGTGAACTGGAGAAATATGCTGTCCACTTCATAACCACCAACTCCAGTAAACAGACAGCATTAGCTCTGGGATGAACTGATGCCATAAAAATGAAGGGATGGAGGAACTGAGACAAACAAACACTTATTTATGAGTACGGCACAAAATACTGTAAAAATTTTTTCTCCTCCTTATATCTACAACAAGAAAGCCTGATTTGCAGCATGTAGAGTATGATAAATGTTCTTAGAATCATGGAATCACCTAGGTTGGAAAAGGCATCCAAGACCATCCAGTCCAACCATCCACCAATAGCTCCCACTAAGCCACGTCCTTCCATACAGCATCCAAGTGTTTATTGAATGCTTTCAGGGACAGAGACTCCACCATCTCTCTGGACAACCTCTTTCAGCACCTGACTGCTCTTTTGGAGAAGTAGTATCTCCTAACATCCAACATGAATCTCCCCTGGCACAACTTGAGGCCATTCTCTCTACTCCTATTTGCTAGTTATGTGGGGAAAAAAAGCTGACTCCCACCTCACCTCATCCTCCATTCAGGTATTTGTAGAGAGCAAGGTGTCCCCTGAGCCTCCTCTAGACTAATGATCCATACTGCACATGATGTTATGATGTGGAATATTGACAGCAACATTACTAAACCATGACACTCCCTCAGTGGCTCCCCACAAGTCTTGTGCTCCAGACCCCCTCGCGAGTTTAATTGCCTTTCTCTGGACACACTCCAGGGCTTCAGTGCCTTTCACGTAGCGAGGGGCCCAAAACTGAACACAGTACTGAAGATGCAAACTCTCCAGAGCTGAGTATTAAGTGATGATCACCTCCCTGCTCCTGCTGGCTGCACTATTCCTGATACAAACCAGGATGCCATCTGGGCACCCCTCTTCCGATGCACATTTGGTTGAGACTTTCTTGAACTGAGAAAAGTGAAAATAGAAGGATCACAAAAAAAATGGTATAATTGTAAACTTGGAAACCCAATATTTACACTAAAAACAAACAAACAAAAAACCACACACAAAACCAAACATTATTTCCTAAAAATGTCTGAAATCCATAGTTACCAGGATATTCAGTGTCAACAGTTTCCACAAAGTACAACACCATGCACCCATTGCCATACAACATCTGCAAGTTCCTATCACCCAGAAATAGAGGCAGCTAGTTCCTCACCATCATTTCAGTTCAGACAGTTCTGACCTCTCATTTCTGTGCTCTACCATAGGAGTGCATTGCAACTTGCATGCTACATCCCAAAGCCAAAGCCTGGAGCTATTTTATCTGCTTACATTTAAATGAATAAACTTCCAATTTTACTTGCTTAAATTCATTTTAAAAAAATGCATTGCCTCAGTAAGTAGTTAATTCTCTCTTCTGTAATGACTTTATTACATGACAGTATCTTAAACAAATTACTTGCTGTTCTTAAGGAACTTTTAATTTCTGCTTTTAAAAAGGCCAAAATATTTGTTAAAATTAAGTGGTTTTAACTTTTAACCAGACAAAAGTGGGACTTATTTATTGCCCTAATACAATATGGAAGCATAATTGTAGAACTTGTAATATGTTTCTCAACCTTGGGAAAAAAAAAAAATATATATATATATATATTTTCAACTAACTGGAACTAAGGAAAAGAAATTTCTTTCCTGTTCCATTCAGTGCTGCAGAATTTAAGATATATCTTTGAAATATGAACATCTTAGATGTCATGATGTCTGCTTTAAACCTTTAAACAGGAAAAATAATATCATAAATTTACTTAAAAGCTTTATATAAAAGATTAAAAAACATTTTAAAAACACAGTGCATTTTATGAAGCACTGTCAGGAAAGAGGCAAGCAGATCTATATGGATGCTTAAATACAAGCACACATTTATAAATATATCCATACACATACAACATACAGTGCAGCACTTACAGAATTATAGAATCATTTGAGATGGAAAGGATTCTTAAGGGCCATCTGGTCCAAATTCCTGATCCAGTCTGACCTAGAGTGTCTCCAAGGACAGAGCTTCCACCACCTCTAGGGAACCCATGCCAGTGACTCATCACCCTTAATGTAAACGACTTCTTCCTTATGTTCAGACTAAATCTCCCCTCTTTTAGATTGAAACAATTTCTCTTTGTCCAATCACAACAGATCCTGCTAAAGAATGTCCCCTTTTCTCTTATAGTCTCCCTTCTTCATATCCTTTCCTATAAAACTTTCCTCTTGCTCGGCTCCCTGGAGTCTCCTTTGGCAGTCTTTCTGTCCCTCACTACTCAGCCCATCTGGCAGTCTTCCCTCACTGTATAACAAAGCATAGGGCTTCATCTTCAAAACAGCACCCAATGAGGTCCTTTTCTCTGAAGTTACAGAGTTTCTGTAACTGCATTAGGATGTTCATATTGCCAACAGAGCTGCCATATCTCTCTGGTGTTGCTTCCATTCACAACAGGAATGCCCACACACTCAGACTGCACATGGATCTCTATAAGACCACAAGGAACAAGACATGTTAGATGCTCTATCAGAAGAGAAGCTGTTGATTCCACCCACTTTCTCTTTGCCTTCCCACACCTTTCAGAGATCCTCCTCCACCATTTCTGCCAGATCCTTCATAGTTCTTCTTAGGTCTCCAGGACACCTGAGGCTTCTGCTTTCACCTTCCCACATTTCCTACTCCTCTTTGAGGAAGCCTTCAATCCTGCTAGTCTCTTAGATTGCGTTTGGCAGAAATTTGAAGACTTGCTAAAAATCAGAAATGATGAGCAGAAGCAGGAAGACCAACTGTGGAGAAAGGGAGCAGGGCTGGAGAGAAGCCTGTTTATGCAAATCAACTGAAAAACGTTCTCTTGCAGCTGTGCTAACATTGGCTGAACAAGATGTCACAACCCCAAATAAAATTCAATTTAGGTTCCAGCTTCAATGAAACAATACAATAATATAGACAATTAGAAGAAAAGAGTAATTCCAAATCTATGCTGATGGAATTTGTCCTCTCCAGCTGGCTTCCTGAGACAATACTCATCACACAAGTCACAGGCCCTTTTGTCACATGCGTAGGGTGTTCTAGAAGGAAGCAAATCCACTATATTTCTGAGTTGTTATAGGTCTTCGTTATTTTGTTTTTATTCCCCAAATTAAAAACCTTCCCCCCCCACCCCTGTTGCTTTGAATCGAGTAGAATGTGTGAATTTTTTAACTCATAAAACTGAGAATTGTAAAATACATTATATAAAATAAAGCCAATACAAGGATAAGCTGAACCCAAACTTCTCTAAGTTTAAAACACTGGTTTTAGCAAGTGATTCTGACATACAAAAACACAAGTAAATCTTGATGCTTTGGCTCTGCTAAATGAAAGTATGTGTATCAAAAAAAGCAAATCTCTAAAATCCAAAGTTGTCACCAACTCTCAAGTAAGTCTGTGGTGTGGGCTTTCATGCCAGACTGAATTGGTAGACTGACTGTTTCTTGATATTAGAAACCAGTCTCCTACCCAAATAGGGAAAAGTATTTTCAGATGATTCTAATACTACGATTTGAGTAGTTGGCTCGTGGTCAAAGGAGAAGGTTTTGAATCATTATCCCATGGTGATTTGGCCTGACTTTGGTTTTATTGATGATCCTCACACAAAGATGCTTATAAAAAAAAAATAAAAAAAATCACACAAGTAGCAAGTTGAACAAGACTGCAAGCTCCACAGAAGACAGCACTGAAAGCTAAATGTACTGAAAACGTGGGAAGACATTTTGAAATCTGTAGGATGAAATTCAGTAGGCACAAGGCCAAAGTAATCCATGAGGAGAAGTGAATAAGCTGACTGAGCAGAGGAGAATCAGTAAGTACATCAGGTCACAAACTGCATATGACAAAATAAATGAGATACTGTAGCAGAAAGGGAAGATCTCATACTAAGTCATGTTACTCAGAAGTGCTGTGCGTAGGAAAACAGTAATTTTTCCAGTGTACTCACTAACACAACAGCACAGGTGACTACTGCCAATTTTGAATGATGTTTTTGGAAAGAAAAGGAAACAGATTTAAGGAGAAAAAACAAGAAGGATTCTGTTATTCATCTGTGAGGAAAAGTTAAAAGTAACTGAATGTTTTAGGCTAAGAAAAAAAAAGAAGAGTGGGGGAAGATATATTAACATTTTTCCATTTTTAAAAAATAGTGACTATAAAATGCAGATCAGCAGCTTTCTAGCTGCTAAGAAACAAGAGAAAAAGTAAAGATATTTGTAGGAATTCTGTTTAGTATTTAGAATTAGTTTCTTCCAGTAGACACTAGAGAAAATCATAATCAGTGAAGCTCTAGAACAGACTTTTTAGAGAGAGCTGCAAGAGATTTTTCTCTGAAACACCGTAAGAATAGACAAATAACCAACAGGAATATTCTCAGTACATATGAGATAATGCAGAGAAGTACATTTTGGTCTCGAGGTCTCTTCTCATCTTGCATTTCACTTATTCAGCATTCACAACTATTTGGAAGATTATTCTCAAAGACAAACTTAACTTGTGGATACGTTTTCTTTTTTTCACCGTTTTAAGCTATATACATATTAGCAACTTCATATGTGACCACTTGGGTTGCTGGAGTATATGATAACATATTTAGTAAATATATATTTGGCAATCCTTCTTATGGTGAGGGGGGAGTGGAACTAGATTACCTTTAAGGTCCACCCCAATCTAAGCCATTCTATGATATTCTATGGTATCATTTTTCTTTCCTGATGTTTTGACATTCTCACACAATGCAGAGTCACGTTCTACTAGAAGCTGTTTCTCAGAGCTGATCAAAATGGGGCACGTTACCCTACTTATATAGTTTTAGTGAGGTTTTTAAATTCTGATATTTTAAGTTTGTTTGGAAGTTTGAAAATTCTTCTATGCACTTATCAAACAATGATTTTTGACGAATATCTGGCATGTATTTAAAGAAAAGTAACAACATAATCATTTGTTTTTAATATAGAAAAAAAATAGATCTATTTCAAGGAAGCATAACACATCTCCTATGCAAATTTTCATCAAGAGAAAGTAAAACTTGTTGCTAGTATGGCAAAAGTAAAATGTTACTTGCTCTAGAACCTTTCAATTAATTTCTTCCCAAATTACTTAGGTTTACTTCACAGTAGAAACAAAATTAATTTTAAAAAAGAAAGGAAAACAGAAATGCCACTGCCTGGGGAAACTGAGTTTTCCCCTACTAACACTTTTGTATTGGTATTTTAGTAAGCTGTACTGCCATTTCAAAGCCAACCCCAAGACTGCACTACTTATAGCACAAGGAATAGTTCTCCTACAAAATCACACAGCTTTGTAACATCACAGGACAACCTCTATTGTGATAGAGAATGGCATAGGTTTGCTGGTATAAATAGATCAACAGCAGGATGAGTGTTAGAGCTAAATCAGCCTGGGATCTCACTTCTTTCCAGGCCTGATCTACACAGCTATGCTAGCAGGAGCCCGAGGTCTCGATTTGGCATCAGATATTCTGCAATAGACATCTGGCTCATTATATGGAAGTATTTGCCTCAGAAGAAAACTCAGTACATCTGAATTGGAGTCACAGAGCAATCATTTAGACGTACCAATGAAACTGTACTCTTTTCCTTCACTCTGAAATGGAACAAGAATTGCTGTCACTTTACTATGAAACCTCGCACTATAACTGTGAAATCAGAACAAAGTCTTGAGGACTCTTTGGAGCTTCCAATGGAGTTGTTTCTTGGTGAGAATTGCAATCCTTGAAATAATGTGAAATAAGGACACAACTCCACTTAAGGTACCTGAATACTTATTTACATGGTTAACATTGATCCTCTAAAATAATAATAAAAATGTTTTCACCCTTTTTTAAAAGCAAAAGGGAAAAGATCCTGAGGCCACAAAAGGTACCTGATGGCTATGAAAACAGAGTGCAGATCACTCCAGTCTAGTGGTACAAAAGACAGCATCGTCACATTGAGCCTCAACCCACCAAGGCCTTCAGGTAGAGAGGTATCTCCCAACCACATAGCAAAAACAGAACATTGCAGTTGCAAAAAACAAAACAAAAAAAAATCCACTAATTTTTAATGCAAAAGTGCCTTAAACTAAGCACAAATTAAACCACCTGACCGCTAATAAAGGCAGCCTCAAGAAACTTACGTCTTAATGAGAACCCCTGACATGAGCATTGCACATGGTGGTTGAGTACAATAAGTTATTTAACATGAAGTGTTTGAATGCACAGAACATTGATTTATTTGAAAAAGCAGCACAAAAGGGCAAGTCAAATACAGCCCTAGAGAGGAAGGTAAAGCTGCCACTTCACACCTTCACACTCTTCATTCCTCCACACTGTAAATGTCTGCTCTATCAAGAGACTGACTTGCCTGGCCTGCCTACCAGCTCATGTGCTTTGAGATCTCTGTCAGAAATGCTTGATCCTGGGGATTTAAATCAAAAAGCCTGCCACATTTTGTGACAGGCAAAATTGACTTATTTTGAAGCCCAGTCAATTTGTCAGGTTGTTGGAATGGCAAGATTGTCACTTGTTATTATCAGCGACATGCAGTTCAGAGCAAAGCTGGCCATCAAGTTAACTGCAAGCAAATTCTCTGGGATGCCAGCTGCAATACAAACAAAATCCACCACCCCATTAATTGAGGTTTTGAAACTGAAGTGACTTCTGGCCAAAAGCATGAAAAATAATTCAGGCAGTGGAGGCAGAGAAGGAAATTATGACAAACTTGTTTTAGGCAGCATCGACTGTCTCTTCACTTGTCTTTCTGAGAAAACATGGATTATGGCAAAGGACATCAGCACTAGATAAGGTTGTGAGTTCCCCTTGTATAACTCCTTTTGCATATCTCAGCAGTATCACAGGTGTCCATGAAAAGGCACCAGTACAAGGAATTGAAGAATCAGGCCAACTGTCTCCATCTGAATTTAGTTTTGATGATTTTAAATGGCTACTTGGGGAGGGGGGCGGTCTTCTTTAACTGAGGGAAACACATTTAAACAAATTTTTCATTTGAAAAGTATGCAGACTCAATGGAAACCCAGATCTAAACATCTCTGGTATATTGAAATGCGAGTTACCCTAATATTTCTGCTGTCAAAGAGCACAGTTGTCTTATTGTCAGATAATCCTCATCCTAGAGGATAGTGAATAGTTGTGAAGAATGAGTTTTTTCCCTTCTCAGGGAGCAATAGACAACAAAATATGCCTTAAATAAATAGCACAATTGCTTCACTTTTCTCTGACAGACATAATAAATTACTACTTTAAAAAAAGGTTATGAAATTTACTTGTGTAAGTTTCAAGGTGGTTTCAAATCCTTAGGAAAATGAAGCTCTTTTTCCCCTGAAATAAATGCAGATATGAAAGAGCTCAAAAAAAAAGCTAGTTGAGTAGAGAATACTTCCCAGGTAAAGAGGCTAAAGGAGAAATCCTCTCCCACAAAGTGCTCAAAACATTGAGTTCAAATGAGGACTCTGTAGAAATCTCAAAAATACTACAGAGATAGGTTGGATAACTTACCCTCCTTTTAATGTTAGAGATGCATTGAAAATGATGAGTTATGTCCCAAATTCTAACATTAAGCTTCCAGAAGGGCGGGGGAAGGGGGGGGGGAAGGGCTATGCCTGAGACAGGTGCTAGACATGTCACTTTCCACAGCTTTACTACAACACCAGAACTTACAGAGCGGGGAAACAGAACAGAACACGACATATGAAAGGGAGACGTTTAAAATTCTTATACTCTGAAGTCATACCTCAGGAAATGTAGCCATGCCAAATAAGAGACATATATGGTCACAATATTTTCAAAGAAAAAAAAGACACAACATGTTTTTGTTCTGGATTTAGGTTTAAATCAGAACTGCTCATTTTTCTTTTTCATTTCTTCCCTCCCCCCCCCCCCCCCCCCCAACCCCAGCCCTTTCTCCCTCTTTTTTAAGTGCCATCTCATAGGAAGCAAAACAATAGGATGCTATATATATATATATATATATATATATATATATCTGTGTTACTCTGGGCTACACTGAAATACATTAGATACAAACCAGTGAAATTTTACACCTCTTCTTCTTTTTAAATCATCATTTTAAAAGTAAACTTTTATGCCCAGAGGTCAGTTTATCATTCTTTTCCCCTCACTTGTGCTGTGATCTGTCATCCCCACCTCCCCTTGACATTCTCTACTTTTATTTTTGTTTGGCATCTGCAGCAGTTTGTAAGGGCTATTACCATGTTGTTGGACTCTAATCAGAGGAGACACTGTCAAGGTGAGAACTAAAAACATCAGTTTCATCAAAGGTGAGAACTCGCAAACCAGTTTCCTGCAAAAACAGTGGGGTTTTCCTATTCTAAAATTTCCACTCCTTCCCTATCTGGATAGCTGAAGAGCTAGAAAGCTGTCCAGCTAAGAGGAATCTGTTTGAAACCAAATCAATAAATAAATTACTCATCAGAGCTCCTTTGCTATAGTTGAAATTTCTGGTTGACATTTCCAGTGTTTTCTTGTTTTCTTTTACACAATTCTGCACACCATTAATTCTAAATAGTTCACTCTTTGCCACAGGCATCCTTCCCAGATGCAAGTAGATCTGCATGTGTCCATCTTCAAGACCAGTCTTTTTATGTGTAGGAAAGAAGCTAGGAGAGAGTGGGATATGCATAAGGCTCAGATCTGAAGGCATAAGGCTCAGATCTGTTCCCCTTCCCTCTGTCAACTAAACTCCAAGGGTTAGGGGTCAGCCTCTCATGGGAATAGTCCATATAGTCCTTAACTTGCATGCTGAGAAATCCTGCTCCCACTCTTCCTGCCCTCAGCCCTGCATTCTTTCTTTAACAGAGTTTAAAACATTATTACAACTTCTGCGGGGAATTTTCTCACAATTTCATTGTCCCAAATCAGCAGGGCCTCCATCTTTGATTTCTAATAAGAAACTTCTGTCTATCCCCTAGCAGGAGCCAAAGACTAACTACCCATTTCAGAGGCATTCTTCCTGTCATCAGCCTTCAGATTATATTGAGAATTCATCTGTTTTAGGCTGCTGAAGATGCAAACACTGTTCTGTGACTACATACTGGCAAGGCAAGGGCCCAGAAAATAAATAAAAATCAGTGAAGATAAATGTTTTGAAGAAAAAAAAAAAAATGCTCCTATATTAGATAAGGGCAATAACCAAAACAAATTGGTGCAGGGTAATAAATGTTTGTTTTAAAGTAGACGTCTCCTCCAAAGCAGAGAATGCCACCATTGGTTTCAGCATGGATCATGGGCTGGGAGAACATGCTTACATAGAGAATTACATAGAGGATAGCTTGAAAACAGTTTGTAGCACTGTTCAAGTCCAACAGCAACAATTGCTCTTTTTATAAGAGAAGAGCTGCAAATCCTTGGTTATTCAAAGCAGCTCTGTCTTGAGTTATAGAGGGCACATGCACAACGTTAAGGCAAGTGATTTTGTAGCAGAAAGGAACGCCAATTATTAAGATTTTCTTGGAAAATATAGCTGCAAATGCTTTCTGACAACCAAGGCCAGAGAAAACAGATGGTGAAAAATTCTCAAGTATGCAGTTCAGCTATCATGTGCTGCTCTCCTGTAGTACATAGGGTAGGACTGAGAGCCCAGTAGATCAAGAAGAACATGCAAAGAATATACAATAAATATCAGAGGGTTTCTGTGGCTGTTTACCCAATTCACTTTCACAACTTAACACCCTTCCAGGTGATGAGACATTATGATATTCAACAGAATCCTACTCTGTATTATCACTAATATATGCCTAGAAGCTTCCTGAAAACATTTCCTTTCTAGCCCCTTTACATGACTATAGTCACCAATAGAGACAAAAAACAGTTTTCTTGAGAGACAGAATAAATATATTTTTATCCCTCTCCAAAACCTGTATCCCTCAGTTAGCAGATAGATGAGTTTTTATCCTTCCTCCTCAGCTGAGTTGTTTAT
This sequence comes from Excalfactoria chinensis, assembly GCF_039878825.1. Classification (NCBI taxonomy): domain Eukaryota; kingdom Metazoa; phylum Chordata; class Aves; order Galliformes; family Phasianidae; genus Excalfactoria; species Excalfactoria chinensis. Next base: position 78,710,499 of record NC_092827.1, read on the forward strand.
AAACACAACACGAACAGCTTTCCAAAACCCCACATCTATGTGGGGCTGAATTAATTTCTCAGTCATGTAAAAAGCCAATCAATTAAAAAGGTAGCAATTCACCTATGCAACTGGAAGGAGTGGAGCCTGCCTGCAGCTCTCTTAGACCCCATTTAAGGGCTGACTGCCACTAGGAACAGATCTCTGGTTGAAGATGCCTCCCTTGTGGAGTTTTTCCCTGCAATCCTAGATCCTCAGAAACAGATGAACATTCCTTTCTTCCTTGTCCTTTTGCAATTCCACTCCTGCATAGCCTTCCATTGCACTAATCTTTCTGACTGTGACAGTTCATCACATTTGTTACAGCATCACTTTAAAAGAAATAAATAAATACAGCAACAAGACCATCAGAAATTCAGTCGGTGTGGTCAGTTCAAAACGCATGCTTCAAGCTCAAAAACTCATTTGTACTTCACATCATAGACAGGTACTGTGAGAGCAGAGATTTCCAGAGATAGTTTGGTGAAGCCACTCACCAGAGCACATGAACTGCTTTAAGCAGACTGTGGACTCCAGCACACCCTGGCCTTCAACTTCATACCATCCATTTCATTATTCCTCCTTTGAGCAGGATTTCCTTTTACTTATAGGTTCATTACCCTGAGAAAAAGACCAAACTATATTCTTTAGCCTTTCTTCTCAGAAATACCACAGCATGTTAAAAATCCCCTCAGGAAGCACCTTCACCCCTCAGAGATTGGTACAATACCCTTTTTAGCGACACTGCACTACTAATCTGAACTAACATGCCATGCTCTTCACAATGGCAAGGCATAAGAAATCTTCCGTGCCAAGAAGGTCTACAGACATCAAGCTTATGCTTTGATATGAGAACATTTAAGGGATTTTGGTATAAGCAGTGATAATTCTTTCTTCCCATCTCATTCCCAGTCCTCCTTCAGAGTGGAAGACTTGAAAGCAGGACTTAAGTTACGGCAAATACATCTCACTCCCCTTCACTTGTCTTTCCTCTCTCTTGTCCAAATAAATAATACTTCATGAAAATTAATATTAACCAAGAATGGTAACTAAGAATTTTCTGTTGATCTCTAGAGAGCTCAACTTCTTGACCCCTTTACCCTCTGTCTTAAACACATGAGATAAAATCCTGCCTAGCCTGTGGTGGAAGAACCTTTCCATCACAACCACTGTACTTTCTAAATATATTTAAGGAATATCATGAAGTTATTATGAGGACATTTATATTTATTTCTTTAAAAATTCACTGACACTTTATTGTTTTTGCAGAAATGTCTGGTACCTGCTATCCACTCTACAGAGTTATAGCTGCAATAAAGACTTCCTTTCTTGTAAAGGAAAGACACAAGCACCCTCACATACTATTTTCCTTCCTAAGACAATGGAAAGGAAAAACCTAGCACATTAGGCTTTCGTATTTCAATACTTTTAAAGCTCTACTATAAAAGAAAAGAATTCAATTTATTATTACCTGCATGAGATGCCTCTCTGTACTGCTTTCTTTCATGTTGCTAAAAGGGACAAGCTAATACCTTCCACTACAAGTTTCTAAATAACCAATGTTTATGGCATTGCCACCCACTTTTTGTAGAAAGAGCAGAGATGCTAATTCTCCACACCTGGTCTTACCTGCCTTCTGTCATTATCTTAGGCAGCTGTGCACCTTCTGCTATAACAGATGAAGGACTAACACCTGCTTCCCTCTACCTTTTTGTGCAGGGGATACAGTTTATCCTTTCTGCAATGGAAATATTACTTTTGGGGGACTAGAAGTCAATGATCAAATTCCTGCAGGCCAGAGTGAAATTATGGCTGGAGTCAGTACTTCATATTCTACCCTCTATCATTTTTTTCTTTCAATTGTCAAAACTCATTTATTGGTGGAATCTCAAAATTAAGCATTTAAAACTTTGTCATCACAAAAGAAAAGCTCTCTCTATTTCTTTGTGTGCCTTAAGGGATCACCTGAAGTCAGAGAGTACTTCTTCAATGGAAGGAGAAAGCAAAAGTGGAAAACCAATATAGTACTAGGAAATGTTTTACCTATTGAAAGTTTAGCAAGCAACATAGACAGGCAGTTTAAGCAAGCAGATATCCACACAGGCAGCAAAACCTTTGCAGAAGTTTCCTCTATCAGCAATTTATACCTTAGAACATCTCAGTAGTATTTGTTTGTAGTGAATGGTATAAGATTTCCCTGTCATAAGATGAAGCTGAGAAGACTGCATCAAGGTATGTAACCAGGCCCCACATAAAAGACTGCCCCATATCTCATTCATGCAATGTAATGTATTCAGTGACATCTAAAGGCAGCAGATTTACAGCAGGAAAAGGGCATTAATTTCCAGCACAGCAATCAGTTAAATTAATCCACTCATTATGCAACTTTCAGTTCCACATTGCTATTTCACTTAATAAGGCAAAAAGCTTTGCAAATTTGAAGAAAGGATTTGGCAGGTATATGCATAAGATTAGCATCTGCTAACTGATATCCAGAAAAATATCACAAGAGAAAATATAACCACTCTCATGTTTCAGGATAGAAGACTTTGCTTAGAGGTCAGAGAGAAGAGTGACAGAGAAGTGGAACAGGCTGCTTAGAGAGGTTGTGGAATCTCCTCTGGAGATATTCAAAACCCACCTGGACACCTACCCGTGTGACCTGCTGTAGGGAACCTGCTTTAGCAGACATTTGGACTAGATAACCTCCAGAGGTTGCATCTGATCTCTACAGTTCTGTGATTATATATACAAAATGCCTAGTTTTGATAAAATGCCCAGGTGTACAGTGATGTATAGTGACAATAAAGCAAAGATGGTACAAGAGAGATGGTGATAAGTATCCAAAAGGTTATTTAAAGGAAAAACTCACCCAATAGAGGCCTTCAGTCTGCTGAAAAACGCTAAATCAACCTCCACCAAGAAGCAATCACAAAGAGATGTTGCTTCAGTGGTGGTCAGCCCTTAAATGAGGTCTAGAGGAGGTAGAGTCAGACTCCACTCCTTCCAGGAGCACAGCTGAATTACCCTCACCTATGCTCCCACAGCTGACCTAAAACTTGCCTCAGCTGAATAATCAGAGGTTCAGGCTGCGATTACCAAATTCCCATACAGCAGGCAAATGGTTAACCTCACAAAATAAGCAACGCTGTTAAGATTACTTTCCATTGTTTGAACACCTACTGACTTTGTTGAGAAATACATTTCATATTTCTAGAGATTTGATAACATTTGAGAATATTGACACAAAAACTGAAGATGTGTTTATTATTTCCTGTATTTTGTTCTGACTAGTGAACGTTCACATAAAGCTTTGGAGACAGCGAGACCACACAGTGACTCTTACTGATGTAATTACTTATTCTGTGTTTTTTAGGAATGTTTTTTCCCACTTATAACACCTGTCTATGTAAGTACCTCAAAATCTGCTTGCATATCTGCGTTCTGTGTACCCTGCAGGCAACAGCCATGTGAGAAATGGTCTGGGCTAAGGCTTTTTGTGTATTATTAAAGTCAGTATGCTTCAGCCTTGATGTCAGATTATCACTATTAATTATAGCTTGTTACTTTGTAACAATAAAGCGCATCTTCTGCAGAGTCTCAAACTGAAAAAGATAAAGCCAGTATGGGAGTAAAATAAGAAACAAACAAAACAGGTACACATCATTTTTCCTATTTATTTTATTTTATTTTTTTCCAGAACTCTTCAGTCATCAACAGAAGATTACTTCTGGTTATGGCTGTATCATTATTGATGTAGCTAGAAATATACCATATAAAAAAGTATACACTGACTAACCCGCAAAGGAAAGTCCTGTCTCTGCTTGTGAAAAACTGTTTTTCTTAGCAGACTTCAGCCTCAGTAGAGGACAGTGGAGGTCATATACTTATAACTGATGGACAGATTTGTATCCAGCAGCACATAGCTCACGCACTTTATTGCTTATTTCTGAACTTGGTATTTTCTGCATCCCATATTCTCTATATAATTACCAGGATACTAAATGGTGAATGAGAGCATATCTCAAAGGATAAACCTTCTCTGAGCTTGATACATCTGATTTCTGGAGGTAGGAGAAACTGAAATTTTGCTGCAAAGGTAGTTCAGCTTTTAAAATACTGATTTCCTCTTGAACTCAAACCAAACTGTCTCATATTCCACATTTTTTAAAGACAAATTTTTGAGTCTCTTGGATGTATCAGAATGCTTCATTTTGGTACTGTCAAACTGTTTTGGTTTGCTCAAGTTGAAATGTTCCACGTAATTATGTTGAAATACTTTATTTTGTTAATGTGAAAACACTATAACATTCTCTTCAAACTTCAGTGCAATATGCCATTTAAAAATTCATGGAAATTCAGTATGAAAAATTAATATGAGTACAACAAAAATCAATTAATCAAAATGGTGCCGTCAAAATGAAATGTTTTTACCTTATCAAAACAAAATGTTTTGACATTGCCAAAATAAAACAAGACAGCTGAAGCAATTTGTTTCAGCTCCTTTCCAATGAAACTTTCATCAAAATTGACATGTTCTCTAGGAATATTTTGATGCTGATGAAACAATATGTCACAATGAAACACTGTTATATGTAAAATGTTTATGCCGTCTTTCATTTTGGGAAGAGGAAAAAATACATCCAAAGGGATGGCCACAATGACACGGCAGATTTTGCAGCCACGCTTTTACACGTGCCCGAAGGTCCTCACAATTAAGATATCTATGGCTCCTTACATTTTCACTTCTTCCAAAAATAACCCGGTAGGTTTTATGTGTTGTTCCTTAGGTGAAGGTGACTCTAAGAACCCTGCAAAGATTTGTCTTTCCCTATTCTTTTCTACAGTGCAAGAGAACAAGAATAGCTGTAAGCATTTCATGACATCTCTCTCTTCTTCTTTACTTCATGATTGGGGGTGATTTTCTCTCCTGCACACTTACCCTTCATGCCCCTTTCTCTCCTCGTTTCCATGGTACAAAGACTTGGGCAAGCTCCCTTTTACCTTCTGCATGAGTATTCATAGTTCCAATTAAGTTAAATTCAGCTTGTATGATTTGAGAATTCTTATCAGGAATACTTAACCTGTGCAAATAATATGCATAGACAGAAGTATTCCTTCTGAATGCTAATTAACCATCATTCAAGACTTCATACATAATCAAATGTCCAAATGCACCAAAAGCCTCACAGCTAAAAAAAAAGTTCAGAAAAGGCAACTAACAGAAATTCTTTGCTGGCAATTCAGAGCTGCCCAATGTCCCTGAACATGTTTCCTGATTCATGTTGTGACTTTATCTTCTTATTTTAACTGGAAACAGAGGGAGCCCAGCTATTCCTCCACCTGGCATGCAGACAATAAAAGATGGTGATGAAAGGATAAAAAAAGCTAAGAGGGTCGTTCAGCTTTCTTCATTATCCAGAATCGTATTTTTAAATCAAATCTTGCAGAAAGTAAGTGATAATTAATTCTGTGTAGCTCTTTCTAAAGTGACTGCGCTCTCATCTATATCTTCTCCTCAGTCTTTCCTTTTTTCTTTTTCTTTTTTTGTCTTTCAAGAATATGCCTGTTTCAGGCTACAGCTCCTTCTTTTCATGTACAAGTCCTAATATTAGGAGCAGGGTCCAGACAGCCAGAGTTAGGCCCAAGGAACAGGCTGCCATAAACCTGAATATCTCTGAAGGGACCCATAGAACAGCCACCTGAACAGCTGTGAAGGCATTCTGGGTCTGGCAATGTGATTTTTCTCGCCAGCCTCAAACATGTGTGCTGTATAAGTAAAATCCAAGCTCTTTGCCAAAGTGCTTCCTGATACAAAAAGTATCCACTCAACCTTTTTCTGGCACCCATATTTCATTGAGCAAATCATGCTCTTAAAGGCTTCTTTTTCTCCTGTGGGACCTTAGCGCAAACAAAACCTATAGACCTTTCCAGTGTTAAGGACTGTAATCAGTCAAGTATCAAGCTTACTAGCTGGGCCTATATTTATCCATGCTATGCCACATGATACAAAGTTCATCAACACCACAATCAGGCACAAGCCTGCCAGTGCTCTCTGTGTCCCTGTACTCAGGGCTTCCCTTGAAACCAGGATGAGGGAGATATGCATGTGAAAGGACTGATGCCCAGTGAACCATGCCTAAACATGCAGTCAGGAAGCATAGGATACAGTACAGCATCTCTCTAAGACCCTCATAGAATCTTGACACATTAAACCTGGAATACCAAGAGCTACAAAGCATTTCAATCAGTGGACCTAAAACACCCAAAGCCTTGCAACACACATTTCTCATTAATGTCCAATTTTATTTTTTTTTTAAGTAGGCCAATTCTTTCTCTTAACACTCCATCTAATTCCTGTGGTTCTGTACTGTAAAAATATTAGAATCTTTTGCTGTTATCATGCTCATATTATTTCTTCTGTACTGTCCAACTATTTCTTTATCCCTTTTGATACAGAGAATTAGTTTTTCCCTTCCATCATTTATACTTACTGCTAGTATGAACATATCAGGTTATGATCACATTCTTTTTACTTCACAATCTTATCTTTTTTTTTTTTTCTTTTCCTTTTTCTTCTTCTCTAAATGCGTATTTTCTACATTTTTGCAAACCATTTCTTCATTCTCAATCTAAGCATGGAAAAATTGAATGTTTTGCAAGTCTACACAGGTCACTTTTATCTCTATACCTTTGCATGAGGTCCTATAAAAAATGTATAATTGAAATTATAAAGTTTAGATAGACTCTCTTGTGTTTTGTTATATGCTCCCCATCCTCAAGCCCACAGAATGTAGCTGTCTTTTTTAATCTTCTACCATCAACATAAATTTTATTGCAATCCTCCATTTTATAGGCACTTCTATCCTTTATATCATGGGACAAAAGAACATGTTAACTTTTCTGCTGATATAAATTCTGTTTTTCATTTGCTCCATTGTAAAATGGTTTGTTCAGAGGTGAATCCTAAAAACTGTAGTAAGAATATATTAAGTGAAGACCAACCGCTGCATTTTGAGCTGGAGACTTTATGTTCCATTTGCATTGCTAGAAGCATTCCTGGTTTTGCACCTAAAAATAATTCTTCCATCTTTCTATCAGTCCTTAGCTTAGGGACTGTTCTAATATGCCGTGCTGTTGATCATGGAGAAGCTTATATCATTACATGTATTTTCATAATTATGTATCAAGTGTAAAGATACATAAATGGCACATTAGGAAGGAGAATAACTGGACAAAATACAGAGAAAAAAATTGACAGAAACAGGGATGGGAAGATTTTGACTGATGGCTACATGTGAATGACTAATACATGGATGTATTAAAAAGATGAACTGGAAGTACAGATGAATGAATCAGCAGACAAATGGATGGGTGAATGGACTGTAGCGGTACTGGAGGAAAGGACAAGTAATGTGAATATTAGAAGCTGAGTGGTGTTGTGAAATTTGTTCTGCCAGATTGATCCCTGTTGGATCTCTTCAGCAATCAGTTGGTTAGCAGTGAAATTGGGTTCAATCCACAAATGTGCAAGAAAGATGAGAATTGTCTTTGAACAGAGGGAATCAAAATTTAGAAATGAAAGCAAAGATCTTAATGAAGGGAACATTATGAAAAGATTAAATCTTAGCAGAAGACTTAGCAATATAATGAGGAAAAATGTAGAATAAAGTTTCAGATCAAATAAAATTCCTTATATGTTCTGCAAATGAAACCCAGAATTTGGAAGTACCTTCTATTTTTATCTATGTTTTCCTAAATCCCAGTCACACGTTTCAAAGGTCAGGAATTTTACTTTTTGGACCTTATTGGCACTGAAGCTTATAAAGAAACTGGTCTTTTCATGTGTAAATGTAATGCAGTGATCTGTCTGTAGAAACACCAAGGGCGCAATAGAGAATATGCTGTTACCTACCCTGATGCAAGCATTTGCAGCTAAGAGTTTTCATTAACAAAACTAGATAGCTTAAGAAGATGAAAGTTAAAGAGCTTCACTTGTCAGACTCTGCTTTAAAACCTCATCAAGTTGATAGTACTTGTCACACTATATTTATTAATTTATCATGTTTTAGTTTTCAGTATGTATTTGTATAGTGCTCTGTGCACACAAACAGTGCAAGTATTTGCAAGACTTTAACCTTCTAGGTCACAAACCTTTAAAATTTGCTCAAAAAACCAATATGAAAATAACCAGCAGTTACCACACCTTAGTACCAGGATCCTTCCCTGTGCAGGACCCTGCTAGCAGCTCTTTAGTAAACAACTGTCCCACTTATTTTAGAGATAAGGCCCACCTGCAATATTTAGTACCCAATGGCTGGTCAAACTTGTTACTCACACAACTTTTCAGAGCAGCTCAAGGTAACTAACATAAACCCAAAACAGATTTTCACATTCTTTGGTTAATCATGATTTCTACTGCCATAAATATGTTCTTTGACCAGCATTCACCAGAAAACAAATATATCTGGGGATAGCTATATCAGTTCACACTAAGGAATCACACAAGATTCCTTCTACTTAAATCTAAAGAAGCAGTGGACTTTTGAAGGAATAAATATGCAGGGTTGAAACTACATTTTTCAGTTGACTTTGCTGACTTTGTCCCCAGGTATTATGTTATATGACTTTATGTTTAAACCTATTCATTTCAACATCTTTTGAACATCTGGTTAGTCCTGAGAAACAGCACTGCAAAAATGAAGTATGGTAAGTCCCATTATGTGCTTTCAGTATGTCTTTTGAGTAGTTTCTGATTAGCTTGCTGGAAACAATATCTGGTCAACATCTCAGTGAAAGCCAGCTGTTATCATCTCCTGAGCAGTGCAGCACTAATAATGATCAGATGACTTTTGGTTCCTCTCCATTTTTCACTGCAATAAAGAGATGTTCTTTTCCTGCACTTGGCAGGGTTACCTTTCTAGCAGCCAGAAGAAATTAATTTTGAACTGGAATTCTGAACCATCAAATTCACTGAGAAAGGATTCAGATAAAATGCTATATTATAGTCTCTGTTTTTTGGCTTCTCCTAAAAAGAGGGGTAAAAAAAAGAGAGAATTCTTTTATTATTTTAAAATGTTCTTAGGTCATACATTAAATGTACATTTACTGGTGATTGGGATGTCGCTGTGATTGCTCTGACTACAGCTATCCTTTTCTTCTTCACAAGACAATTACATCAAAGTTCTCTTCTTTGGCATCAGTTTCATCCTTTAAAATGTTCTGTTCTCTTCCTCAAAAAGAAGACTTATTTTTCCAATAAGTCTTCTTTTCTTTGCTTCTATCAGCCATGTTTGTTTCTCACTTACAAATGAAAAGCTACTGGTTATTAATAAGTCCCCACACACATTTGACTTTCAAATAAAGTCAGCAAACGTGCTACTAAAAAAATTCAGAAATACTTTTTTATATTTTGGCAGAAACTGGCTTTTCTAATGCAAAACTCAAAACCTAACTACTTCCATCTCATACTGATGTTCTTTTTCCATGGAGGGTCTATGGTTGAGGAGTTTTGTGTTCCTTTATGCCTCTTAGGTGAATTATTTGTTATTACTGTGGTCTTCCCTTTTGGCAGAGGAATCGGTACATCATTTACTATGTCATTTATTACACATTTATGTTTTAACATAAAGGAAAATTTATAAGATTTCTTATTTTACCTCTCAGTATTTACTCTTTGTTTTCTAACAAGTATTAGTTTTTTTTCTTCAGGGATTAGACAACACATACACACACACACACAAACAATATTAAAAGAACGTCTAAGCAAAAATCCAATTTCATTAGACATTTCAAAGACTATTTCTGAGGGGAAAATGCAGACAATTTCTAATTTTTCAGCCTTCCTGAAAATGTCAGTGCCTGCCCAGACTGGCTTCATCTGAATATCACTGTGAGCTGAATGCCATCAAAGTGATTGCTGAGATTGGCGGAAGCAATGGTGGCACCTGGTCAACCTCCAGCTTTAAAAATGAATGAGTAGCAGAATAATTACACTTTATTGTACCTGCTAATTTATCCTGGAAAATGCCTTAATAAATTGATTGCATGTTTCAAGTAAACCTGTAATGAGAGGATTATTTACAAAGGCCACACAGAAGCTGTTATTAAAAAGCAATCAGAAGGAGAGAGGAACAATGTCAGGAGGACTCAGTGGGGAAACGTGAATAGTGGGGGGTTTGGTATTTGATTTGTATTATCTTGCTGACATTTTAATTAAAATGTATTTCTCTCATTTCATTACTGTCTCACACTTCATCTGAATTAACTTTCACACTTGGTTAAAGAGAAAGACTTTTCTTAAGCATTAAGACAAGACAGTGCCAATAGTTTTGCTTTCATTTCTCTGACCAGAGCCTGGAAAATCCTAATTTTCAGATCTGGATTGTGTTGACGCTGAATATGAGAGTGCTGGGTGAAGGGTATTCCTCAGGGATCTGCAAATGGCAGGATCCAGCAAAGGAGAACCTCTATTGCTTGACAAAAGGATCTTGGCAACACTGAAGGAAATGGAGACGTCTGCAGACCCAGAGCAGCGCCTTTTAGTTGATTTAAAATGTTAACAGCATGTAGAAGACAACCAAATTTTTCAGACCCGTTTTGTTTCAAATGCTGAAAATTTTAAATGGTAACTGCAATAAACTTTACACTAAATAAAAACAGCAAATTACCCTCTCCTCCTTCCCCTTCCAATTTGTAAATAAGTTTTAAAAACAAACAAAATATTAGTTAGCTGAAGAAGTGTGAAAAAAGGATTAAATAAACTAAAGACGTACAATTAATTAAAATTAGTTAAACTATGTTTGCACTGGCCCAGTAAACCCAAGCACTGTGTAACTGCAATAGTTACGGGGAAGGAGATCCAAATGATAAAGATGTCTGGGTTTAAGATCATCTTACCAGTATCTGAAGAATTTTAAATCCAAGAAGTATACAGGATATGAGTAATGTTCCCAGGAGAAAACAGCAGAAGGGCTGGAGCCCAAACCAAAGTGTGGATGCCAGGAAGGCTGGAAGCTGCTTCCCCAGGCAGCTATCCCACTTTCCCCTGCAGTGTTGCCACCAGATGGGCAAAGATAGATTACTCTGGACCTAAACGTAGAACTATGAAAAGGGATTTTCTGATTTCCTCTCAATTAGTATCTGAAGGATTCACTAAGGAAACTCTTACTCTGCTATTGTTTGAGATTAGTTCCATGATGGGAGGAAGTGCCAAACAAGGAGCATTTTAACTGTGATGCAGCGTTGGGAGCTCATGGGAGCTGCAGATTAGTTGTGTCTTGTTTGTGTCCATGCACAGGGCATACAGGTCAGATGCTTGCTAGGATAGTTCACCAAGATGAGCAACTGTGAAGGCTTCACTCAAGGAAGGAGACAACAGAACATCACAGGAAAGGTGCACAACCACCTGTGCCCATTCACAAATACAGAAGTGATCATGAGGCCCTCAGATCCACTCTGGAACATGACTTTCCTGCAGAGTTTGTCAACCTGTGTTAAGATCTCTTTCAAGACAAATGATGACATTACCTGAACCATTTCAAAAGAGACTGATATAGCACTCTCTTTGTCACCATCAAGACCATTATCACTCCAACACTTACCCATTTCAAAGTTTGTGTCGTATTGTTTGTGATGCTAACATAAATAAATAAATAAATAAAAGTAAAGTATGAGCCCATAAAGTGAGAGAGCTGATCTTGCTGTGTGTAATAAGACTACACAATAAAACTCATTCTCTGAAGCATTCTTCAAACTAACTGTTGTCTAAAATGATTTCGGATTAAAAATTGAGAGACAACAGTGAGCATAATGTATAGGTTGCATTAAACCGGGCTATAAAGTGAAAAATTAACACAGCTTTCTCTTACGAGTCTAATAAGAGATTGAAGAAAATGAGAACCAGGAGGATGATTAGGCGCACTCCTAGCAGAGTCTCAAAATACAATAAAGACACAGTGATGTGAAGAGAGGGGGAACCTTCTAGGCAGCAAAAAAGAGGGAGAAGCCCTGGAGGATTGCTGCAGCAAATTGCTGGAGGACAGATTTTTGCAGGAACTAACAGCAGACAAGAGCTGCTTCCCAGTCCCAAGCTCTTTCTGTGCCTGATCTGAGTTATAGCAGCAAATCTGCCAAGTATTCAGAGATGCAGTAGGATCAAAGCCATCTTCAATCTTTTTGCAGTTGTTTGACAAGACTCTGGGTAGACTAAGTCTTGAGATATTAGAGTCTTGGCAACAAAATAAAACCGAAGATTGAACTCAATGAAGATCACCAGCCCTGGCTCTTTTGATGCAGCTTTTCCCTACAGTATACCTGCAAGCATATTTCCTAGTTACTTTCCTATTTTTCATTGCTATTCTTTAAGGTGAAAACAAATTTCACTCCAAGGCAAATGTCACTCCCACTTGCATGAGTTCCCTTTTCACTAACAGCAGTTTTTCCAACAGCCTATAAATCCTCAGAGGAACTCAATGTGACAAAACCTTATATTTGGCAGTTTTCTTATAAAATGCACAGGCTTCTGGCAACTAATATAGAAGGAAATGATCATCATTTCTACACTGCTTAGTTTTATGGTATGTTAAACTACTGATATACTGATTCAAGAAAAAAGCCCTCAGCACATCTCTCTGTGCTGACGAATTCTTAGAAAAGCTGATGGTACCAAGGAGCTGTAATACTGTACAGTGAGCTGTAATCTTTACTCATATTAGAATCCATTTACTTTACTTTAGTATCTAGGCACTCTTTATCATACCAAATACGTAGCAATTTTTCTGATACGCGTGATCTTTATCGTTCCACATGTACTATTGCATGTAAGCTTGCTAATCACTGTGAAACATCTCCTCTCCCTAAAACCTGTAGGAATGGATTGCAAGGATATTAAGCCAAATCATTGTAAGTCCACACTGCTGCCTGACACTTCAAGAGAAAATCCATTTAGTGGTCAGTGCAGTTTGCTGAGCACTGATATAATCTGCTTGATGTGGAAAAAGCAATTTTGACTTCTGGGGAGCTTCTAACCAGGCTTAAAGTTCCCAGCTTGTTTCAGAAGCAGAGGAAAGGTAATGAATTAGTCCACATTTAAAATGTTTGGCTCTCTGGGACCAGATCTCCAACAGGAAACAGGGTGTCCTAGCTGTTTTCTAAGCATTAAATAAAATCATCACCCTGACAAGCCACTGATTCTGCCTAACAAACAGCAAATGAAAAGCAGGATCACGAAACAGGTGAAGAAATGTAATCGTTCCCATCTGGACACACTGCCTTCATCAGAAGTAGCAGAAATACATGTTTTCAGGTTTTCACAACACAACTACTCCTCCATACAGTCTGTATATTTGTGCTGACCTGGCATGCTGCACATTTGCAAGGATGTACAAACAGTTCTTTTCAAAAGGGGAGCTAATAAAATAGATGCTGCTGAATAGTGTGGAAACATAGTCCATGGCTGTGTACTGAACACAGAACTCCTGAGCCTGACCAGACCTTTAGCACATACCTTACCTCCTTCCCTTCTACAAATACTAGGAGCCAAGCTGCCATTTCCCTCATCTCAGGCCTCAGAAAAACAGCCACACACCAATATTGTTAGATATAGCTGAGTCAATGTTATTGCCCAAAAAGCCGTACTTTTATAGCAGACATTCAAGGGTGTTCGAAAATCACACACACCAATAGGAGGAAAGCTACCGCATTAACAACCCTAAAACCCCCCTTCAAAGCCACGAGCCATTCATTCTTTTCCTAGAGGTGTCCTTGGTTCTTATGTTGTTTATCCAGCTCCACAGCTGCTGCTCTGTGAAGTCCTTATCTTACTCCATAGCTGCTGCTCTGTAAAATCCTTCTTCTATTCCCACATGCACCCTTGTTTAAAGTACCTGGAATTTCTGGTCAATTATCCTCCAAAAAACTTCCAAGGTCGACATTCAAACAGATATAAATAGGACTGATAGATGTTTTGTCTTACGAATGTTTACTCAGATGCACACATATGAGTACAATGATGTTTGTGTGGGCTCACATACTATTATATGCACATATGGATATTACTGTGTGGCTATGATATAAATCACATAATGATACAACTTTTTGACCCAGTGGGAAGATGAATGCATTTCACTTTCCTGTTTTAATGGTAAAACTGCTGTGACTTAAAGGGCGCACAGCACAACACTGCTCAGATCTGCATTACTTGTGAGTGACTCTGTAGTGCAGCTAGTTGGATGTGTAAGTGAAATGATCAGTAATAAAATTTGAGGTTTAGACCAGCACAGAGGAAATACACAGAAAGTCCTGGATTCAAAATGCTCAACCAATCAACTTTGTTTAAGCTGGTAACTTGCTGTAATGTCAACATATCACAGCAGCCATGGTTACCTCTACAGAGATAACATTGCACCATTTGGGAGCTGTTTTGTTTTGACTTTTTTTTTCCTCCCCTATTCCATTTACCCGTATTAACAGTTGCTTCTTTAGGGACACCTGCAGCTTCACTCTTTTGTGATAATGCATAGGCATGTGTGGCGTTGAGAGCTATTTATGCAATATTTCCATTAACAAGCCGTAATTAAACCATCTAATTAAAAAAGCAGTAATCTATTTAACAGCATTTTAATTTTATTTTTTTTATAGAATGCCTAACAGCAGAAGAGTGATTAAGTTCCTCTGTTAGATGAGCATTATGGCTTTTCATAAGGCTCCTAATTATTCAACACAAAATGTTAAATAAATTAAATTAAAGACATAATTTTATTTTTCTGGGAAAAAAAAGAAAAAGAGGAACAACAAAATACACGAGAGCAAAAAGCTGCTCCAATATATCCATTAATATAGTAGGGATTATTTTTAATGTGTTGTGCGTTTAAACCTAGACAAAAACTGATTAGCAATGGAAAGTATGTGAATAAAATATCGCACTTACTAGGCAAACAAATAGGTAGCTGTATTTTTATTTCCAAGAGGCAACTACTAATGGAGCATAGGAACAGCCCTTTTGGCTCAG
The DNA here is from genome assembly GCF_039878825.1 of Excalfactoria chinensis. Taxonomy (NCBI): domain Eukaryota; kingdom Metazoa; phylum Chordata; class Aves; order Galliformes; family Phasianidae; genus Excalfactoria; species Excalfactoria chinensis. The sequence continues at coordinate 78,725,527 of NC_092827.1, forward strand.
AGCAGTGATCCACCAACCCAGCACTCTGCTCCCAGCTGGGACAAAAGGAAAGGCTGTCCAGGGAGATGCACAGCCCTGGTCTCTTCTTTCTCTCTCTCTCTGTTCCACTTGAGTTTCCTCAGCATTCACCTCTGCTGGATGGGGATTCTAGACTGTACATCCCATCTATTCCCTTCAGCATCCATTTACAGATCAGTCAGCCGGGGATTTTTCTAAATCCCATGCTGAACCTGACTGAGCTCTCTTCTTCTGGAGCTTGCTGGGCTATCAGCTTCCAGAATTTCCCTATCCTCCTAGTATAGATGTACTTTCTTTCTGTTTTAAAACTGTTGTCTACTAGTTTTTGGCCAGTGCTCTTTGTTTCTATGACTGCAGAATTTAGTGAATAACAATACTGCATTCACCTTATCTGTGATCTGTATCTTATCATAACCCTATCAGAAATACTCATTTTCTTTCAATTCGGAAATGAAATTGTTTATGTGCTAACATCAGCCATACCTTTCTCATCTCCATTCCTTGTATTTCAAACTGAAAGACCAAGAAGGGACTTTGCTTCTGTCTATAGCAAAAAAAGCACATCCTTTAATGTATTTGCTCAAGTATCATTTCCATCTCTGAATTTAAGTAAACATCATAGAAATGTGGAGTTGTGGTACACAAAAACAGGCATCAGCATTATGAAATTGCACACACACATAAGGAAAGGTGCCAGCTACACTGAATTTCTTCAGAGAACAGAACCAAATTCTTAATAGCTTTTAAGATTTTCTAGGGACCATCCCGCTAACATTGCTAGCTGTTAAAAATAATAGAAAACAACAACAACAAAAAGCTCAACAAAACAAAATCACAGCCAAAGTCCCTATTGTAATGCAAAGGACTCACATTGATCTCTAAGTGTTACTAATTCCAACAGCACTCTATAGGATGAAGACTGTAGAATTCCTCCTGTTAAGAACACCATGCTAAAGAGACCCCGTTTTCATTTTCCAGTTACTTTTCCTAAGCATGACAAAAAGTCAATCAGCAAAAAGGGTGTGCTATTCCCAAGAAGGAAATTTTAGCCTTTGCTCTGGCTAAACAGAACAAACTTGTACTCTACTGAGACACTTCTGCACCTCTGGGTTTAGGGTTTTGTTTTGCAAAATTTGTAGGAATTAACTGTCCTACAGGAAAGCTACCTGTCAAAATTTCTTAGTCTGGTCACATCATTCCTGATATGATGGAGCTAGGTGTTTTAATTTCAACAGGCTCTTAAAGATCCCACCAAGGGACTCCTTGTGCAGCCTCATCCAGGAGGACCAGCCATAGGCTGGTCTGGGGCTCTGGGTGCTGGGTTAGAAGAGAGCTTTTAGCTGTTGCAAGGCACAGTATCACAGCACACATGTGGTCTGAGAGCCAACAGTCTCTCCCACATTTTCTAGTCTGCCCTGCATTTTACACAAAAACAGCATGAAGGAGGAGAAGGGAATAAGCCTAATCTAAATGTAAATCAGAAGAGGAAGAAAGAAAATGGAGAAATAGGCACTAAAAAGAGAGAATTTGTGGGAGCGAAGCACAGTTCCCCATTTCAAGTATATTTATAGACCTGTTTGGTTTGGACCCAAATCTTTTGCTATGCTGGTGTTTGCCTCATTGCCAAGTCCAACAATAACAAACAAATTAGGCCAAAGGAGGATGTTTGCTGTTCAGTCTGAACACAGAACAGAGATACGTAAAATGAGATTCTATGTATTTAATCTTAGCCAAATTAAACTGTCAGATATTTGTTTCTCCAATCTGCCCCAGCATATCATACCATGAGGAAAATTTTCCCTAAGTGTAAAGAACAAGTTAGCAAAATGAGAAAACAAGAATGAAAACATTTATCATTTAATTTCTTGTTAACATTTCTCAATCAAAAGCCAGAATGTGGTGCTTGTGCCTTCGCCATCTCTGGAAGTGGTCTGGCTTTCTTGTTGCTTTTTCCACAGGCAAGCGATACTTGGAGGCTGTCATGTGGGAGTTCTCAAGTTGTGTAGTATAGGGTGCCAGGGGAATCATAGAAAAGTTAAGGTTGGAAAGACCAATAGGTTTATCAAGTCCAATTTGACCCTTCTAGACCACGTATTCAGTTTCACATCGGATGGTGACTCCACCACCTCCCTGGGCAGATTGTTCCAATACCTCACCAGAACCTGTGATACACACCCAGACCCCCCCAGGAGCTGTTTCACATGCCTCACCCAAACAGCAGAAAGTTAGGTTGTGGATTAAAACTTCAGCTCCCAAGCAGTTTTGGAGATCTTGGGCTGACCAGCAAGGGTCTGGAAAAACATCAGGCTCTTGACTGGTCCTTTAACACCAAACAAAGCAAACAGCTCAACAGATGCTTACATATAGCTCAAACTGAAGAAGTCAAGTCTTTCAATGCTGAACTTGTTTGAGCATTTGGAATTAAGGATGCAAATGTAATTATTGACAGATCCCTATTCTTCTTCACAAAATAACAGCACACTTTAAGTAAGACTGATCCACCCACTCGGACATAAAACCCTAGGCACAAATTCATATATCTCAATACGAGCTCCCTGATACCAAATGAGTGGCCTTCCAATCTAAGGAAACACTCCCTTTTTCAGATACGGCAGCACTACCTGCAGAAGTGTCCTTATCATTGGTATGTTGGTCACGTCTCAGTGGACTTTCTTAGAGCTACCTGGGCAGCAGTCCACTGAGACGTGACCAACATACCAATGATAAGGACACTTCCGCAGGTAATTCTGCCGTATCTGAAAAAGGGAGTGTTTCCTTAGATTGGAAGGCTGTGAACTCCAAAGTCTCCAAATGCTCTTTATTTCCTTTTTCCTACCAGAACAAAATAAAACATATATTTGGTGAAAGAAATAAAATCAGAAATTGAGTTTAATTTTTCTTTATCGTATATATATATATATTATTATTATTTTTTGATAAGACAAACTTAGTTTTCTGGGTCAACACAGGCAACAAAAACCTAACCAAGACTACCAAATCATAATATGACAGTATCAGCTATTTCAAATTGCCCAAGATAACTCAAGGCCAAGAGTACACAGTACCTGCTTATGTCAGAGATCTGTTCATACAGCTCACACACTTACAAATCTAATCTCACAAATTACTTGCAAGAACAGTTCCTTGTTGCGGCACTAGACTTGTCTAGGTCCCATTGTTAAACGATTGGTGTTCAATGTGGCACTGCCTCCTCTAACACTACTGGAAGGATCTTCAAAGATAATGGTCTGCTTCTTACCTTGTGATGGTTTCACACTGTTGACTTCAATTAGATATTGTAGTTTGAATTGATGTGATGTGAGGTTAGGTCAGAACTGCTTCCCTACAAGGACATTTAGATACAGTACAATGAAAGAAATGCAGGCTAAACACCAGGAAATAACTTTATAACAGTAAAAACACTCTATAGGAATAGTCTGCCTGAGAAAGCTGTGAAATATCCAACTGTGGAGACTTTTAAAGTATGGGTTAGAAAACATTTTTCATGTATAAGATAGATATGTGAGATTCTGCATTGGTGCAAAAGGAGCAATTGTATTTCCAAGGTCCTTTCCAGCCCTGTTTTTTTTTTTTTTTTTTTGTGATTAGTAGTTTGTATTAACAGTATCTAAATAAGTTGGATAACAATTTTAACAGCAAGTCATATGTCATATTTGACAATTGAGATTTGATCTATTACACTAGTAGGTTGATTTGTTCTCCCTAATTCTTCCTGCACTGCTTCCTTGGCCTAAACCTTACAGACCTGTATACAAATCTGATTAATTGATTTCTTTTCAGAATCCCAGGGTGCTATCATTTTAAGACCCAACAGTGCAATATTTGATTTACTTCATGAAACTGCCATTTCTTCCAGCAGTGGGGAGTGAAAATATGTCAGCAGTTTCACATCAAAGAGAATATGAAGGGGAAAAAACATCCATACAGCTAGCTGGTTCTTTCTCAATCTCATTCACATACTTAGGTGAAAAAGAAAGGCCAATAAGGAATTTTCAGATGAGAACTAAAAGTTACATAACTCTGGAAGAAAGATGAGATATAATGAAGCTTTTATGCTGCCGAAGTCAGGAACCCTCATAGAAGGCAGAGATGAGTTTGGAAGTTGTAATTATATCACCACATTGCTGAATATGAAGTCTTCCTTTTCAAATATACTGGTATTAAACACATCAGAAACAGGAAATAAAATAGGTGGCACATAAAAGGTGAAATGGATTTCTCAGTTTTCACTGTGCAAAAACATGAAATAGAAAATGAGGAGAAGACCTAAAATAGTAATGAAGTATCAACAGTGGTAGAGAAATAGTTTGCTTGCTTTCCTCTTTTTTTTTTTCTCTCTTTCAGAAAATGTTATTTCTTACATTAATAGCTCACAAGGTGTATTAATTCTGTTAAACATGGTTCCTGACCGTTACTTTATAACACTATTATTTTTGAAGACAGTTTTTAAGTGAGTTTATTAAATTCCTGTGTTGCTGTTGACATTATTTCTACAAAGGAAATTAAACCTCACATGTGAATTTCATCTACTTCTTTAGAATAAAAACACAAGATAAAAATCAAATCAATCTTGCTCCTAGAAACTCTGGACAAATCCAAATTTGTGTTATTGTTGCAAACTTGAGCTAACTGAATGCACTCAACATGAAACAGGAACAGCCAACATTCTGCATCTATCACAAATGATTGTGCATTACAAGAAGTTTTCAGTCCTACTTAGACTTGAGAGAAGGGTACAGCGAGCTCTGAGTCCTGCTTGCTTGGGGAATTGGGGGTGGGGAGGAGGAACAAGAAAGAAAGAAAGGGAGAGAAACTGTCAAGCCTACATACTAATAGATGTTTTGAAGAGTACTGCATATATAAAGAATTAGACATGCAAAACCAAAGGAGAGCGTATGAAGGTGCAGTAATCAGAGCAACATCTTTCTCCTTACTTTCTCAGAGTTGACACAATAGAGCTTTATACTTGGACACTACTAAATGTAAAATCCATTTCCCCTCAAATTAATGACACAGAAAATACTTCTGACAGGAGCCTAAAACATAAATAGGACTTTATTCCATACACACTCCGAAAGAAAGAAAGATCATAACATCAGCAGCACAGCTAATAGCCACCTCACCATACTATTGCCATCGCCTATGCAAGATCTGCATTACTGACTTTGCAGTTATTGCTTTTCTGGGACATGAGATGCTGTTGAGAACTGCAAAAGTGTCTTACTTTGGTTATTTTGGAAGGGCTATTTGTTTCATAACTAGTTGACAACTGAAGCAAAAAAGCTTTCAGGGCAAGAATGATTCTTCAGCAGCGTCTGCACAGGATCTGGCACAGCAGGTCCAGGGTTCAATTAGATTGCTCAGAGGTACAGAAACGCTACATAGGGTGTTAAGAATTATGTGTGAGCAACACCCACAATATTCCTCAAATGCAGATTGATCACTAAGTTTCATTAGTGTTAATGGTGGCTACCTACAGAGAAAAATTTATTACCTCAAGCCAAATGTCTTTTATTTACATCTTTGAAAAATAATAATGATGGAAAGTAACAAAGTAAAACACAATAGTAAATATGTGACCCAAGTGTGTTTTCAATCACAAACTGCCTGAGCTACTCCACACAAAATGACAACTGTGTCTGAAGATGACAGAAAAACTGTGATGTTTTCCTAGCTTTATACTCCAAAATCACATTGTACCACATTCCAATACTTCTCCTGGGTCCATAGCTGAGCAACTTTTCTATATTCAGCTACCACAGCTGTAGCAGAAGGAGGCCTGTGATTACAGCCTAGGCATATGTCAGAGATGAGAAATATCTAGCCAATGACCTATTTATTTGAAAGCACACATGGTAGGTGTAAGGTAGAATGATACAAAGATTATAACAAATATTCAAAAGGTTATTTATAAGGAAAACTCACCAATACAGACACCTTCACTGGGAAATGCTGAGGTAAACTCCACTGGGGAGCAATCACAAAGAGAGCTGGTGCCTTAGTGGTGGTCAGCCCTTAAATGGTGTCTAGAGGAGTTGAAGTCAAGCTCCACCCCTTCCAGGAGCACAGCTAAATTACTCTCACCTGTGCTCCCACAGCTGACCCGACACTTGCCTCAGCTGATTAATCAGAGGTTCAGGCTGTGATTACCAATTTCCCATACTGTAGGTAACAGAAGGGCCAGCATATTTATTTTCCTATCACTTGGCCAAAGAATTCCAACACTCTACGATAAAACTAATTTTACTCATGACAGAGAAGTGGTTTAAAAAAAAAAAAAAAAAAAAAAAAAAAAGTCAATTGAAAACATCCCTTATAATCTTAATGAAGTAAGAGGAGATAATAAAGAATGCATCCTTATCAGAATAACACAATTAAGCAAATTCAGCTTGCAGCAGTACATTACTTTGCATTTTGAATTATTTTTAAACAGGTTCCTCTCCTGCCTAAGGTATGAGTTGATAAGTAAATGGTCATTTCACGTGTTATCATGAGAATAGAAACAGAGTGAATAATGGAAAAGTTTTAGACCCTTCATTCTGTGCCAGAAAATTGGTTCCTGTCTCTGATAGCTTAGTGGTCTTAGAGAGGCCTATTTTCCAGTATCATACAACATATCTACCAGAAAATGTCAGTTCTTCAGAAGGCCTTACTGCCCCCATTAAATGCAAAAGGTACTCCTGATGTTCCTGATTTTTCATTGCAGTGGAACTCAAGTGAAGTCACTCATTGCTTGTAAAATTTTGAGTAATGTATCTTAGTTTTTAATAATGGTAGACATACATGCATATTGCCTAACTTTTAAAAATATAATTATGTAGGGAGACACCCAGAAGGTTAACGAAATGGAACTAGTATAAATCTGGGACATCAGCATCTCCCTGCATAAATTTACAAATGCTCTGACTCCAAAAGGTGAACAATATAGTAGATGGATATCACAGCGTGTGAAACTCAGAAAAGACAAGGTTTGGCTCCAAAACATTTGAGTATTTCCGCAGGCCTCTTGAGTAGGCTTTCTTGAATGAAGAAAACCACCTGCTGCTTCAGTCAAGCCAAAAGCATCACTTAGATGTCTTTCGCATTACTTCTACTCTTCATCTAATTGAAAATCTTAATGCATGAAAGTAGAGGCACAAAATGCACAGATGTGAGTTACTCAATTTAAACATATAAATGTCAGCCACTGGAAAAAGTTAATGTTCACTTTGGGGTTAAGGTCAAGTGTTTTCAGAGCTCATTTTATGCTGAGATTTTCTCTTGGAGAAACAGGTTTTCAGTATCAGAAAAATTGTACATTCCAGCCTCTCTGTGCAAAAGTTTTCTTGCAACCCCACACATCTGATTTCACACTGTGCAACTTTTCTTCCTGTGGATGCTTGCCTTTCACACGGACAGCCTGAACCAAATGTAGAAAACTAAAGAAAAAGATACTTTTTTCTCACCTTCCTGTCCTTTTAATATTTTATATTGTTGTTTTTAAACCATCATCAGGAAAAGCAAGAATAATTCTCTATTACCTTGGTTAAATAATTACTGGTAATGTGTACACACAGCATAAAGCTATGCTTTACAGATGTCAAGGAAGATTGGAATTAATGAAAATGAATGGTCTAGCTGTACTCTGGGTCTCCATTTATCTAGGTCTTTACTTGTACATGAAGCTGAGCAAGATTAATATCTCAAAGCTCATGAAGAAGGCAAATTCACCTGGAGAAAAGGACTAATCCTTCTTAGAGATTCACCTTTTCCACAGAGTAGGTTTACTAATACACTTAAGATTTTCCACTTCAAAAAGCCAAGCATTTCACTCCTCCTCCTCAGCATGGTGTTGTGTCTCCCTCTGATGGTATCTGGGCCACATTTTCAGGCAAATCAACAAGCTAAAGTCCTGCATAATAGAGGAGGTCTTAGCTCACCACATGGATATAAATTAGAGGTCCTACATTTACAACCTACTACTCTACCAAAACATGATAAAGTACGACAGAACAGCAATAATTCTCACATAGTTAAAATATTTAGTGGTTTAGGATCTGGTGATGAAACAAACATTTCACGTTACAGGTATCATCATCTATCTGTCCTCAAACAATAAAAAATAAAGGAAAGCATCAGCAGGACAGTCATGGATTTCAGTAAAGATAGTTGGGGTGTTTTTGGTTTTTGTTATGTTTGAAGGAGTACCACTGAGCTTCAGCAAGAACAACTTACACCTGCTGTCTCTATGCTTGAAACCTTTCCATCATATCTGAATTAGCACTAATCCTAATTAACAATAAAAAAAATTAAAAATAATTTATATTAAAAAAAAAAAAGACAAACACCAAAAATAAGTTATAACACAAAAGACTGATATTAGTTAGAAAAGATTAGAATGCTAGAAATGTCTCTGCAGGAGTCAAGACCAGTGCCCTTTTATTCTTCCAGGAATATTGATATAGAAATTCACAGGAAACTGTAATCAGAAGTGAATGGCTTTTCTGTAGAGCATTCGTTTTGTTTCTCTAAGCTATGTGCAGTGGAATGGCGATTGCTTGGTGTTAATGGTTGTTCCCAAGGGGCTCAGTCTCTTCATTTGTGTGCCCATAGAAATAAAAGTGGAGCTTTAGTGTAGGCGGAGCCTCTTTCAGAAAGTTCACATACAGATTGCTACATGTATGAATCTACTTTTCTTTGTCAGTTTACGCAGGCCCCATAGAATTAGTTCATTGATTACTTTCCCGAAAAGCACTCTGAAGGAGAATGTTTTTTATATATTGCAGGTGCCACAAGCTTTTTTTGACCCTTCTATGAGGGATAGGAATTCTGACAATTGTTATTCGGATCTAGCTGACAGCTAAATGACTGTAGATACCACAGAGCTTAGTGCCAGCTGATGAAGTCTGTTGGTAACCTGTGGGTCTAAGGTACTCTGTTTTAGCATGGGGTCCTGGCTGATGCAAAGCATGGGCAGAGCAAGCCAATACTTGCCAGCAAAATATGAGAGTTATTTATTTCCATCATCACACCACTGGCTACATGGCTTCCAGACAGGTTTCAGCTAGTACCAATTTGAGCTGCCTATAAGTTAAATCCTGCAATTAGATGTTCCCAGCAGCCTAATCACCTCTGCATTCCTGGCAAACTGCGCTCTTCTCTATATACAAAACTGGAGATATCTGCAGTTGGAACTGTATTCCAATTAAGGTAAGATTTATCTCTTGCTTTGAGATCTTCACAAACAGAGGGTTCTTAATGGCAGAATTTGTTTCTTTGGCAAGGGTGAGCCCAGTGGGTCTTCACCTATGCCTGTTGCTATTCCCAGAGCTTAAAACCACAAAGACCTTGATTCCCTCCCTGGGTGGGCTGCCAGATTGGACTCTTCTCAGAGATATCTGAGTTCCAGCTAACGATGGCAGTATTTTTTCTATAGTTCAGATCAACTTCTATCCAGAGTAATCTATGTTCTCCCATCTCTATATTGAAAAGGTTTCACTTTATCTTCTGTACAGCAGGCAGTAGTCATATTAACTTGAATTGTTAATGAATTTGTGATGATCACACACTTATATTCAGAAATATAGGACACAGATGATGACAAGCAGTGACAATCAGCTTGTTCTAGGAGGACAACAATAGAAGTATTTTGTGTCTTCCAGTCATTTGATTTGGAAAAGGTGAAAATACAGGAGCCTTGTAAAAGGGCCTGGCTGGGCCTGTTCATGGAGGCTGTTAAGACATAGGAAGGTGTGCATATGGGAAGGACTGGGCACTTACACATTTGGAAAGAAAAGTATGTACAGGCTGGCTCCTAAGAAAAAGCAGAGAAAATAAACTCTAGAAATATATTGTGGTAACTTCCTTTCAGTCCTTCAAGCTGGTTGCCATAGTGTATACTGCTACTTTCACAAGTAACATCTGAGATATCCCCCAGTCCATATATGAAGCCTTGAGTTACAGTGCATTGTCACAGCATCAGTGCCTAACCAATCCACCCACTCACACTTTATAGATTGTAGAGGAAGGAGGAACACTTCAGTCTGTTTCAAACCCCTGAACAGTTAATCTAACTGATGTTTTTAAGGTTTTAGCAGGTCCTTTTAATAGCTGCCATGCTAGTGTACAGTTAACCTTTATTGCTGTAAGGGCCCTATTAAGAATGAGTTATGTTCGTCTCCTTTAAGGAAGTATTATGCTTCCAGATGTGCTGATACGCTTGACATATGCCCTGAGATTGCTGGATCTCTCAGGCACTAAAAGGCTGTTGTTTTCACAAATTCATAACTTTTGTTAATACTGTGCATGCACATACTTGTAATGGTTATTTGTGTACAGCACTCAGGAACTGAGTGATGAAACTCCACAGTATGCAACTTCACATACTGAAAACCCACAACACAAAACAGTCTCACAAACACAGACCGGTTTCCTTTTTGCTTGTTTCAATTAGAACATCCATAAACATTCTCAGTTGTTGCTATCATCACATCAGTTTGAACACATGAAATAGTTTGATTTGTAAGTATACGCAATTATATTTCTAAATGAAAGCACTCAATTTGGATCATTTCAACTAGTAGATACACGTTGTGTCTTGCTGTTCACCATTCAGAGAGCAGCAAGGCAATTGCATTACCGCTGATGTTGCAGTTGTTACCACTAATAATCACTCATCCAGAAACCTAATACCCAAGCCACTAGGTATTTTTTAGCTGACTTTTAAGAAAAAAAGAAAAAAAAAAAAAAAAAAAAAAAAAGGAAAAGAAAAACCACATCTTTCCCTTTTTGAGAAGAGGAATATTGGCTACATCTGCTTTCTAGGCTGAGGAGTTTGGGAGTGACCTGAAACCCCAAGTCTTGATGTCTCACCTCCACATTTCTTCAGTAGGAAACGTAAAATAAACCCAGTTTTATTCTGCTAGCATATTCCATCCTGATATGCTTCACAGTTGAATCCCAGGATCAATCACTTAACACCAACAAAGGACAGCTTGAGGTTTATAGAAGCTGTTGAATGAAACATGGGGTGCTGGGTACCATCCACCAAGGAAGAACACAGTACATATCTTGATTCCAATGTGGGAGGACCAGAGGGAATGTTCTCACAAGGGTTATCACTAAATTAGTTATGAGGTACAAGTGAGCAGATAGCAGATTTGGTCTCTTGACTGGCCTTGCCCAGTCATTTCTCTGTAACACAGCAGACTGCAACTACTGGGACCACACTGACCAATATAAAACATTACCTGGTTAATAAATAATGCATTTTGCAGACTATCTGTTCTTCAGTTGGCTACATGTCCCAGCGCAAAATGATTTCCAGATAAACAGCAAATATGCTTTCAGAAATCTGAATTAACCCACAATTTGCTAAACGAAAAAGGGCAGAAGATAAGCATGTTACAAACACGTTGTTGACAATACCTGATCAGCAACACAATAAATAAATAAGCAACACAATAAGAACATGAAGATAGACCTTTGCACGAAAACTATGATCCTCTTGCTGTTTCAGTACCGTATTTGTATTTCTGTTTCCTCCTCCTTGCTCAGTTTTATCTCTTCCTTGCTTGTACATTCTGGTTTGGCTTTATTTTAGTCTATGCAGACAGAACACCTGTGTTCCTCCAAACCAACACTGCACTACAAAGTAATACATGGATAATAATTCCTACTTGAAATGGCAGAATCAACAGCAGCTGCTGAAGGTGTACTTCCATCAGTCTCTAATGTGCCTGAGTAAGAACATTTACCCAGCAGCTCAACCAAGCAGTAATGCCATTCCTCAAGAATTCTTACTTCATGTTTAGCACAGTCAGCAAAAAGGAAAAGACAACTGTGTGATAAACAGAAGAACAAAATAAGTCCATACCACCAAGGATGGATGCTATTGAAGAGAAAAACGTTTCCCTAGTGTACTCAACCCTTTTCAGGTGTTCAAAATTCCACTTTCACAGTGTTAGCTTTGTTGGAACAGTAAGGCAGCAAGATAGTACTGACAATGTTTTACAGCATATTTTGTAGACAAAACAATGAGCTGTCATCAGGAATGGCACTCTAAAGCCTGCAGGTTGCATTAACAAATCAATGACACCTATCAGAACTGCTGTGCCAGGGTTCCAAACCATGCAAATGCAAAACAGCTTTGACTTAGAGGCTTTGCAGAAAGGTTATCCCAGCATGTTATCAGAAGGGAAAAGCTTTACTGCTTGACTGCCATATTAACTGAGACTATGGTTGAGAATTATTACAGTAGAGTTATGTTTATAACTTCTTTATATGAAAAATAACTACTCATGTAAGCTGATGGCAAGCTTCAGAGGGAAAGAACCATCCAGCTGGGAAAACAAAAGGATTGAAGGCTGTTTAATTGAAATCACTTTCTGAAATCAATGCAAAAAGCTCTTCCAATTAATTTTATTTCAAGGCAGCTAAAAGCTAGGGATTGGGACTATAGAAGTTCTGTCATCGTCTGGTCACAGACAGGCATCTCTCAGCTGTGATCCTCTGCCTTACAGCCATCCCTCTGCTGAGTGGCATATAACACTAGATCTCATCCCACAAAGGGTCAAAATATTTGAAAGAACACAAGGAAATAATGAGACAAAAAAAAAAAATCTATAAAGAACTTAATGATTCTGCATTATATCCATGGAAAGGTCGTTGGCATATAACCATTTTACTGACCCATCAAAGGATTATATACAATCATCAATTGTCTAAGGAATCCAAACACTGTCGATTACGAGATAGCTGTGAATAGTGCAAATGAGTATTAAAGAACACGTGCTCAGAAATGTTGTTTCTGCTTTTACTTTATCCTAAGCTTGACTGGATTCTCTTGGCAGTTTTGGCTGGATCATTTTCTCTGAAAACCTAAAAGCAGATTTAAGTCCTGCTGAGAAAGCTTTGGATCCCAATTTGAAACAATGGCTGTTAAGAATTAGGCGCATTCTGACTCTTACTCTCTGAACTGTGTCTTCAAGTCCTGCTTCTTCCACAGTGCTTTCCAGGGAAACCACATTAAGGTGCATCTTGACATGAGTGGTTGTTCTAAAGCAGAACACAACATGCATTTCTGAGTCCTCTACATTTGTGTATAGCTTTTTACCTCTTACTCTGTTTTTGAAGCCTATGGCAGAAATCAACCATTTAAGTACTTGCAGTGTGATCAGCTGAGGCATGAAATACAGCAGCACACATATCACGTAACTATGAACGTTAATAATTCAATTAAATTCCGGTCTAATCATTTCTCACACTTCAGCAAGCTCTCAAGTGTCTTTCTGATGTTAGAATGAGAATAACTCATTTGTCGAATAGAAATCAGTTTAAGGCATGTACTAATGTACTCCTGACAAATAACCACCGCAGGTATCCCAGATGATAGCCATAGATGATGTTTGTGGATTTTTTGTGTTTTTCAATTGTTGTTTATTTTTTGAATAAAACATAAAGAAAGCAAGTACGGTGAAGCTCTTCAGAGATTTGGTTAACTTTAAGTACAAACCTCAGAATTTTAATCTGAATATACTGTAATATCTTTTCCACTTTAACACAAAATTCAAACAAATAGCATGCAGTAAAAACACAACGCAACCACTGTGAGCACTCACCAAGTAGTGGCTAGCTGGTGAGAAATATGCTGCTGAAACACTCGCACACCGACCATTGATTTGATCATTCCAAACAATGAGAAAAGCCTGTTTGTAAACACACTAAAAAGAGTGCCTAATCCATCAAACAAATTGTTTGCTGCAGATGGTTCCCCAACGATATCTATAGTTGTGCAAATAAAAATAGATGGCCATATAAGCATGGCACACAGACCTTCTGGGTTATCTTGTCTACACGTTTATCATCAGTCACAGAGTCCCAGCATCTACATGTGAGCCAGGAGTGCTCATTGACTTCTGATTGATTCTGGCGAGGTTTAACTTTAATCTTTTCTGCAGGGTTTTCTCTTATCCTGTGGGGTCTAGTACTTACTTACAGCCTCAGAATCTGTATTATGAAATGATAAACTGCTAGAAAAAGTGAAAACGTTTTCTTAAGATCATGGTTTCTTTCAAAAAAAGAAAATAAAAACATAGGGCAGAATCTGGAAAGAACAGTGCATCACTAGCTGATACCAAACTATCTAATAGTAGCAGCCAGTACTAGTCTAACAAGACAGAATGCTAAAGAATTTAAGACAAAACAGCTCTTCAAGAAGCTGTTGAGCTTTAGCTTACTCATGAACGCAAACCCCACAGCAGTGACAGCAGAATATAAACCTACTGGTAAACCTTACAAAGTCTCATATGTTAATTCCCTTGCAGTTTTGTGCACCTTCAATGGAACAAAAATGACCTTAATGGTTATCCCATGCAGCTGCATTTCCAAAATATGCAGTCCACAGCCAGCACAGTACGCTGCAACCTGACAGGCTGCATGCTGGGAGCAATTTACACTTGCTCCATGCATTTCATTGACTTCTAGTAAACTTCCAGGTGGAATTCAAGGTGACAGTTTTAACCTACAAATCCATCAGTGCTTTGAGGCATTTTCTTACTTAGAAATGTCCCTTCTGTCCATATCATATGCTGTTGTTGTCTCTCAGGGGACATGCACCCACATGGTACATCAGAATCCTCCATTGTTTTTGCTATCATTCTGTGCAAGCTATCACTCCTCTCCAGAGCTACACTGAGCAGCAGTGGATCTATTCACAGGTACACCCCTTATTTAGCCCATTACTTGCAATGGATTGTTAAGATGCCTAGGGCACAAAACAAATTCCAATACATATTCTAAAAAGAGCAGAAGATGAATAAATTTGTCTTCTACTTTTGCAGTTAACTATCCACATACTTACATTCATCTCTCCCTCCCAAGCACCTATTCAAGGTCTAAGCTCTCATGTCAGATGCCAGATCTTTGTGCACAGTGTGGCACTGAGGAGCTGCACCAACAAATGCTCACCTACACTCCCTTCTTCTACACTCATCATGCTCAAAACTTGACATTAAGCATCTAGTGAAGCAGCAAGATGCTGATTCCTTCAATTGCCTTCTTAAATACCCCCAGCATGCTCTTTTTCCTTCATCTAGTCTCCATATGATTTTTCTGTCACTTGCCAAACTAGAATCTCCTCAGCACTTGCATACAGGTCTCCTATGGGCTATACCATTTTCATTCTGTTGGCAGAGTTTTTTAGTGCCTCTGACCCCAGCCTAAGCTTGTTCTCTGTGAGCAAAATTATAGCCATGGAGCTGAGTGCTAGAGAGAGAAACTCACAAAGTCAGGTTATTTGCACACACATTGATTTGTGGTAACGTGTTAGGAGCAGACTGCTTCACTATTACATGAACAGATGCCTTTTGAAAGAACAAGAAGAGGATTTAAGCTAGCAATTTAAACACCAAACCAATGGGTACTTTAGAAATGAGATAGAGGGAGAATGCTATCTCCTATAGCTGCTGTAAAGCCCAGCTCTCTCAATATTTTGAGTTCATAAGAATGGCAGGTTGATAGCTCCCTTTCCATGCATTCAGAAGTGCAGGCAGAGCTGGCAGATGCTTTGCCTTTGTGTTAGGATACAGTGTGCTGACTTTCTGTAGAACTTACCAAAGCAATCACTAGCCTGGAGACCTCCAACCAGCTGGTTATGCAGCTGTCTAATAACTATCAGATGGCTTCCTGCTAGAAGAGAAAGGGAGCTGAGGAAGATAGAGTGAGACTAATTAAAAAAGAAAAACATTGAATATGTTGCTTTTAACTTCCCGCAGCTTGGTAATTCAACTTCCTAAATTAGCACAAGATAATAGAAAAAGCCAGAAAGTGATCAGGGGCAATCAGTGAAATGGCATCAGAAATCTATCCAGTATCCATATCTTCCATATCTTTCATTGCTGTCATGACTGTTACGGTATTTTCAATCTTTTTGAAATTAGTTATCCTAAAATGTGTGATTGGTAGTGCAAGAAATAAATAGAAAAAGCTTCTTTCTGAAGTTCCTCAAAACGCTACACAGTGAAGATGAAGATACATAGAGTGCATTGGAGCAAAGAGAGGAACACTTTATTAGCACCTTCAGAGTCGGAATTGGAAGAATTACATCTAAGTTTGCATGGAGATGCTGAGTTTTGATCTATGGTTGAAACAGAAAATGTCTCATAGCAAACATTTTTCTGAGTGTTGATATTACGGTACTTTCAGTGTGAAAGCATGCATTTGGAAATACATTTGATTAAACAGAGGAGTAGCTTCAGAAAGTGAATGAAAAAAAGAGGGTGTGTAGTACAGCACAGCTTTTATGCCTCTGCGCTTGAATGGGATTGAGGCTCCCACTAACACTGTTCAAAACAAGGATTTCAACCAGTGTCTCCTACTCACAAGAACTTGCTTCAACCACTGAGCTGAACAACAGTCAGAAACATTCCTACTTCACTCTTGTCTTCTGAAGCCAGGGTAACACTTCTTTAAATACACACTGGCGCAGAGACAAGAAACCACATAAATAGCCTTAATTTTGTAGCTAAATCAGTTTTTCCACTTTGTGTCTGTGAATATTTAAGGCAAACATGAAGTAGTTTCACTTCAAGCTTCAAAAGGACTGCTCAGTTCAGAACACACAATAGCAAGCAGTTGGGTCACTCTCCTAAGGTACAGAAAACTTAGTGAAGACTATACATCCTCAGAGAAGCATGGAGTGCTGTGAACAAATCTTACAACCACAACAGCCTATCCCAATATGTTTTAAAAAGGACAAAAGAAAAGACCCTCTAATGTCACTTTTGTGAATGAAGCTTAAATGCACACAGTGTTTGTCCAGAAGGATATAATGAAATATGCCTGAATTTATTAATAATTTTACATAGACTTAATTTGCTTTATTTTTTTAAAGGAATGAGAATTGTATACATATGCATCAGCACATGACTGCCCACCTCTAATTACATTAAGATCCCCAGAATCAAATAAGATCAGACATAGACTGCATTCAGAAGTGGAAAAATAGAGTTTGGGTATAGTTAAATACCAGGATAATATCTGCTCCCAGAAAAATTCATGCCATGACAGAAGAACCAAATACTTTAAAACTCTAACATACTAAAGTTAAAAAAATAATAATAATAAATAAAGGTAGAAGAGAAAAATACAAAGGGGAGTTGACTTATTTCAAAATCAGTTACTGTCAGGAAATAACTGGTAAATCCACTGATTGTGAAACCTCAGCAGACTAGAATTTAGCACAGAACTTCAGTCTTATGAGGTCACAGATGCCATCTCAAGCAGAAACTTCAGCCATACATGCTCTCTGGGTAAAAACTCTTCTGTGCAAGAGAGACAAGGGCCTGTAGGCAGCTTGCTAGGGCTTTGCATTAAGTCAGTTTATTTGATATTCATGTAGGAGGAAGAATTAAGAACCAGAGCAAAATCAGAGAGGAAAAACTATGAAAAGTAAAAAATGAATTTGTGCAACATCCTAGAGCATTTTATGAAAGAGTGAGCAGAGCTATGATTAAGTGTAAACATAAAATACAGTGTCTAGCCTTTCCCTCATCTTTCAGAGTAACTTGCTCTACCAGCCTTCTACTTCAACATAAACAGCAGTGAGCAAACTCATCAAAAAAGCTGCTCAGAATGAAAGGCGCCACAAAGATACACTCTCGGAAATAGAGCAGAGCACAAAGTGAGATGGAAACAATAGTTACCATCTATAGTTACCAATAGTTCTAAGAAGGTGTAGAGAAAGCCTGTCTTCTGACAATATCTGGGTCCCGAGGAATACTAGAAGAAAGAAAGGTGCCTGGAGATAGGGGCAAGTAAGTCACTACTGTACGCAGGAGTAAGAGAGGGGAACCAGCTAGAGCAAAGACTTCTCAGGACTCAACAGATAAAAATACATCTAGAACTCGAGGTGTAAGAATTACTCATACTGTTCCACTGGAAAGCTAGGGCTGGATCTTGGCACTGCAATGTACAGTATGTACAGTAAGATATCAAGGACCAAGTCACACAACATTCATAAGAGTTTGTCCTTGGAAGCAACAAAAATGCTTCTGATAATTTCTTTGTGATTATCAAGCAAAGCATCTTCAAGAACATCAATAGACACAAAAGAGAAAAGGTTGACCTACCCAGACAGCGAAGAAAGCCACTGGCTATAGAACACTCCTCATGAAGTAACCTTCAACCAGGAGAGAGTTCTCCCTTTACAGACTAGTCCTTAAATGAGCCTGGAGAGATCTGATCCCATGAGAAGCACAGGTGAATTGCCTGCACCTGAGTTTCATGGCCAGCCACTCCCTTCACCAGGTGCTCAATCAGGCTGTGACATAACAGTTCCCCTACAATGAGATTAAAATTATTTTCTAAAGAACGCTTTTTCCTGATATTCTTTTCTACCTTTGGGACTTATAAACCTGGATTGCATTATATGGTTTTCCTCTATAAATGTGAACTGTAAGGAGTCCTCTACTGAATTATTTATTTTTAACCAAGAACTGATATTTCTGCAGCACTTCCACCTACACTCTCCAGCTCTCTCCATTACTACACTGCCAAATATCGTGACTTCAAGATCTCCTTTTAATTTTCTGGGATACTATTCATCATTCCTCAGCAGCAAGCCAGTGGCATTTGTTCTTCTCTGTGGGTTTGCCTCAAACCGTCCCCGCTCCCTCTTACATACAATTGACTTCCTGTTGCCTCCATTACTTCTAAGACTAAATCACAGTACTAGAAGGATAACTATTAATAGAAAAGTTTTAAAAAAAAAATCTCAAAAATCTCAAAACAACTGGAACTTCTTAGACTGTTATTTTTCTTGCTGAGCAAGAGTTTTGTGGGATTAAAGTTTTTGTTTTTTTTTTTCTGCTAGTATAGATAAAAAATACAGCCACTGAGAAAGAATAATCATGAAAGGTTTCTGCCTGAGTGCCTGAGAACCTTTATGAAATTAGATCACCAAAGTCCAAATTCTCCTTTGTAGTTGATAGCTGCTCTGAATCTGCTGGTGCTGCGTGCATTTACACTAGCTTTGAATCTACATAACAAAACGGACATAATGGCCAGGCAATGAACCACAAGGGAGTGGCAGTGTTCTGGGTATAAAGTAGGTGACTGGGATCTTAAATTGTCCCAACCCTTTGTTCTCTGATGTTCTTTCCTTTGACCAGTAGCTGTGACATCTGATCTCGGAGTTGAAGATGAAAGGAAGGCTTAATTGTGGTTTCTGATGTTCTTCCTTGTTGTTTTATTTACTCCTACTCCTGTCACAGGAATTTGTTGCTCCTGACAGGACACGTGGCACAGAAAGAAGCTCATGAAATCTGGTGCAGGAGAAGAACTGGGAATGGAGAAAAACATCCAGCGCAGAGTGATCAGCGTACTCCTGGGTGTTGAATATTTGATGAGGCTGCCTGTTCAAAAGAAGAATCAGCTTCGCTTATTTCAGCCGATAAAAGTGCTTTAATGGGAAGAGAATAATTTGTGCTGAGATCCTCACTCTGTGTTAATGCACTACCGGGAAGAGATCTGCATATTCACTCTATTCTTGCCCACTCCCTCACACATATATAGCTGTATAACAGCTGCCATTCCTACTACAGTACTTATGGATGACTTCCTTGTATGGATATTTCAAGCACAGATAATTTGAGAGATGTTCAAAAAATGCAAAGAGTGATTGCATCAATATTGCAGAGTGCAATATTTCTTTCTATAGAAGAAGGAAACACTCACTAAATCATTTCTTCTTCTTGAAAGTGAGACAGTTACCCTCGTTAGCTCTATCAGTGGCAGTTTCTCCATCATCTCTAGTTTACATAAAACTTCCAGCATAGAAAAACACCCTTTGCAAGTTCACCTGCAAGACCTAGTGGGGAATGCATTCTATTTGTGTCTAACTGATAAACATAGTGTAATAGAGTGACAACAAGTAAGAATATTAAATAAGTAAATAAATAAATAAGTCATCTATATATTAAACATAAGTTTCAAGTTTTGTTGTAAGTGTTCTGGAGGAGACTTCAGAGTAGAACAAGAATTTTCAATTGTGATGTTTTCATGGCTTTCCTAGGCCAAACATGTTTGGTTTTGTTTTGTTTTATTCTTAATTAGGTTGGAAATACTTGTGCTTAGAATTATAGAAAGGCTTGGGTGGAAGGGTCCTCAAGGATCATGAAGCTCCAACCCCCCTGCCATATGCACATCTGCCAACCTCCTCATTTAATACTAGACCAGGCTGCCCAGGGCCTCAACCTGGCCTTGAACACTTCCAGGGATGGGGTAAAATGCTTCTTCATTATCTGAGCAAATCCCAGTACTATAAAAAGAAACCACAGTTGCTTTAGCTACTTTTCAGTAGTGGTATTCTTGGACATTTCCATCTAAGAAAACCCTAATAGTCTCCATAGAAATTTCATGACACAATCTGAAGGTGAAGAAAACATGTTCTGAAAAAGAACAGGTCATGGTAGTCCTTCTTCCTTGGAAATATGAGTTCTCAGTGGCTTACTGTCATATCCTAGATCTTGTCGGTGATAAATTTCATTTACTTTTTCCTCCTGGTAGCTCAGAGACAGTCCATATACAAGACAAAGCACAGAAAACTACCTGACTCATGTATCATCACCAGAATTATTAGCTGAGATTCAGAAGCAAAGCCAAACTTCCCCCTAAGTCAGAACTGTGAAAACCTTCTGAGAAAATGAGCAATTATAGGGGACAGTAGACAGAACTCCATGCTGGAAAGCTAACACAAAGCAGAATTTGCCTTGTACAATTCACATTACTGGCAAGGGAGATGGGTAGAAAAGCTGTTCAGCTATGAATCAGACAGCCTTGGGGTGAGTATCTCTACAAGAGTCCGACTATGGGACCTCAGAAGACTTCAAATAGCTTGAAATTTAAACCAAGCATCAGCTTTTCTTTTCTCTTCAGTGGATAAATGTAACAACAGATGCTGATCTAACTGGGCTGGGTTGCCAGGAAACGTGTTGCAAGGACACTGGGTGATCACCTCATTAGAGCAGGTGTCTCAACTTCCCAGGAAGCAAAAGACAAAAAGAAAACACAACAGAACCTATGTCCTACTACATATTTCTACCACTTAGAATAATTCTGTCTGTATACGTTATAGCTGGAATTCTAACAGTTGTACAGTAGTTATTGCTGTTGAAACAGTCCCACAGGAGCTTCTTGATCAGTGTCTCATTGTGCCTCCTTCCTAGAAGCAGTCTCTGAAAAAAAAGACAATATAAATTTGAGAACAGACCTAGTAAGCAGGATCACTACCAGAATTAGAAGCAAAGAATTACTAGGATTTTAGTGCATTTGTATATATACTTCCTCCACATACTATTTCACCCAGTCATTATGAAGGAAAGATTCTCTAAGCACATTTTTTAGTTGCAGATTTTCTTTTTTGGTAAAGCAAACAAACAGTCAGAAAAAAACCCCAAACCGTGTATATGTATAGACCCTGAATACTGCTCACAGTTGAAGACTGCCAAAAGTAACATACCAGCTTTGGGAGGGATTAAAACCTGGAGAGAGAAAATACCTCAGTTTGCCATACAAAACCTGTTTCTGGGGAAAAGATGCAGTTTGGTACATTTGAACTTTAGAAGACAATGCACCAGTGTCCTGACTGACACAAAGACTAGACGAGGTGTGTTCACAAGGAATCTCAAAGGAGATGTATCGAGGGAAGCAGGTGAAAGCAGAGATTTGGTCAGTGCGGCTCTTGCTTTGACAGAAGTAAATGATGCTGAGATCAAAGTCAGTGGTTAATGCCTGCAGGGAAGCACCTGGACATCAAATACATATGGCTAGAGATGGACACTGCAGATGAAAAATGAGTTGTATAGGCTGGGGCTGTGAAAAGATACAGATTTGGTCAGCCTGTTCTCCTCCATTGTATCTACTGCAGTCAGTTTCATGCTCCCATAAGCAGTAAGATCACTTGCAACTACTTTACAAACAGATGAAGCCATTAAAAATTATACCTTCCCATGAGAATTGTCCTGACTCTTGTATCCAGCGTATGGTACCTTCTGTTTTGCAGCCCATACCCTGGGCTTAATGAGCAAATCACCCTAGTATGAGATACTATTTAACCAGTCAATATAGGCAGTATAGTAATGAGTGCAATTAAAACACCTTATGGCATATATGTTTCTCAAACAAAAGGCACATCTGAGATATGGAGGCTGCTGGCAGAACAGAGAAGCAGCCTGCCTCTTTGCGAGATTAATCTGATGGAGAACAGAGTGTAGAGATAAAAAGAGCTCTGATAACCTGATCTGATCTTCGGAGGCATCAAGAAAACACAAGACCAACAAAACTGGTAAGGACTTGAATGCTGCTACCACAACACATGGAGGCCTGGCATTCTAACCAATGACCTCCTTATTTGGTGTGACCTGATCTCACATTAAAGAACATTGTTATTTACATCTTGCACATATCTGTCAGAGAAGACTATTTATGCATCTCATCTTTGTAGACAGGAACTTTCTTCTCCTCTTTTTGCTTCCAGATGGATTTATGGTATCACCATGGCAGGCTGCCCAGCTTGGCCAAGAAGATGAGTTGAAAAGATGGCACTCACAAAAAACAACCTTCATCCACCCCTCAAGATTTTTTATTTTTTTAAAGAAAAAAAGCAAAAACCATACTGGCAAGTGCTCTAAATCTAGACTCAGTCCAATTAAATGAAAATCAACAAGGGACTGGGTGGCATATGGAATGGGTAATAGCTTACAGAGACCTTCTTCTCCAGAGGATTGGGTTTGAGGAATAAGAGAATGACTCATCCTGGTTTCTACTTAAAGTCACATGCAGAAGTCACAAATAGAGCTCAGAATGGAAAATAGCTACAACATGCACAGCTGTTTTTCTCTGCAACAGCACGTCAGGGAGAAAAAGAAGACACAATTTCCACTGAAATTTGAAAAGCTAAGATCATTCCCTAGACTTTAACTCCATCCTTGCCAGCTAGGCATGGACAGGAAGAGTCAAGACACTAAGGAAAACAAAATGCAAGAACATTGTGGGTTGTTACACAATAAGGTTACAAGGTGTTCTAGTTATAAACCTCCTGGGATGTTAGATATGCTGCTGGTAAACCTTGCTGCTCCTGTCCAACACAGGCTTTGAGTAATTAATGTATCTCAGACCTCTTGCCATCTATGAGAGATGATGGTTCAGGCTATCCAAACAGTGCAACAGCTGACAATTTTCACTGGAAGTTCCTTGAAGGAATGACACCAATCAGACCCACCAATTTTTTCCTGGAGGATATTAGCCTTTTCTATCTACAATATATGGAGAGGTTGCTTGGACAATGACAGCAAAACAGCCTTTCCACACTTTGAAGGACTGCTCTTTGTATGTCAGGCATGGTGCAGATGCGGCCCCTGGTAAAAACCACACCAGCAATGAGGGAACTGGCAGAAAGATGAGAGAAAATGAGTTCTCAATGCTGTGACCCAAAAAGCAAGTTACTAAGGAATCCGCCTGAACAAAATGATGATCCCTGCTCAAAGGTCACTCTTCCTCCAGGATCTCATGCATCATCAGAGAGCAGGAGGCAGTATTCTGAAACAGGTGAGTGATAGTGAAGCACTTCTCCTGTATTGCTGGGCTCAACAAACATTAAGGAAACACATACAAAATGGAAGACTGACAAAAGTAGAGAAGAAGTGCTAAAACTAGCACTAAGAAGCCTTCTGAAGCATATTGTTTTGTAGCACAGTCAGCAGATGAAGTTTCAGCTTCCCACTCTACCTGGGTGGTAGGAAGGAATAAACTGATGTCAAAGGCAAAACAATATTTTGGCAACTTTAAGCCTTTGCTGCTGTTGTTGAGAACTATCATGGAGCTCTGGTATAAATATTATTTAGAATGATTCCACTAACACTGTGGAAATAATAAATGATATGGGCTGTATAAGTATTATCTACTGTAACTCTTTACAGACAAACGCTATCAGTAAACCATTTCTCAGGTCAGATGAGCAATCGCCTGCAGTGTGTACCACTGTTTCTGATCTCCAATAAATACATGCCACTGAAGAGGTAGAAAGCTTTAATAAATCTAAGTAGCCATAGTTAGTCAAGAACAAATATAACTACAGTATCTAATTCATATACTCATAGATACAGAAATTAACACCAGAAAGGGACAATGTCTCAGCTTATCCAACCTTCTGCCTACTACAGGCCACATATTTTTCACCCAATTATCCCTGAATTAAGCCAGATAACTCACTTAACTGGAGTGTATCTTTGAGGTGATCTCACTGAGACATCAAGTCTCTTCCTATATGGATCTAACTTTGTTTTAGACAGGGAATACTCCTAGCAGATCCCATGGAAGCTGATTGCCCATTGTGGCTAACAAGACATCGTTTTTGCCATTCAATGGTTCATCTCTTATGATTTTATTATTATTTACTGTCACATAGTAGATGAAACTGTTGAATAGAACCGGAATTAATATTGAATCCTCTGGGTTACCCATTTAGAAACATTTTCATTCACTGATGTTTTCCTTACTAAGAGATAGCATTTAAATTTGTCAGACAGTCAGCTTTTATCTGTTCAATGTTCACTTCATGATATTACATAGAGATTTTTGTTAAAAGAATTTCATGTGGCACTGAGTGAAGTACCACAAAAAAAGTCTGTTATGTCTTTGCAGTTTCTCTCATCGACCAAACTTATAATCTCATCAAAGAATTAAATTAGGTTTCCCTGACAAGATCTATTTTCCATGAAAAAAAATATAAATATATTGACTAGTATTAATTTTATTACCACACTTAATCTTGTATCAGCTGATTCTTCTATCAATTTCTTTCTTTTTTTTTTTTTTTTTTTTTTGCCAACAAACCTTATCAAGTTAATTGCTCTGTGCTTATCTTAGCTATCACACTTGCCCTTTCTAAACTCTGGAATAGCGTTAATAAGCATCTGCACTTCTAGTGATATTCTTATGTTTAGGAGAAAAAAAAAATGTAATTGATCCAGTTAGCTCCTCAGTCAGTTTCTTGAGAACTCTTTGGTAGAATTTATCATCATTGATGACTCTGAAGTTCACTGAATCATGGAATCATAGAATCACCAAGGATAGAAAAAACCTTCAAGATCATCCAGTTCAACTGTCCATATAAATTACCATTATGCATATTTTTTTTCACTTCTACTTGGATATCCACACAAGCAGATGAAAACAATCACATCACAGAGACAGTCTAAATCATTTTTAGTAGCACTCCTTGTTGCAAGTTGACTCCACAAAATTAGGTTGGCTATTATATAAACTAAGAACGGTACAGTTACTTATATTGACTCGAAGTGGCACTCCCCAAACCACCAGGAGCAGAAACCCATGGGAATCCTCACACAGAGGTAAGTCATGCTTGTGATGCAAGGTGATGGATTGACATCTGTACTTGGAAGGCACTTCATGGCACTTTCCATGTAAAGCTTTGTTTGTCTACAGTCAACAGCCAGTGGACAGACCATACTGCAAGCATCACTCATGGGACTGAAAATCCATCCAACCACAACTCTGTGTCAGTACTCATTTCACTCCTTCCTTCCCTCCCTTCTCAGTAACTCTCTCAGAGGTGATATTAACCTTCCTGGTACTGTAGGATGATGATAGATTCACAGAAGACATGCTTTCTAAGCAATGTACTTTTTAAAAATAAGCAGTAGATGGATCCAGGCTGATTCCCACTAGTCATTCCTGAGGGCAGAAACTGAATTTGCCTTAATTGAGTTCCCCATCCCAACTGTAGCACCTCCAGGGGACTTCAGTGCAGAGGTGTACGATACCAACTTTCTTTCCACTGATTTTCTTTTAATAGCTTTAGTTTATGGACTGAAATCATTTCACATACAATCTGGTGTGATAATCATCTGCTTATCACCTGAAGGACTGGGATTCTGCACATCTCTGCTTTTCTTCTTGCAATACAGCAAGAGGTGCCCAGTGAGTGCTCTTCCAGTGTGCTGGCCACACTCATAGCTTTAGGCCTACAGCTGTCCCTGCAAAGACTGCTTATTTTGGGATTCACAGATCCTAGGATACCCAAACTTATTGAGATATCAAGTTCTTGATTGTCTGCACAAATTAAATTGCATTGTCAACTGTCTCTGTTTCTAAACCTGTGAAGGAAGATGGAGATACAACTAAAACTGAAATAACAGAACAAGAACACAAAAATGCATAGAAACTGCACAGATAACACTAGATCACATAGATAAATCAAAACCCATTGCTTGTTTATACAAGCAATTTCCATTCCTCCAGCAAATTTCAATCCTCCAACACTGTAAAAAATCTCTTAAGTCCTCATTAAGATGAGAGAGTTAGGAAGTAAAGGGTAGAAAATGTTTATGATTTGTCTGATGTTGCATCAATAATAATCTTCAGGCTTCAGATCTGGATTTACTCAGCTGTGAAATACAGGACTCATACATTCTCATCTTTGTTCTTCCACACGTCTTCTGAGCACTAGGAAAGCTATGAGCACACATCCATGTCCACATGAACATGTAAACTTTTAGATCAATTGACTTGATTTAAGTCTTTCTGAAAAGAGGGGCTGCATGTCTAGATCAGGTCTGAATCCAACCAGGATTTTCAGTTCTCAAGTATGTATCAACACAACAGATTCTGAGACAAAACTTGAAGTGGAGCCAATTTCTTCTCCTCAAGCATGATAGCAGTATTGAATGTCTAACTGATCAACAATGGATTTACTTTTTCTTCCACTATTCTCTCATGCTACTTCCTCTACATGCTCTGGATGGAAGTAAGTTGGCTTTTAGCTGCAGTCTTAGAAAAGGGTCAAATTAAGCACTAAATGAACCTATAAACATTTATCTGCCACGTGCTCAGTATCAGCTTTTCCTTAACCAGTATCTACATGTTCTCTCCTGCTTTCATGACCAAAGTAACATATTACTGTATTATGAGAGACTGTTTTTGATCTTTTTAAGGTGAGCTTAAGGTGACATAACATTTTCTGCTGTGAAATGTTCTATGGGCAGCTAGGGGGAAAAGGTTTATTGCAGCTTTATTAACATATATAAAATAAATTGATGACAAGCTATTCAGCCAGCTGATTGAGGCAGAGACTCCCTGTAGATATTTTGGTTGCACATTAAGAAAGTTGTCACAAGTAATTTGGACTGGAGCGTGAAGTTATAGACTGCCAAATGTTGATTAATTAAGTCGATGTTTGGATTAGTTCTGCTAGATTGTTTCATTAGGGAAAATAACTGAAAATATGGAATAGAGCAGTCCAAGGGAATCCAGGAAGGATTTACATGTGGGGTTTCCAGCAAAGAGCAAAGGATGAGACCAACCTGTATGTGTCTTACAATACTGTATGACCCTCCTCCCTGACCAGGGCAGGAATAGAATCATAGAAGCATTAATGTTGGAAAGACCTCTTAGATCATCTAGTCCAGCTATCAACCCATGCCTGTGACTGCTCTAGACATGTCACTTCAAAAAATATCTACCCTTTTCTTGAAAGCCTCCACGAATAGTGTCTCTATCACCTTCCCATTTCTATAGCACCAGGAAAGCCAACTTGTGTCTGTCATAACGGTGACTGATGTCATAGTGGTCATTCCCAATAGCGTAGGAATGGAGTCCTCTCCTTGCTGTGTGATGCTTCAACTTCAGTGAAAATTGGCAACTAATGTTACATCCAAAAATATCAGCCTAAAGGTATGAAACAATGTATGGGCATTAAAAAAATAATGATTGCATAATTGTTTATATTAATATCAGCTTTTGGCTCTGTACAATTCTTCTGTAGTATTGGAGAAGAAAGTGCCTTGATGAGCAGACCTCCTGCATTGAGAAATCATTTTCTTATTTTCTTGGGCTCCTGTAATTTGCCTATAAACGTACTGCCATGAGACTTCACTGAATTTAGCTGGATTCTAAAAATAGTGAAATAGTAAGAAAAAATTACAGCGTGCAAAATTAAATTAAAACAAAATAATCCATGAGTTTCAGAGGTGAAACAAGCTGTTATCTGTATGAAGTAAATAATATCTCACTCAGAGTACCCCAGTGAGAGAAAAACATTTTTCTCCAACACATTCAGCTCTAAGAATAGGGAGAGAGAGGTGGGAATCTGGACTGGCCCCAGACAGAAACCTGGCCCAACTTGCAGACCTTGGGGGCAAAGAGGCATCTGCTATAAGACAGAGGCCAAACCCAAATTTCAGGGAAGAAAAGCGAGCATGGCTGTAGCTGAGTGCAAGCGCGTCTCAGCCATAGGAGGTGACGTTGCAGGTGCCCAGCATACTGGCCGCAGAGCAGCAAGATCTCAAAATAGAGCAGCACGTTGCTGAGCCACTGACACCCTAATAGGGAGCTTGTACTGCATAAGTGAAGTTATAACACAGAAAGCGAACTCATCACGCTTGTCATGATTCATAATGTAAAACCTTCTGCCTGCTTCTAACTGCATTTCACAGTCTCTGTGATCCTGCTCAACTATAAGGACACAGCCACAGCTGACAGGAGGGCGCTGGGAAAGCTCCAGAATCAACACTAAGCAGGCAGAAGGTGGCAGGCCACCAGCTCTTTGCCAGCCCTGGTCTACAGGCTTGATTGATGGGAAAGGTAAATCACAGGTTCTCAACTGTTCACTTTGAAATAAGTCATGATTAAATAAGTAACTGAGGTATTGAGCTATTTACTATTAAAATGAAGGAAAAGAAGTACGTAAACTACTCATTCTCAAAATAAATATTAAAAAAAAAAAAAAGAAAGAAAAATAAACTCACAAACAAAAAAACAAAAGTACAACAGACAGTCAGTTCAAAAAGCTGAATTCCTTGTTTACTCAGTACAATATAGACCTCTCTTCCTTCCAAGCTGGTTTCTATTGCAGCTTAGATCAGAATACTGAAAAAATTAAAGAAAATTCTAACTCTGGTCTTCTATAATGTCATCTCTATATAGCAAACATCCCACTTAGCCTAAGTAAGCTACTCGGACTTTCACCTCATTAAGTCTATTGTCATGTCGACTGCCACACATCAGGCTGGCATGGAGAATGCTGGTGTGGCATTCAGAAGTGTTCATAATGGGTGGAAGAGGAAAACAGAACAACCTACATCCTCGCCTTCAAAGGTTTAAGACTACTGTGGGTGCCCGACCTTTTGGCCTGCCTGGGTTACATTGAACTAAGAGGAACTGACATTCAGTGACACCTGCTGAACATTTATGGACACCAAATGTAGTGGATGTGAGCACAGTAAGGTGCTCCTTAAAACTCTGCTGTGCAATATGTGTGAAGAATGTTATTTATGCAGCTAAGCTGGACTGTGTTGATCGCACTTTCTAAATTCAAGTAAATTAAAAAATAAAAATAAAAGTTAGTGAAAATGTCCAGATTTCTGTATTTGTAGAAAATTACCCAAGTTTTTTGCTTATTAAACAAATTCTGTAATTATCATTCTTTCTACTCACCAGAATCTCAAAATTCAAAGTGTCCCCTAACCACTGTTGTTACAGTATGCATGCCCACACTGCAGGTGACTTGATACAACGAAGGCTTCTACATTTGCAACCAACAACAGAAATGTAGTGGGAAGCAGGGTGGTTTTAGCCAGAAGCCTAACATAAAAGGAGGTAACTGATACTGAATCCAAACTATTACCCATACATTAGAAAAAAATAATAATAATTTTAAAAAGGTTGGGGGGGGGGGGGGGGGGGGGAATTATTCTGAATCACTTCTTATATCTGCCCAAACTGTTCATGCATCTTCTGTTAAGTTATGTAACATATCATCTGGTCTAACACATCACAAATCTGGCCTTCTCCTTACTAATCAAATTGGATCTACAGCAGCTTAGATAATTTCTGAGAGAAGAGGCAGAAAGTGTGAAGGATAGAGCAAGGACAAACTACCACTGACTGCAAAAGAGAGATCCGCACTTTCCAAGTGATTTGCCTTGTCACATAACAAAGAATTGCTTACCCACACCTTGAACACATGCTTTGGGGTATGTAAAATTCAAATCTACTTTTGAAATTATGGTTCACTTCTCATGAGGAGCTGGATTTATCCAAGTGTTTAAACATGCTCAGTCTAGCCATTTTTCCAGCTCATATTAGTTGAAGATCCTCTGCTGACCATACTTTCACATTTATATCAAGTCAGGGTGAGGGTTTCTAAAGTACCTAATAAATTTCACATAGAGACACAGTCTGATTTGAAGAGAACAATTATCAACTAATGCTGTTTCTTGACTTCTTCTAGTCCTGACAACAGTGCAGATTTCCATTCCCAGGATTTCAGCCACCCAGATGTCTGCTGGGAGAACAACACAGCAAGCTGCAAACAATCCAGGACATTCCTGGAGACCACTGAGGATAACTTTCTGGTGCAGGTCTTACACAGACTATCCAGAGTTGAATGTTACTGGACCTGATGCTCACCAGTGTGGAGATCAGTAAGGAGGTTAAGACTGGAGGCAGTCTGGACAGTAGCAATTGTATCCTGGTAAGCTTAATGATCTCAAGGAATAACAGCCTGTCAAAGGGCAAAGTCAGGATGATGAATTTCTGGCTAGGAATAAATTCTTTATTCAAAGGTAGTGAGCCACCAGCACAGGCTGCCCAGAGAAGCTGTGGGTGCCCTGTCTCTGGTGGTGTTCAAGGCCAGGCTGGATGGGGCTCTGAGCTGGTGGGTTTCAGCCTTGCTTACAACAAAGATGTTGGAACTGTATGAGCTTTAATGTCCCTTCCAACCTGAACTGTTCTATGGTACTCACGCAAGAATTTCATTAGATGACCTCTTCGTTTAGTTCATAGATGGAAAAAAACCTGCTGAAATGCCTGAAATTCTGACAAGTGTCTGAGCACTGTATCAGAACTAAGTTGTGCTTTCCACATGTCCAGGAAGTAATGTGAAGTTACAACCTCCCATTGGACCTCATATTCAAATAGCATCATTACCTTAATGTGAGCCAGAATTCTGACACTGAAATGCCCAAGATTCGGCCAACATGGAGCTCATCTGACCTGCAGAGAATGGAAAAAATGGTGTTCAATGATTTCCTTGCAGCTGCACAAGCAGGAATCTCAGAACACTTGGTTTATTTGCTCATACAAAAAGCTGCTCAGTTCCCCTTTTCAAGGCATTTAGAAGAATACAAAGGAAATAAAGATCTGAAAATAGTGTTAGTGTGCAGGCCTGGAGCCTCGTTATACTTTCTTTTGCCCATGATAACATTTTATTAGCTGTGGTGATAAAAGCTACTTAGAGGATTGGCAGTGGTTGTAAACAGTCTTTTCCTCTCTCCCAACACTGCCTTGGGGACCCACTCTGGTGGTGCTTCAGCACATGGCATTGCTGTACAGTGACGGAGGGCAGTGGGAAATGGGAAAAGGAAGTGCTTCTGTGAAGTGCTGAAAGAAGCAAGAATTGTTGTAAGTGCTTTGAATGTACAGGAACGATAAAAGGGAAATCAACTCTCAATTTACACGTCTGTGCGTGTTTCATGGTGGTAACTGACAATAACTCCTATGATCAGCGGTGATCATAATTCACCTACAGGACTTGAGATCTCCTACTACATAAGAAGTCCCTTAAAATGTCTGTGTTGTACTCAGTTCTCAGGGAGAGGGATGGAAGTCTCATTCTGTGTATCCTTAAAACTGGAATGGACCAGTGTGTGTGGTCCTGTCCCAGTTCCACCCTGGGGCAAAGCAGAATCAATGCCATCTCAGGGGACTTATTTTAATTCTACATCTAAAATAACAATGAGACATAAGTATAAATTCATATTCTTTCCACATTTAGGAGCTGTGTACCCCTGAACTATGTGTTGCATCTGTAGTTCTACAGATTTCAAAGCACCCTGATTCTGAAATAAGTGCTGTCAGCAGTTGAAGATGTTAGAGAATGCTAGTAGCAGCAGGAGATAATGCCAAAATATGGCATGTAACCACAGCAAAACAAAACACTGAAGATGACATCTGCAGTGATCAAATGATAACGAATTTATGCTTTTAGCCAGAATAAAATTTTCCTCACCTTATTTCAGCATGTGGCATTTCTGGGAGCAAAATGAGAATTAGCAGCTTTCTGTCAGTCACAAGATAGCCTGTCCCAATTAAGTAGAGTCAACACAGGCTCTGTAAGAGAACCGAGCAGGGAGGGATGTGAAATTTTCTTTTACTCACCAAATTTTATTCCATGTAACACGAGGCTTCATAGTGCAGATGTCCGTTCAATCAGTCTGATTGACTCCTCAAGTCTGTAACAGACGTTTTGTGCTATATCGTATATGTGCCATCTAGCCACAGTTTTGGTTTCTGACTATGGACGTGCAGATACCTGCTCTTTACTGTTTTCTGTAAGTCTCAAAATGTCAAGGATTTCTTTCCATGAAACATAGCTATTTTTCTACTGGACTGAAAAACTGCTCATTTTAGGTTGAACCAAATCAATGTTTTGATTTATTTATTCCGTTTGGAGATTGTTTAAACATTTCAGTTCAAACACAGAGGAGGATGTTAATGCAGTCCTTAATACAAATGTCAGGAAATTTAATTTTTAAACTGTCGAAACAAAAAATCAAACATTTTGATTTCTTCAGAAAGAAGCAGTGCGTGTTTCTTTTGACATATCAAAAACTATGTAAAGGAAGTGGGCAAAATTTAGTTGTAAAATGAGTACAATTGACAGGAAAAAATATCACATTACCATTAAATATATATATTATTAAATATATTTAATATATTTAATATATTAAATTATCCATTAAACTCGTGGATTATTATTAAATATATTTAATATATTTAATATATGCCATATATTAAATATATATGGCATTTGATTCTGTAGCAATTGCAAAGACTCAAAATAATAGAAATCCTATTCTTTTAGACTGCTCCTATTTTCCTCAAAATCTGCAAATTCTATTGCCAAAGATTAGTATCAGACTCTCATTGTCTGTCTCTCAAACCCGCGGACAACGTACTTCTAACACAAGAGGACGAACCCCTGTCCCTGCTTTCTGCCCTCAGTTCTTCTGAAATGTGTAACAGTGGGGCTGGTGATGTTTGAGCTGTAGGAATAGGAGAGCTGCAGAGGAGAATCAGTTACGCCCAAGGCAATCTAACTGTTACTGTAAACTATACCTTATGTCAAGGATACATATATGTGTAATATGGTCCACCATGGGGGTCATTTCCAGGGTTCAGAATATCATAGATGGCAGCCCTGTTCAGTCTTGCCCTCACACACTTAAGGTCACATCTTGCATTACCAAACTCATTTTAAGGGGCTGAATTTAGCACAGTAGATAGCAAAGCACTCTGCTGCATAATGTGCCTCAGTCCTGACCTGGAGGCCTCAGGGAGCCTCCAGAGGCCATTTTCTCTGACTTTTGCCCTGCATGAGGAGGCCAAAAGCAGTCACACCGATCTCCACAGGCAGCAGGGAATTCTCTGGATGGGGTCACAGCCTTGCTGCAGAAACCTACCTGCCTGCACTGAGGAGAGGTTTTGCTCTCTTCCTTCTTCCTAATAGCAGGCATTTTGGCTGGCTGCTGCACACTCATGTCAACAAAGCCCAGAGGGGCTGTAGGCTTTGGTCTGGAGGATTACCGAGGTGAAACCTCCTACCAGATGAGGATTACAGTGATGCATTTGCCACTGTTTTTCTCCTGTTGAAAAAGATGCTGTCTGCCAAATCGAGGGGTAGAAGGAAGCATCTCCCAGGGGCTACCAGTTCCCAACACCATTAGCTTAAAAGCTGCTCTCTGCTCCTTTTGTGCCACAGAAACAGCACAATTTTACCAAACAGTTAAAGTAGCTCTGTGTGCAAACATATTCTGTTTTAGGGAATTACCTTCTTGCTCCCTTAATTCCCACGGACTTCCAACAGAAGATATTTTTTCTCTCTCTGCAAGTTTACTTGCTTCATTATGCCCCAGAGATGACTATACGTCATTGGTGGCTGAGCGATTCCATTATGCACAATCAGCAAAGAGCTTAGGGTCCTTTCAAGATGAAAAATACTGTCTAAATGTAAGTTATATATTTCAGTAATATACATTAAAGTGTAAATTCTGTTTAGCAAGGAACACTTAAGGTCTCCAACAAGCTATGTGGAGTTAATAAATTGACAGCAAAGGCAATCTCATACCATGCTTATTTCAGAGCCTCCAAATTCTTGTAGGGAACTACACTTTGTTAGACAAAAAGCCTTACTTGCTGCAGTGCCTCACCATTATTGTAACACTATTGACATCTTGCCTCTCCTGTTGCACTCAAACCCTATTTTCAGCAGTGCAGTTTTAACATCCTCCAACTGCAGCAGAGAAAATTAGCCCTTGTTTGCAAATTGATCATTCCTTCAGAGGCAGACACCACCACTCCCACCACGCTGGTCTGTGGGAAAGAGGTTTGCCAGCAGAAGTGGTCATAATTCATTTAACTGCTTTTAATAATCTGAGCAGCAGGCTTTTGTTTCTTTGCTTCTAGGCTCTTTCTCAGTATTTGGAAGCAAAAAAAAGCCCTCCTGACCTGAGAAGATGCTCAAGGGATTTGTGCTAATAATCCAGTGGTGAGGCAGCTGCTCTGGAAAATCCCCAAGCTGGCTCATTTCCCTTCTCCCTTTACTTCTATTTTGTCAGAGTCTTACCCTACCCTTTCATTCAGAGACCGAGGATCCTGTTTTGAAGCATGGTCTATACCAGTGGGACAAATGCTGGCTGCTGCTGGTCCCTGGACAGTAAACCTCAGAACTGAAGGAAACAAACATAAAAACTGCTTCATCCCCCCAAGCTAGACAGCTGCTTGATCAGCATATGTGGAGGTGGTTTCTTGGCTGAGTAGCAAACTTAATATCTCACTTGACAAGTATTATAGAAAAGAAGGAATCCTAGAACAGAAAAAAATAGTTGCTGGTGGTGGCAGCAAGGAGCATCCATTCTAATCCTGTGCAGTGCAATCTGGATGTGATTGCTAATGCCTAGTTTAATGGACAGACAAAGCAACAGGGCAAGTGATGAGTTTATTTAAGGGAGAGTCGCATGCTGGAGATCTGAAAGTGCAGCTGCGCTCTATACCTAGGAATAACAAATTAGAACAAGCCTTTGTATTAATATTATTAATGCTGAACATAAAAGTAAGTTATTTAATCCTCACTGTGAATCACTCCTCATGTCAGGTTACATTTGTCATGAAATATTTTAAGCCTTTCTAAAAAGGTTTCCACAGCAAAGGGAGAAGAGCTCATTTCACTTCCTTTGAATGTATTTTAACACATATCTCAACATAACAGTAAATTTGTTGCTACCTGCTGTGAGTAAACACAGAGCTCACAACTGCACATCAGGTTCTTCATAAGTTAGTGGTGAACTGTATCTGCATGAGGTGCAGAAGCCATTCCTTTGCCAGCCAGTACTGAAGGGACTGTAAGGCATAGCTGAGCAACTCGGCTTCCTCAGATCGGGGTGAGAGAAGCCTTCAGCCACAGTACTGCTCTGGGCAGCAGATGGTGTTTTGCTGCAAACCAACACAAACAGCAAATTGAAGGGAACCTTTCTGGCCAGAATTGCTAATGGTCAGTTTTCAAGCAAAAAGTTCCCTTAACCAAAACCTGTACCTCAGTTCAACAGCCCTCTGAATGCAGTCTCAATACCTCCATCAGATTCCTCGCCTTTGGACTAAGCTTTTTGCTTGCTACTGCCTCATGTATTGGGCCCTTCAGTGAGCTTCACGCCTCATTAACATTATCCTAATTTCCCTATGGGAACTGCCTCTGGAAGAATCCGTTAAGTAGGTTGAGAAGGGAAGCAGGGTGTATGCTAGAGGATCCTCGCCCAGCTGAGATCCACGAAACTGTAACTGTTTGCCATCTTGTGGCCAACAATTTCTCAGCTCTTATTTAGCTTTCCCCTGCAATGCTGCGCTGGTATTGAAGTACCAAGCAAATTTTCTTTATGTTTTTTGTTGTCTTTTCTTTATGAAACCCCCATCTGCTCTCAGGCCTTTGTTCTAAAGTTCTTTCTTCCTCCTTAGTGATTTAATGACATTCTTTAACTCTTCTGTAGGTCCAAGCCTAATGAGACAGTCCTTCTGTTCATTTACCAGTGTTACCTAAAAAATCCCTCACCAGTGTGAATGGTCAGCAGCATGGAGTGTGATGCTGCAACTGTTATTTCCATATTTAAGAATATTTCTTCTAACAGAAAATCAGGAGATTTTACATGCCAGGTGGTGGCACAAGGCAATGCGCAGGAGTTCAAAGGCAGAGAGCCTTCTAGGATAGGGCTGGAGAACCGTGGAAAGGTGGAATGATCTAAATCTGTCCATAGTGTTGAAACACAATTTGTCACAGCCCATCTCCAAAAATCCTAACTGGATGTTGTCTTGGAGACTGCAAGTTGGCACCAACCAGAACTACCAGGGCAGTGAAACAGTCTGGACAGTCCTCAAGTTTAGCACTTAAGCACTTCTCGAGATACAAAAGCTGCCATGGAATACTTTTAAAGAGGTATATGAAGAATTTCCAGCATGTTTCCTTCACTCTTATACGCAGACATCCTAAGGTGGCAGTCATAGTCACAGTCTCACCATACTTGGAGCACATTTTACTACACAGTGGCTAATAGTGGCCAGAAGATAATATTTTTCTGCCTTTTGGCTTGCCCCCATGTGAAACCATCAATACAGCTCTCCAGGCAAATGGATCCTGGGAACACAACAGGCCAAACTCACAACACTTTTTGAGCACCCACTCAGAATGAAAAGTACTCAGCAAACTAAAATTCTTGTCCTACCATACTTCACCTGTGTTTGGTAATCATGCTGCCCTTCTCTGCTCTGTTTCCCCCTTTTCCTTATAGGATTTGTATTACACCCCTCCATCCCCTCTCTTTCTGATGTAGTTCTTCATTCTTTGGCAAATACAGCCTAATTTCAGCTGATCCTTCAGATGCAGGCTCTTGAAGACAGTGTTCAGTTAAGCAGCAGGAAAAAAAAACTTGTGCAGCATTAATTTCTAATCAAATGCAAAAGTAAACATCTAGGGTGAAGTTCATTCAACATACTTGAAACAAAGTTCCACAGATAGGAGTAGAATAAAGCAGTGCAAAAAAAAGCAATAAAACTGGTAGAATAATACAGGAAGATAAAATCTACAATCAGAGAAGAAACTCAAAGACCTGTTTTGGAGACTACAACAATAAAAAATTAATTTAATTTCAAAGGATGGAACGTGAAGCAAGATGTTATTTGTGGATGATGCAATTTTTACGCAATTCAAGAGGATCGGTGTTCTGTTCAGAGGTGGATAAATGTGTAAGACAAGAAAGAAACATACCTCAAACAAATAAATTTGGGTATAAGACCAGAGAATCAATTATTTAATATCAAAGAACTAAATTCAGGTAAAATTCTGGGTCATCCATGGGTACCCAGAATGTTCTCCGTGTAAATTTACACTAATGTTAAATGAAATACTCTCAGGAAAATTTAATCTTATATTTTCAGAAAGCATTACCTCCTCAAACAGGAAAGAAGTAAATTCTTTAGCTAACTAAAATTCACATCACTCCGTTACAATTAATGGTGATATGCTGATCTCTACCATGTGAAAATCTGGCATAAATTATTCTCTTTAGATCATTAGTCTGTTTTTCTTAAATAAATTAAGTACACATATTAAAAAAACAACAACAACAAAACAGCCAAACACAACAACAAAACACCACCAACAAAATCAGTTGTCAGCATCCTGGCACTGCAGCTGACACCAGTGATTTATTTTGTTCACTAAGATTGATTACTGTCCCTGATGTATACGCATCCAAGGGCAGAGACCATCTCTTTTTGCATAGTGGAAAGCCATCCACTGCAACAAATTCCCAGACTGCACTCACTGTACTGTTATCCCATGTAGGTTTGCATATAGAAAAGCAGCCAGAAAGGATGGAGAGAAAACTTGCAGCAAGTCTATGCAGCAAAGGCCTGAAAAGACCAACCAGCAGAAACTGTACTAACAAACACTCTGCTTTTATTTAACCCTTGTGCTGAAGTAAACAAACAGTATGTGTTTTCTTTTTGTTTGCTTGCATTGAATTCTTTAACATTTGTAATTTTAAAAATAGATTTGGATCACTTTCTGGAAGAAATATGTAATTCAAGAATTAATTAACTCTTCTTTCTTCATTTCATCTCCTTAACCCATATTAAATGTACCAGATAGATCTTTTTCTGGACATCAAGCATATGAATTTATAAATTTAGCAGGACAGCCTGAAAAGCATCATCCGTATCCACCTGGCTACTAAGGAACAGTGCTAAAACTTCCTAATTAAAGGGAAAAATCTCTGCCTGGCACAATTAGTATGGAGAGCTGTAAGCGCTGAAGGCGTTAACGTGCTATTTGCCTCTTCCTCTGCTCCAAGAACATCAAACAGTTAATTATGGTTCAAGGATTCTGTGATGGGACACAGGCCTGCTTTTACCATAGCAACCATGTTACAGAAACCCTTTTCTGATATTATCTAGCATAAATGAAAAACAAGCAAAGCAGAAACATTAAAACATGTAAGATTTGAAAGTGATCCTTTTTCCCCTTGATTTGGAAAACCTCCTTTTTCCTTCATTTACATCCAGTAAAGCTGATCAGAAGGAATAATACTAGCCTGGTACCAGAAGTTTTTCTGTTAAAAATAAAAGAGCTTATTTTCATTCATCTTCATAAGCAGAAGAGGCCCAAAGTCCATCTTAACACCCACTTTAACGACCTCTTTATGAAAAAACCTTAAATGTATTTCTGCATCACTAGCAAAGACCTCTTTAGTAATTACTGAATTTTGGCTCAGCAATCAAGTTCTGTTAGGTAATTCCTGCTGGTCATGAGTGGTGTCCCCCAGGGCTCAGTACTGGGGCTGATTCTATTTAACATCTTAAAAATGATCTTGACGGGAGGATTGAGTGCACCCTTGGTAAGTTTGCATATG